>NW_023425404.1:158543918-159143918 GCF_014108245.1 Pipistrellus kuhlii
GCAGGTGCTCCGTCCCGCGGGGACCACCCAGGCTCCGGGGACACACGTGTCCCTGCGCCCGAGCCCGGCCCGCCGCGCGCGCTGGCCCCGCGGCCCCGGCCACCCCGGGGGCTCCGCGGAGGGGGCTCTGCCGAGGGGGAGCGCCGGGACCCCTCCAGCTTCTCCTCTCACCGATGAGAAGAAGAAACGGAAAAAAGAAAAAAGTACTTTTCTGCGGAAGCAGCTCCCGCACTGCCCCGGCGCCCAGGCGGGGGGATGCCCAGCCCGCGAGTGGCCTCCCCCGGCCCCCGGGGAGCGCGCCCGCCCGCCCGCCCGGCCCCGCCGCCCCCGCCGCGCTCACCTCCGCGGGTCCGGCTTCCGTCGCTCCTCCAGCTTGGCGGCCGAGTGCGGGGCTGCAGCGGCCACCGCCGCCGCCGCCTTCGCCGCCAGCCCGGCCGTGGTGGCCGCCGGAGCGCTGCCCGGGGCTGCAGGCGGGGGCCGCGGGGGCCCGGGCGGTGCGGGGCGCGGAGCGAGCGGGGAGCGAGCCGCCCGCGTCCGTCCAAGTCAAGTCACAACTTTGGCGCCCGGGAGGGTGCGGGGTGCGGGCTCCGGGCGCGGGGAGGCGGGGGCCGAGCGAGGGCGCTGGGGCGGGCGCGTCCGCAGAGCCGGCGGGACTGGCACCTGGACGGCCCGCGGGGACGGGGCGGGAGGGGGCGCGGGGGCAGATGCCTCCCCGGCCCGCGTGGTGCGCGGCGGGCGGGCGGGCGGGCGCCGGGGAGCGTCTCCTCCACTCCCTGCTCCGCTCCCGCACCCCAATCCGCGGGGCTCCCCGCCGCTCCCGCACCCCAATCCGCGGGGCTCTCCGCCGGGAACTAGCGCCGCAGCGGCGGTGCGCAGCCGGGCGCCCCTCGGGAGCCAACCGGGGCGCCGGGACTCAGGGGAAGCGGCCGCGGCGGAGGCTGTGCCACGAGCGCGAGCCCGCGATCCATATTTAAAGCCGCGAGCGGCCTCGGCCAGCCCCCTGCCCTGCCCTCGCTCGCGCCCGCCCGGCCCCCGCCGCTCGGGCCGCCGCTGGGCGTCACAGCCCGGGCAGCCGCGGCGACGGGGAGGGGCTTCGGCCGCGCCGCCTCCGCCGGGGGCTCGGGCTCCGCGCGCTGCGCCCGCCCGCCCGGACCTGGCGGGGTCCCTGCTCCCGGCCGGCCGCCCTCGCCTTCCCCGGGTCCTTCTCCCCGGTGCCCGGAGCGGACTGCTAGCCTAGCTTTCCGTCCAATCCGCAAAAACTCGTGCACAAGTGAAGTTGCTCGCCTTCCCCAGCCCCTCACCCCTCCGGAGGCTCCTTGGAAAAACTTGGGCAGAGCAGGTACAGAGAGGGCTGCTGGCACGCGCTGTGGACTGCGCTCACCTTGGCATGTCTGGGGTGAGCACGGGTCCCACCCAATCTGCCCTCGCTTATGTCACTGGTGGCTTCTGTCTTCCTCGAACAGTTTGGGAAACATCTTGAGCCATCATCCAAGGGAGTTTCGTGAGCATACCCAGGGACTATTGACGTATACTCCGTTCCCCGGGCTAATGAAGGAGGCTTAAGCGCCCTTTTGTCGAGCAAATAATGCTAATAATATATCAATGGCCCAGCCCGATGGCCATCAGTTAAGTAAAACATTAAACCCTATGAACAGACTGTCAACAAGGCCACCCCTGCTAGACAGTAGCCATTGGAACCACATGGCATGTATGTAGTGCAGAAGTCAATGACCAAACAGCGTTTTCAACAGCGCCCACCAAAACACAGAGAGGCCAAGATAAATAAACTTCCATGCTACCTGTTCCTGGTTCCAACTCTTTCTTCAGCACTAAGCTATAACTACCAAAAAATAAAAAACCTTAAGGAAAGGAATTTGGAGACAGAGGCTCTCTTTCCCGTTTTTTAAAACTGGAAGAAGCCCATTGTACCTCACAAGTGCTTGAGAAGCAGGTATAAGCTTGCATCTTTTTAAAACGCTGGCATGTTTAAAATCTGTGGTTAATGCTCAGAAGGCACTGGGAACCACCGGAAGCTGTCTCATGTCTGAGGTTAAAATGTATTCATGTCATGTATCTGGCGGTTGGCTGTTACATCTGGCTAACATGTATGTTCACACATTTTACATGATTCACTGCAGTGATGTGAGAGATTCAAAATAGAAGGTGTTTCTAAGTGTAGCTTTAAAGCTTTTTGCCTACATAGTTATATTTTGTTTTTAGACTAAAATTAACTTGCAGTCCCTGAACACACACAGTGAGCAAGAATCAGCAACCCCAAAGCAAGCTCATGGGCGAAAGCTACTTTTGTATTAAGAATTTGCCACGGCTGTTCAGCAGTTTTTCACACTGTGGATTATGTATTTCAACATAGCTGGCCATTTCTCGTTATAATCATGAGCCAGCCATGACTGGCCAGCATTGGAGAATGTTTGGGAAAGGAAAAGTCCAAGAAACGTATGCTTTTCAGTACTCAGATGCAACATATATCAAACTGTCCTTCCCATAAAAATAAATAGGTAATCCCTGGAGGCATTTCGCTATCAAGATTGGCAAAATTTTTTCCCTGAAAGGGGTATAAAGTTGGTGTGTGGAGTGGTAGGCAGGCAGAGAATGAGAGCAGGTGAGGTGAAGTGTTATGTGTGCCTTAAGTTAATGAGAAAAATCGCTGTCTTTGGCAAAGAGCCAACAAGCACTATTATCGTTCTCATTACCTGATGTTTGCTATCCCACAATTAAAAGAGCATGTTCCATTTTCTTTCCTATTGATTGTTGTCCAGTAATTGAGATGCATGTGTTTTGCCTTTGAAAGGTCATTGATTAACTTCTCTTGTTAACTCTGCATGTGGTCCCCTTTGCTAATGTCATTCCTGGTGAGGACAATAAATCCCAAGATCTTTTTTTTTTTTCCTATTCTAAAATTTGAGTTATGTCCCTTGATTCTCATGAGCCTAAAAGAAAGATTTATTTGTTCTTTTTGTCTAGGGTTCACACGACTTGGTGACAAGATGAATGAACAGAAAAAATTAATGGCATTAGAAAAACAGTGGAAGTAATCTTTACTGATAATGATTTTTTTAAAATCAATAACTCTGTGCTAAATGACCTTCTAGAACCCACCCACTACTTAGCTTATCAATCAAGTTTCTTTCACATCCAAGGTCCTAATCCGGTGCCCAAAGAAAGCAGAAAGATGGGGAGAAAGACCTTTGTTTCAACTACAAGCGCCACCTAGTGGCAGCAGTGGACGAAACCTGTCTCCAACAAGAAGAAAGAGGAAAGCTTTTGAATAGGCAGCCCAGGCATTTCTGGTCTTGCATAAACATAGCACTTTTTGATTCCGAAGTAGGAAAGTTATCTGTGGTAAAATAATACTACTAATAGGCACTGGGTTGATTTTTCAAAGTAATAGCTTACATATCTGACGGGCAGGATTATTGCCATGGCGAGTTTTCTCAATTTTTGTGTGTCTTTCTACAGTCACATCTCTGTATAACAAAGACCTCTGTAGTTTTGTACTTAAGGGCTTCACTATTTAAGTTTCTTAATTACATAAGATAAGGAGGGTGATGGGCTTGTCACTAGAAATTATCTAGAAAGCATTTTGTTCAATAAATAGCAGAACCCATAAATACAGCTATAATAAATGTGCCCCCCCATTACTATATTTTATTGAAAAAGAAAAAAAGTGAAAGATATCATTGACAGACTGGTGCAGTCATTGTGGAAACAGTATGGAGTTTCCTCAAAACCTTAAAAGTAGAAGACCCATTTGACCCAGTGATCCCACATCTAGGAATGTATCCCAAGAAACCAGAAACAGCAATCAGAAAAGATATATGCACCCCTATGTTCGTAGCAGCACAATTCACCATAGCTAAGATTTGGAAACAGCCTGAGTGCCCATCAGCAGGTGAGTGGATTAAAAAACTGGTACATCTGCACAATGGAATTCTACACTCCTTAAAAAAGAAGAAACTGTTCCATTTACAACAGCATGGATGGAACTGGGGAGCATTATGCTAAGCGAAATAAGCCAATCAAAAATAGATAAATATCACAGGATCTCACTCCTTGTGGAATATAATGAACAATATAAACTGATGAATAAAAATAGAGCCAGAGTCATAGAAGCATCAAACAGATACATCCAACCTAAGAGGGAAGGCAAGGGAGGGGGCAGAGGGTTAGAGATCAACCAAAGGACTTGTATGCATGTATATGAGCATAATCAATGGACACAGACAGTAGGGAGGTGAGGGCATGTGCTGGGGGGTGGGAGCTCCTGGGGAGAGGTCAATGGGGGAAAAGGAGACTTATGTGATACTTTAAATGATAAAGAATTTAAATGAGAATTAAAAAAATAAAGATATCATTGAACGTTTATCCTGGAGTTGTACAAAAGTATAACATTCATACATGTCTCATTTGGGGGCCTAAACAAAAAGGTGGCAATAGACATGTTATATCTCGTTACTACGAACTTCAAAGAATGATCAGGAATGTTTCTTACTATCAGCTCCTTTTTAAATACGTGGTTCCTTTGGTGGAAGTCTGAAAAACATTTTGCTATAGAGGATAGCGATTTTCTTTGTGCTGATATTTGTTTTGACTTATAGTTGTTATTAAACAATCTTGCAAAAGAGTGATCATTAAAGTTGCCACTTCGTAATTATTTTAGTCAACTACTGCATCATGATGTAAGAGTAAGGAATGGACAGAGAAGTTTACTTTTTCTCATCCTGGGACTAGCCTGGGATGAAGCTAAACACATAAATAGGTAAAGAGAGAGAGAGAGAGATCATTTAAATATCTCGTTTTTGTTTCATTTACACTCCAGAACGTTCATACCCAGCCTGACAAGCTCCTGAATAAGTTCAACCGACCTAGACTTAAAATCTATATTTATTCCTTCAAATCCCAGGTATAAAAATAACTGTAGCCCCTTTTCATGAGAAGAGAAAGAAGGTGAACACAGTTTTTGCAAGCTGTCAGCATGGCATGAGCTAGGAAAAATAATTTAATTTGGTTAAACAGGGGTTGTAAATTGCTTCACAGCTTAAGCTACCAAGCTCTCGACCATATGCAACTGTCTTTTAAACACATACCTACAGCCAAGCGTTAGGAGAGGCTCTGACTCCTAAAAGCAGGAGGCGATCCCTATTTGTGCTGAGGAAGACAAGTTACTCAACCCTCCGGGCCTTCGTTCCCACAGTGAAATCAAGGGGCTTAACGGCCATTGTACACATGCAAAATAAGAATAATTCTGACAGGGCACCGGCGTATTCTTCTCCAATAAAATGTGGCAGAGGAACATACAGGTCTTTCAGACAAGGTATTGACACATTCGTTATGAATGCTCTGCTGAGTAACCCGAGGCCAGGGTTTCAGCCTCTTCCTCCTACAGGAGTTCTCCCACGGATCAGCAGAGCCCAGGACACAGGCCTCCCTGTTTGGAAAGGAAAAGGAAAAATCAAATGGAGCTCCGAAGCCACTAAAACCTATACCCCCTGATGACAAAGATTGGTCTAGTTTGGGGCGAGAGAGCAGGGAATGGCATCCGTCTTCTCTGCCGGGACGGACTCCCACGGCCCTTGGTCCCTGCTGATCAATGTGTGTGCGTGTGTGCGCACGTGTGTGTCCCCGCCAGACAGAGAAGTGTTTGTTCCTTTGCATCCTGCCAGCCTCCCAGCCTCCTCGGGGGATGAGTGAGCCCGGATGGCAGCCTGCTCTAAAGCTGCTCTTCCTTGTCTCCTGCAGCCTGAGTCCCATGGACACACCTGTTCCACTGCGTGGAGACGGGTTTTCCACAGATGAGCTGACCGCTGAATGAAACTAGACTATGATGGTTTTCATCCCACAGGTCTGCTCCCCAGACCAGGCCCATCCTGGGGCCCACAGCACCTCTCTCTCCTTGCAAATGACAAAACAGTCAACACCCAAGCACCTGTGTCCAGGCTGATTTCAATATATATATATATATATATATATATATATATTGATTTTTTTTACAGAGAGGAAGAGAGAGGGATAGAGAGTTAGAAATATCATGAGAGAGAAACATCCATCAGCTGCCTCCTGCATAGGGGTGTCGAACTCAATCAGAGAAGGGGCCAAAATCTAAAATCCAGCCTAAATCGCGGGCCGAATGGTTTACTGAACAGTCATAAACTGTCATTGTGATGGAAACGCAGCGGAGTGCAGTGATGACAGCGCGGTGCGGGCCACATTACAAGGCCTGGCAGGACGGATTTGGCCCGAGGGCCTTGTGTTTGACACATGTGCTCCTGCACAACCCCCACTGGGGATGTGCCTGCAACAAAGGTATATGCCCTTGACCAGAATGAACCCTTCAGTCCACAGGCCGACACTCTATCCACTGAGCCAAACTGGTTTCGGCCAGGCTGATTTCTTTGTGGCAATGCTGAAAGGCTGAAATCTAAATGTTAAAAGCTTGCTGCTACCTTGCGGGAGGAAACAGTCTAAGCAAATTTGCCCTTTATGGCTTTTCAATTTCCCCATACTCATCAAAAGATGCTCCGTTCTACACAGAACGTGGAGCATGATGGAGTCATCCATTCAGTCCATACATATTTTTAAGAACCTGCTTAGTGTATGTCAAGGACTCTGCAGGCGATGGCTTCCTAAAACAAGTCAATGTTTCTGCTTCGTGGCGCTTTCAAGTAAACAAATAGGGTAGTTTCCATTTCCTGGGAATGCAAATTGCTGTGAAGCAGAAAATGCTCTAAATAGGGTAGCCAACCATCCAGTTTGCATTCCAGTTTATCCCAGTTATCCCTGTGTGATAATGTCAGCACCCCCTTTCATTCTCAAAAAAATTTTTTATGAGAAATGATGGTATCACCTTAGCTGTAGAAGATATAAAACGGGGGGGGGGGGGGGAGAGAAAGAGAGAGAGAGAGAGAGAGAGAGAGAGAGAGAGAGAGAGAGAGAGAGAGAGAGAGAGATTTTCAAGTGGATTTGGGAAAGGCCTCTGGACCTGGGGCTGTTGGAGCACACAGATCTGAACGAGATGCATAACTAGGAAGAATCTTGAAGGCACGTTGAAGAAATAGCAGCTGGCACAGGGCCTTTATACGTAGGAGGAACCCAATCATTACTAATAGAATAGAATGATGGATTGTGTCCTTTCCTTTGGGGACATTAAAAAATAGTGTTACTCAACCAGAATATATTTCTATTAAAACAGATTTAGTCTCCGCAAATTCCTTAAGACATCATTCTTCTTAAACAATAACTTTCAAATTACCTCTATGTATCCATTTGGGATACATCTCCAGAAGAACATGAGCAGCTAAAAGCACTATTTGCCTCCAGGGAGGGAAACTCGGTAATAGTGGGGTAGCATAGGGAGAAACACTTTTCACTGTGACCTTTTTATAAAAAAAAAAATTTGAGGTATGTAAACAGATTCCTTATTTTTTAACTTAAATTTGAATTAATATAAATAAATAATATACATTTATATAAATACATTCATAATAGCTCTATGCCTAGAGGGGAGGGCAGTTGGGGGGAACCAGGCCTGCAAGCCAGCAGGGGAAGGAAGTTGGGAGGGAACCATGCCTGCAAGGAAGGGCAGTTGGGGGGTGATCAGGCCTGCAGGGAAGGGAAGTTAGGGATGACTGGGACAGCAAAAGAGGGCAGTTGGAGGCGACTATCCTGGCAAAGGAGGGCAATAAGGGGTTATCAGGCCAGCAGTAGAGGGCACTTGAAGGTCACCAGGCCTGCAGGGGAGGACAGTTAGGGGCAATCGGGCCAGAAGCAGAACAGTTGGGCATTTATCTGGCTGGCAGGAGAGTGGGTAGGGGGTGATCAGGCTGGCAGGCACAAGTGGTTAGGAGCAATCAGGCAGTCAGGCAAGTGAGCAGTTGGGAGCCAGCAGTCCTGGATTGTGAGAGGGATGTTAGACTTCCCATTTAGAGCTGATCTCACCAGGATCTGGCCTAAATGGGCAGTCGGACATCCCTCGAGGGGTCCCAGATTGGAGAGGGTGCAGGCTGGGCTGAGAGACACCCACCCCCTGCTCCCATGCACAAATTTTGTGCACTGGGCCTCTAGTATTATAATAATAGTAGATGTCTAGATCATGAAATTTGTGCACTTGAGGGGTGGGAGGTCCCTCAGCCTGACCTATGCCTTCTCACAGTCCAGGAGCAATTGGGGGGTGTCCAACTGATAGCTTAGGCCCACTGCCCATGGGGAGGAGGCCTAAGCCAACAGTCAGACATCCTTTGCATTGCTGAGGAGGTGGGAGAGGCTCACACACGCACAAAAAAAGATATGGCTTAAAAAAAAAAAAAGAGGACCTCTAAATTAGATGCCATCTTTCTCATCCTAGTTGGTAGCTCTTGTGATATTATCTCAGCACAATTCCAGAAATGTCTTTTAAGAAAATTTATATGGAATATTCTCTATGGACAGTTTCTGCTATCTAGAAAATATTGATAGGCCCACAAACAACAACAACAATAAAAACCAACATCAATATAGTCATTATCATTTTCCAGGGACTATTCTGATTACTTAACATAAATTAACTGAATTAATATTCATACAACCCTATTATTTTTTTAATATATATTTTATTGATATTTTTACAGAGAGGAGGAAGGGAGAGAGATAGGGAGCTAGAAACGTCGATGAGAGAGAAACATCGACCAGTTGTCTCTTGCACATCCCCCACTGGGGATGTGCCCACAACCAATGTACGTGCCCTTGACCGGAATCGAACCTGGGACCTTTCAGTCCACAGACCGACGCTCTACCACTGAGCCAAACCGGCTTCAGCAATACAACCCTATTATTAATAGTGGTATCATCCCCATCATGAGAAGAAGTAGGATGAATATCAGAATTCCATAGTTTTCATACATATCAACTGTTTCAGATTTTCTCAAAATTTGAAGGAAGTTTGGAGTTGAGAGTTGGTTTTTCTCTATAAACTTAAACATCTGATTCAGGAGAGTTTGAGGAAATCCACAGAACATGACACCTGAATTGCTCCAATGTCACCTGAACTTGACAGAACACATATATACTATGTCACCTTCTGCATATACTTCTGAATATCCAAAACCAGAATTTTTGGAAGTTGTAGACACCATAGTTTGATATTATTTTTTCTTTTTAACATGATTAATGTTTTATTATGGCTATTTAAATGAGATTTTCAGTGGTGTTTTCTTTGAACTTCAGTTACATAACTGTTTTCCATTCACAATCATCGCTATAAGACACACACAGACATACAACATGTATGTGTTTGAAGACTATTAATAACTTCCTATGAGTAGGTATTTGCTTATACTGTTCCTCATGGAAGTTTTGATTTTTTATCCTACCTAATAAAAGAGTAACATGCAAGTTGACTGTACCTCCACTACACCCACAAGCCACGCCCACAAGCCAATTAGGAGCAAATATGTAAATAAACCCAACCAAGATGGCTGCAGCCACAGAGAGCAGGAGGGAGGCTTGCGTTTCCCTGGCAATGGAGGAAGCCAGGATTTTCACCTGCCCTTGTCAGCCCAGGCCTCCATTCAATGCTACAAAGTTTTAATGATAGAAGATAAATAAATCCCAACAAAAATGGCAGCAGTCATGGAGCTGGAGAGAAAAGGAGGGTAGGGTTGTCTCAGCAATGGAAGAAGCCAAGTTTCCGTAGCCCTGGCCTGTCTTGGCCTCTGCTTAAGGCTACAAAGTTTCAATTATAGAATATAAATAAATTCCAACAGAGATGGCTGCTGCCACAGAGCGAGCAGAAGGCTAGGCTCTGCTCCAGGCCTTAAAGTTTCAATTGTAGAAGATAAATAAATCCTAGATACCAGGGCCTCTGCTTGGGTTGCCTGAGGGTATGGCCAGCCTGCAAACCACCACAGGCCCCTCACCCAGGCTGTCCCACACCCCAAGAGAACCCCCACCCTGATCCTGGACACCCTTTAGGGAAAACCAGCTGGCCCCGACCCATGCACCAGGCCTCTATCCTATCTAATAAAAGATCAATATGCAGATAGGCCATAAGTCCAACACACAAGATAGCTGCCCCTATATCGTCAAAGATCCTGCCCCCATGTGAACACAAGATGGCCATCACAAGATGGCCAGCAGGGGAGGGTGGTTGGGAGGGACTAGGCCTGCAAGGGAGGGCAGTTGGGGTTGATCAAACCTGCAGGGGAGGGAAGTTGGGGGAAACCCAGGCCTGCAGGAGAGAGCAGTTATGGGTGACCAGGCCTGCTGGCGAGGGCAAATAAGGGCAAACAGGCTGTCAGGGGAGCAGTTAGGCATCAATCAGGCTGGCAGGGGAGTGGTTAGGGGTGATCAGGCTGGCAGGCAGAAGCAGTTAGGGGCAATCAGGAAGGCAGGCAGGTGAGCAGTTGGGAGTCAGCAGTCCTGGGTTGTGAAAGGGATGTCCAACTGCCTGTTTAGGCCTTATCCTGGTGGGATCCCAGTAGGATCAGGCCTAAATGGACAGTCAGACATCCCTCGAGGAGTTCCAAACTGGAGAGGGTGCAGGCTGGGTTGAGGGACATGGCCCCCTACCCGCCCCCCCCCCCTCCCGTGCATGAATTTCATGCACCGGGCCTCTAGTATTACAATAATTGAGTGAAGGAAATATTTTTTCTTGTTTTTCTGGTCGTGTTACTGTTGTTTTGGTGTCTAGACCCTGGGCCTGGAGATTTTCATTCCTAAGTTAAGTTTTGAAACTTTTATCTGTGTTTACCAAAAACTAACCTTTCATCCAGCATTGCACAGACATGTAATCCAATATCTTCAGTAATTCTTACTTGCTTAAACTTAGAGGTTATTATTTAACAAAACTTTGTCAGAAAACATCTGTGCTAACATATGTAATGGTAAGTTAGAAACTGAAAGAGGGAAGAAATTTTCAAATTATTAAAAGGTAAATTCTCTTCCTCTCAAGTTTTTACCTGAGTACTTTGGTAAGTCAATACAAGTAAAGTAACCCCCAATTACTTCTAGGTACTGGTGTTTCTTCATGAGTTTAGCGAACTCTTGGAACCAATAGCCTGGCATCCTAATTCAAGGAAGGTATTAAAATAAATGCTAAAGAGATACAAAGAATAATAGGCAAATGGAACAAAGTAAAAGAAAGTGCTAGACAGTTCCGTCTCTGCTCCAGCCAGTAGCCCTCAAATTCTATTACTGCTTCTTTGATTAAATTAAAATGCAATAAGTATTGAGTACTTATTTAACACTTTGTCTATCCTGGCAAGAGTGAGAGACATTCCATTTAGAGGAACAACTATTCTAAAGCTTCTGCTGATGCTGCAGTTACGATTTGGAATAAAGAGCAGAGTAATCAAGCAGATGGAGGTGATTTTTCAGAGAATGCAGAAGAAAATATTACATTCTAGGTGTAGTGGTGCTGTCCTAACAAACTGCTCTCACAATCTTGCTGTAATGTAGACCACCAATTAAGGCAAACGAAAGTAGTCCAATACAATGCTAAAGGATTTTAAGCAAATAAATTCAATGCTGTATTCATAATTAACAACAGTGATCATTTGTCAAACACTTCCTAATCCTCATGGAAACCTTGAATAATAGGATGAAAATTATCCCTATCTTACAATTAAAGAAACAGAGGTTCAGAAATGCCAACTGACCCACCTCAGCTCATGCAAGTACCAAAATTACGGAGCCAGGGTTTTAAGACTCTGCTCTTTCCTCTTTACCATGCTTCCTCAAGCTACTCCTAAGACAATCATGGAAAAAGTTGGCATTACCTGGTCTTTGAAGGGTAAGTTTGGGCCCCTTACCTTCACACTCCTTCCTCCCACAACACACACCCATTTTCAGTCAATTCTGCAAATAAAGCAGATTAATCTTCCTAAAACACTGTTTGATGAATCACCTGTCCTTCAGAAAGAAAGAAAGAAAGAGAGAGAGAGAGAGAGAGAGAGAGAGAGAGAGAGAGAGAGAGAGAGAGAGAGAGAGAGGAAGGGAGGGAAGGAGGGAGGAAGGAAGGAAGGAAGGAAGGAAGGAAGGAAGGAAGGAAGGAAGGAAGGAAGGAAGGAAGGAAGGAAGAAGAGGGAGGGAGGGAGGGAGGGAGGGAGGGAGGGAGGGAGGGAGGAAAACACATTCAATGTTCTTCATTAACTACTGAATGAAAACCAGGTTATTTAGATTGGAGTCATTGGTCTTTCATGACCTAGTTTCCATTAGCTGTCTTTGCTACTGATCCCATACATGGTTTAAAACTCCATGCAACCTGGACTTCTCATCATTTCCTAAACATGCTTTTCTTTCTTCCATCTCCATTTCCACATAGTGAAAGTGTGTGTGTTTTTTTAAAAACAAAACAAAACAAAAAATCCAATTCAATGCTACCTAATCCATATTATCTTCTCTTATTAGTTTTGCCCAAAGACCTTCTCCTCCATACTAATAGATATGAAGGAGAAGGATCTGCCACTTAGGTTCTGCTACTTACATGTCACTTAAACCAACTCAATGTAATGAGGTTTTTGGTATATGTTTTTCATTTTGCTCACAAAAATGTAGGCTCAATGAAAGTGGGAAATGTGTTCTATACATTTTTACATTCTTCATCTCCTCTAGTACAGTACCATGCATATAGTAGGCTCTCACCAAAAACTGAATAAATAAATAAAAGAATGAATAAGTGAAACAGGCTGAGTTAGTGATAATCACAACCTCAAATAGAGTAAGAGCCTCCTTTAAAAATCAGATTGAACTCAAAAAGCACTTGTAGGTTTTTACTGCTATGTGACTATTAATGTAAAAAAATCTATTTTATATTCAGTCATGGGCTTGAGTAAAATGTGGATGAATGGATAAGCTTTCATGGTAAATTAGACTTAAACATACAGTTTTCTTCTTGTTTTAAATAATTTTTATTTATTCATTCAAAATATATTTGTAGAATGCCTATTATGCACAAGATCCAGGAAAGTATTAGAAAAACAGGAGTGAGCAAGACAGACAAGGCCATTATCTTCAGAGAGTTTAAATTCTAGTTGGAAAGAGATGCAATAATCAATAATTATAGAAATGAATATGATAATAGAAGAGAGAATAATAAAATGGAATACTTTAGATTGGCTGGTTAGGGAAGGCTTGAAGAGGTAATTGCAAACTTTAAATGAGGCAGCCAAACAGATAGCTGTGCAGAATGAACTCTGGGTGGAAACAAGTTTCAAAGACTCTTGGGGGTTGGTTTTTTTTTTGTTTTTTTTTCAGGAAAAAATTCTCTGTATTTTTTCTTTTCTTACCACTCAATATTTCTCTTCGCCTTTCTTTCAAGAAGTGTGAATTAGAAGTATTTGGCCTTGGATATTAAGATATTTCTCTAAAAACAATACCTTGATTTGAAAACAATGTTAACATAATTTACTACATTTTGAAAATAAATTATTTTCCTAGGAATTAGTACCTGCTATCCTATAAGTGAATAAATTAAAAAAAAAATGTTTGCCTCTATAACAGGAGAAGTATTTAGTAAATGATCACTCCTTCAAATGAGTGACTTTAGCAAGTGCTAACAAGAAATTAAATTTCCGGAGAGAGAGTTATTTTAGCCACTGCTTCCTTGCTCTGACACTTGCGGGTCTTTGATCATATTTTACTCTTCGGTGAGCCAATAAGTTTTGATTACCCTTGCAGATCCATAATGAATATAAATTTTTAAGTCTTGTGTTGGTAAAATAAACTGAACTCAAGGCTCTTGACTTCATTTCTCCCTTCACTATTATGCCCTATAAATAATACCAATATTGGGGTTCTATTTGGAGTGTTCAAGTTCTGGAAGCCAATAGAAACAGTAAATACACATGCTTACAATTTTTCATTTATTTCCAAATAAATAAACTAACATACTCAGGATTTAGCCTTATAATGCTCTGGCTGCTGTATGGAAATTTTTATTTGGGAATTTACAGGGTCTTGTTATTATTTTCATGATGTACTATAACAATTTCAAGACAAATTTTTTCCTGAAGAGTTTGAATTTAGGGGCTGATTGTTTTATGAATATATACTCAATATAAAATAGTCATGTAATCCAATATCAAGCATCCAAACTAATTAAGAAAAATGTTTAAACCACGGGTCACCAAACTAATCAACTCTGACATTATTGTGAGAAAGCGCTGTAGGCAATATGCAAATGAATGGGTGAGGTCATATTTGTCCACAAAGGGGACAACCCTGGGTGAAACTAAAGGTAGACTACATTAATAAAATATAAAGGAACTTAATCATGTTTATTAATTAAAAGATTTACTGTTCATGTTTTCTTAGTATGTCTTTATACTTCTTGTTTTGTTTTATTGCAGACTATAATATGCCTCCTTACTCATCCAACCTCCCCAGTGTTGCATCAGACTGAGATAGGTCAATTATTATATTACAGCAATGATTGGCATGCTATAAAACTACTCTGGGACACCACTAAGGAAGAAACAGACCAAAAGACTATTATAGAGTTGGAGGGAAGTGTGAAAATATTAGTTCATAATACTTAGCAAAGCATTCTATTACCTTGTGTAAATACATCTAAATTAAAACTCATTGTTGATGTGAAGTCCACTCCTCAGAGATACTAATATCACCCACAATGAAGTGAACACTTCCGTTTAACATAAATTAGTTAATAAAAATGGCATGACAAAAATAAAGCCCAGACCCCAACCATTCTCATTAAGTAAAAGTGAAGGAAAATAGGAAAATAGGAAATTAAAGATTAACTATTTAATGGCCTACATACTCCTATAGCCAAATAATGCATCTGATGTGGTCAGCCTGGCCTGAAATTTTTATTTTCTTCCTAGTTGGCATTAGGATGTGGCTCAGTGTTGAGCATCCCAATTCGATTCCTGGTCAGGGTACATGCCTGGGTTGCATTTGCAATTTTGGGATAGATCCCCATTGTGGGGCATGTAGGAGGCAAATGATCAATAATTCTCTCTCATCATGGATGTTTCTAGCTCTCTCTCTCCCTCTCCTTTCCTCTCTGAAATCAATAGAAATATATATTTAAAAGTAATCTCTCTTCTTCCTATGTAATTATGAATCTAGCCCTTGATCCCTAGTTTCCACCAAAGATTGAATCATTACTGATAAGGAATCACAGTACAATTTTAGGAACATTGTTTTGGTGAAAAAGAAAGTTACCAAAAGTAGTATACAACAAAACCAGAAGCAATGAAGTAGGTGAAAAATATTAATGAAATTGAAATACAAAATAAATGTGTTTGTTGAGTGCTTGGGTGTCTTGTCTTCCCAGTCTTAAAGAAAATTTAACCTTATATAGCATTCTTAAAGAATTATTATTTTTTACTATCTTCCCAAGTGTTAAGACACTTCGATATAAAATCAAACATAATGATAAAATGTTCTCTCATAGTTATAATATTTACAAACTAATCCACTTTACCCTGTGCTCTACATTAGTGATTTACCCTCTACTTTCATGATTTACAGATTCTGTTTAAAAGATAAGGGATAGGATCAGGGAAAAATCACCAAGGACTAAACTCAGGTGTCATGCAGTTTAGACTTGAACTGAAACCAGTAAAATCTTGGAATGATCTGATTAATAAGCAGGTACTTGAGAGTAGTGGTATCAAATGGGATATAGCCATCCTCATCCTTATAGTGATGAGATCACATCTTGTAACAAGAGAGCAACAGAAAAGAGCAAGTGTTTTGTAGTTAGACCACTCTGGGCTTGAAGCTTGGTTCTACTATTAGTTCTATGAGCTGTCAGTGCTGCTAGTGGTAAATGAAGGTATTAACAGTAGATCAGTAAACATGCAAAGAAAAGACACCAAAATAATTTTAAATAACTCTCAGTCCATCAAACATATTGAATGCCTCAATCTATATTCTACCTTCAATTGGGTGAGCAATAATATTATCTCTTCCAAATGATGTTGACTGAATTAAGGTAATAGCTTGGCATGGAAATAAGCATTGGAATAGTCCTCATTATTAAATTCATCTCCTTATTTCCTATGGAACTGCAAACCTCATCGTAATCCTACAACCAATTAGGATATTGGGGTGGGAGTATGGTCAGAATTATACAAGAGAGAAATGGATCCATATCTATCCCTTTTTATTCCTTTCTTAAACTCTGAGAACAGAATTAAATAATCTATGAGAGTAAACATCATTCTTTTCCACTGCATCATGTCATCCTTTCTTCCTCTCTTAAAAAGTGTTGATGAAGTTTTCCTAGCATACAGGTTAGATCTAGAGCCTATAATTGTCTATTATCACCTGTCATGTTCCTACTCTATTTTGCAGTATTCGTTCATTCAACTATTTATAATGTTTACTATGTGTTTAAACACTATGCTCAGTAGTGGGAATAAACAATAGTTAACAAGACCTAATACAGTCCCTGTCCTCATGGAGCTTATTGTAGAATTCTTATAGAAGATAAGCATTAAATCAACATACCAAGTAGGCAATATATGAATTACAAATAAGATTAGACAACAGTCACAATTGAATAAAAATAGATGGGGACCTGCCCTTGAGAAGTCTGGTGAGCCTTCACCTCTACACCTAATGTATCTGTAGACAACTTTCTACCTTCACATTCTCTGCCACTGACGTCATCCTCTCAGTAACACCCAACAATGGGACATGAATGATGATGCTTGGGTGGGGCAATAAATGTTCTTGTAAAGTAAGTTAATGAAATAATCATATCGTCACATGCTGCCTTTTCTCACTCTATAACATTGTACTTGCCTTTAGGGCAATCACACAAACTGTTTAATGCATACTGAGAAACTTGCTTGATTTGTGGAGAAGAGCCAGGGTGATGTCTCTATTAAAACCCTATGGCTGCTTCATGATTTCATCTTTGAAAGAGAAAGAAAATCAACACTGAAAATCTCTCTTCCTGCCCTTTAATAGACACATTCTCTCCTGCAGGTATAGAATTTTTAAAAATATATTTTTATTGATTTCAGAGAGGAAGAGGGAGATAGAAACATCAGTGATGAGAAAGAATCATTGATTAGCTGCCTCCTGCATGCCCCTACTAGGGATTGAGCCTGCAACCCAGGCACGTGCCCTTGACTGGAATCAAACCTAGGACCTTCAGTCCATAGACTGATGCTATGGCCAGCCATAGAATTTTCATCAGTACTGAGAAAATATGATTTCTTTTCAATTTTATGCATTCTTAAGAAATAAAATAAATAAATAAATAAATAATTTTTAAAAGATTAAAAAAATAATTTTATATTTATCTGGAAGATAAATAATTATTTTTTTAAGGTAACCACTTCTCCAAAATGTAGATCTTCTTTCAGAGTTTATTAAAGCTTCATTTTTAACATCTAGCCCATATATAAAAGACTGTGTGCCAGCAAGGGAAAATTAGTGCAAAGCCCATTTTTTAAAAAATTATTGGTGTGTTGTTTTTTCACTCTTCAAATGTGATTTTTTAAAAAGGCTATATTCCTAGACAAAAACACCGTGTTGCTAGTATGTGGATATTTTTGTCAAATTGTCTTCATTGCTGTACTTTCTTTAGACCAAGGATGTTTTTTCATAGCTCGCTCCTTCATTCTAAGCTCCTGCCTTTTACCTCATTTTTAATCTACATTATCTTCCATCTCATGATACCCAGCTCAACTCTATGATAATACACTCCTCTTCCCTCTGCCCATACCCTCCTGCCATTTCAGCTTTCCTCTCCTCATTATGTAAGCTGGTTTCTGAATGTTCCTTTGCTTCCTATTAAATTGCTATATAAATAGAAGAATTATAGTTTTATCAAGCATCCAAACAAATAGCATTGAGCAAAATTTGACATTTATAATGGCTATCTCTTTGAAAAACAAAAGGCCTAAAGTTAACACCTAGACCTGTGTATAAGATAAAACAATAGGGAATATGTTTAATTCCTTCCAGGTATATATCAAGAAAGAGGGAGTATTGGGTCATGGTTAAGACTGTCATCTCTAGAATCAAACTACCTGAGTTTAAATCCTAGCACATTCATTTACTACCTGCATGACCTGGGTCAACATTACCTAACTTCTCTAAGGCACAGTTTCCACCTTAGTAAAAAATATCTACTTCATCAAGTTGTTGTGAAAAGTACACGAATTAAATGCATATAGTGTGCTTAGAAGGCCTGGTACATAGGAAGCCTTAATAAATATGAGCTATTATTATATTAGATTCCAAATGACAGAAATCCACATCCTTCCTTTTTGAACTCTAATGCTATAGAAAATGCAAGCCAAATGCATTGGAAAACTACCCAGATTTTCTGAGAGTTATGTTGATCATCATTTGGCAAAACAGAAGAGTCCTGTATATTTTCATTATGGAGATAGATGAGTAATTATACACATGCGCACACATATAAATATCACACATTTTGCATCTATGTTTTTCTTTTATAATTAATGTTACATCTTTTTTAATGTTTATCTTCTTTATTTATTTTGTTGTCATTTTACTAGATACATATTTTTAATAAACCACATATGAGGTACTATTAAGTCTGCGTGGATAAAACGACTGGACTTTTCAGATCTGCCAGGTGCAAATAATGAAACATGTTACTTCAGGACTCTGTTCGGCAGTTCCCATCAGATTCTCCTGTGCTAATTCCTATCTTGCTGGCCCACCCACATTTTCCCCATCCTCTCCTCTGCCATGGTTTGAAACACCATGGGTGGCAAAAATGGATGGAATTCCAGCAGAATGCCCCAAACCAAGAGTGAGGAGAAACCAGAATCTATAATGACAAGAGAAGTGCCTCCCAACACCAGATACCCTCCTCAAAGCCAGCAGCTCCTTCTTGAACACACTGTTCAAGGCTAATCGGACTTACAGACCTGATAGAGGGGGAGGTACGCTGCCCTTCCAACCAAGTGGCTGAGGGAAGGTCACCATGAAAATGATTACTTGAATTTTGGTGTGTTTGAAACTTCAAGTTGACATATTAAAGGTATATCATGCTTTTGAGAGACATCACAGGCTTTGAAAAAGCTTTGGGTAAATGGGAGCAGGGGAGCAGTGGTGTTGATTAGTCTATTCAGCTAATAAAACTAAATTGTTTTTGTAGGCACAGTAGTTGGTTTCTTTGCCAGGGTAAGCAGAGAATTGGACTCATTGTGTTTAGACATGCTCTTTCATTCAGGTCACAGTTGTATGTTCGTAAATCTCTTTCTTATCTTTAATATCTATGCAGATGCTGCGTGGCTACATGTTTATATTACTCGTTCCTAACAAAAAGAGACGCACTGAGTCAAGGATGTGCCTGCCTGACATTCCCACTTTTTAATTGGGTTTTCCCCTGTAAATCTAGGTTGTTGTTTACAGTCTTTCTCTTATAAACAACATGGTAACCAGGGGAGAGAACTTTTCGTGAAATCCACTTTCATCATGTGATAATGTGAAAACTGGACTTAATTCTGAAAAAATAGCTTTGCATGACGTGGGTACACATTTTTCTGGTTATAGGGTTTCTTATTGGCCTTCTTTCCCTCTCCCCACCACTGCCTTCCCCAACAAGCAAGAAAGCTAGTCTCTGTTTCAACACTTTCCCTTATGGAGCCTACTCTGATCCAGTTTCTTACATGTGTAGTATATTATCCAAAAGGCAGGCATGGCCCTAGAGAGTTTGGCTCAGTCAATAGAGCATTGGCTGCAGACGGAAAGGTCCCAGGTTTGATTCTGGTCAAGGACATGTACTTTGGTTGCAGGTTCCCCGGCCCTAGTCAGGGTGTATGCAGGAGGCAACCAATTGATGTGTCTCTCTTACATCGATGTTTCTCTCTCTCTTTCTCTCTCTCTCTCCTCTTCCCCCCCCCTTTCCACTCTCTCTAAAAGTCAATGGAAAATATCCTAGTTGAAGATTAACAAAAACAACAACAACAACAACAACAAAAAGGTAGGTGTGAAAGGCAAAATGGGTATACATAATCCAAGACCAGAAGGTCTTTAAATAATCAAAAATCAGTTGAAAATTGTATAATAAGTTAATGTAATAAGAATATCACATTTCATTTCAAATTTCCTAATCTGAGTTTTGAATTTATATTCTGTAAAGTATACAAAAAATAGTATATAAAAGTCATTAGAATCTTGCTTATATTTGTCCTTTTGGTACATGCAAAATCTATAAAATTCAATTAAAAATCAACATTTAGGGACTACATCAAAATAAAAAGCTTCTGCACAGAAAGGAAACCATCAACAAAATAGCAAGAAAGCCCATTGCATGGGAGAACATATTTGCCAATGTTATCACCCATAATCTCCAACATTTACAGGGAACTCATACAACTTAACAAAAGGAAGATAAACAACCCAATTAAAAAATGGGCAACAGACCTAAATAGATACTTTTTGAAAGAGGACATAAGGAAGGCCAAGAGACTATGAAAACATGCTCAAAGTCACTAATTATCGGAGAGATGCAAATCAAAATGACAATGAGGTACTATCTCACACCTGTCAGAATGTCTATTATTAACAAATGACAAGTAATGGCGAGGATGTGGAGAAAAAGAAACCTTCATGCACTGCTGGTGGGAATGCAGACTGGTGCAGCCACTGTGGAGAACAGTAAGAATAGAATGGAGTTTGCTTAAAAAACTAAAAATGGAACTCCCATTAGACTCAATGATCCCACTTCTAGGATAATATCCCAAAAAATTAGAAATACCAATCAGAAACATATATACACCCTTATGTTCATAGCAGCACAATTTACAATGGCTAAAATTTGGAAACAGCCTAGGTGCCCATCAGCAGATGACTGATCAGAAAACTATAGTAAATATACACAATGGAATACTATGCTGCCATAAAACAGGAAGAAATTCTTACCATTTGCAGCAACCTGGATGGAATTGGAGAACATTATGCTAAGTGAAATAAGCCAGTCAATGAAAGAAAAATACCACATGACCTCACTCAATTGTGGATAATAAAAAACATTATAAATTGATGAACAAAAAAAATAGATACAGAGGCAGTAAAGCATCAAAAAGACTGTCAAATTACAATGGGAAGGTTAGAGAGATATGGAGGAGATAAGAGATCAACAGAAGGACTTGTATGCATGCCTATAAGAATAAGCAACAAATGCAAAACATTGGGGGGTAAGGGCATTGTATGAGAGTGGGGTAGAGGGAATAATGGTAAGATATGTACACAAAAAATACCTTAATAAAGAAAAATAACTGCCTTTTTACCATTGATAATATGAGAGAGAGAGAAAAAAAGAAACTGGAGAGCATTATGCTAAGTGAAATAAGCCAGTCAGAGAAAAATAAATATCACATGATCTCACTCATTTGTAGAATATAATGAACAACATAAACTGATGAACAAAAACAGATCCAGATACAGAGAAGCATCAATCAGACCATCAAACCTCAGAGGGAAGGTAGGGGAGGGTGGGGGTAAGGAAGAGAGATCAACCAAAGGATTTGTGTGCATGCATATAAGCCTAACCAATGGACACAGACACCAGGGGGCTGAGGCCATGAGTGGGAAGGTAGGGGGCAATAGAGGTATAAGGACACATATGTAATACCTTAATCAATAAAGAAAAAAATCAACATTTAACCATCTTGATTCTGATACATTTGATTTCTAACGATGTGGCATTACTAAATTTGGATTGGCATTAATATCTAATAATTTATATCATTTCAACTTCATTTTTCTTTAATAGTGTTTTAGCTATCAACATATATTCAAATTTATTTTAAGAATTCTTACACATAGCCAAAACTGGTTTGGCTCAGTGGATAGAGTGTCAGCCTGAGGACTTGAAAGGTCCCAGGTTCAATTCCGGTCAAGGGCATGTACCTTGGTTGTGGGCACATCCCCAGTGGGGGATGTGCAGGAGGCAGCTGATCGATGTTTCTCTCTTATCGATGTTTCTAGCTCTCTATCCCTCTCTTCCTCTCTGTAAAAAATCAATAAAATATATTTTTCAAAGAATTCTTACACATATAAGTTGAACTTCACAATTCAGGTTTGCAAACCTTCTATAATTGTAGGTTGAAGTGGTGTATTTACCACTATGGATTAAGAACTAAATAATTAACAATTTATGAGTAATGCAGTCATAATTATGCTGTTTAGACAAATGCTGGGTAGGAATAGTTTCCGTTCAAATATGAAGGATTTTTTATGACATGTCATTCTAAATCTCAATTTAGAGTAACTAATAAAAATGATTATAAATCACTTTGCAAAAATAAAACTGCTAAGCGTGAGCTGAATAAGTACCATTAATTAAAGCTGTTAAGGGTTTGGAGCCAAAAGGAAACGTCGCCTCAGCATTACTAAGAAGAGGCAAAAAACTCCTGCTGATGAAGTGCAAGAGACTCATAGGAGAATACTAGTGGCAGCAAAGGTGGCTTCACTATAAAGTAAGCCTCACCTTGTTTCAAGGGCTGTTATTCCTCTTTTACTACAATGTTTTTTAATACCAGTCACCTCTGGAACCCCAATGTGTGTGCTTGTGTGAACATAAACCAACATTTTTCAAGATATAATTTTATGGTCTTTATACCAATATGTTTAATTCTATCAGAATCAGTTGTGGTGAAAAGCCTATAATTTTTCCTTGTATGATTATGTGAACATGGCATGGCCAAAGGCCACGAGGACATACCAAACACATGTCCTGTGTACCTGAGGTGTATGCATAGCTGCACACAGAGTGAAAATACATCATAGTAACGAGATGTTTACTAAAGTTACAAATCAAAACAACATTCGCTTCATCCAGCTGTGGTCCGGTGTCAAGAATCCTCTATGAGGCTTACCAAAGTCTCCAACCAGCCCATGAGTAGTGCAGGCTTTTAGGAAACCCAACTCACTTCCCACTGCCAGAGCTCCTTCGGCAGCACACAATGGCCACAGTTCAGGCCTGGCTAGACAAGACAGTGCATCATCTTCCACACGAGCTCCAAACCAGGCATTCATGGATAATAGCAAAGAAACGTAATAAGGAAAGATAGACTGAGCTCCTCTTTATTACATTTGCATGTGAAAAGTCAGCAGAGATTATGGGCATTCCTGTAATTGCTGCACTGACTGCTCAAGGAAGCATGGGGGCGAAGTTTGTGCATTCATATATCACCAAGCAATGCTTCTGATACCTGGAATATCAAATGGACTTTAAAAAACCACACAAACTTTTATTCTAATTCATGCTCTGAAAATGCCTCCAATTAATTGGATAATCTAATCAACTCTTACAGAAAAATCTAGAGAAATATTGTCATGTGATGAAGTATGTCTAGCAGTTCCATATTTGGGATTATCTTAAAGATGAAACTGGTGGGTTTTCAATAATTACTTTTTTTTTTTTTTTTTTTTTTTTTGGCAGTCCAAAGTGGAGACAACTTTCAAATTCCATTTAACAGAAATTAGTGCTATTTCCAGATGGAAGTACTACTGAAAATCCTACAAAATAATTTCTATCTATCGAACTCAACTCGTTTGATACAGAATTGTGAATTAAAAGGATGCAAGAGAAGTTATCTGGGCTGGTGGCTTTTTAACTTTTTCAACCACAGACTCACAACACACACACACAAATAAAAATAATAATAACAAATGTCACAAAACAGTGATTTCCTTATGAAACGCATTCTGATAGTTTCTATTCTATTTTCAAATGCTTCTTGTGACTCACTGTTAATTTTATGACCCCCAGTTTAAAAATTTAGGCCATGCTCCAATCCTTGGCAATTAAAGTGAAATGAATTATAGATGAAATCCAACTTTTTATGTTAAAAGTGATACAAAAACAGACTTATAGATGAACCCTTCCCATAGATCACCACATTTTCCTTTACAGATGTAAGAAATGAATGATGAATTATTTACAACCACTCTTCCTTTAATTGTCAGAGCTTTGCTTTATTTTCCCCAGCTTCTCCATCTATAATATGCACCATTATGACTTTTGTCTTTCTGACTTTGTCACTAATGCATTTTAGGATTTCTACTTTACCTCATGCTGCTTGTACTTACAATATTTATTATTATACTAGAGGCCCAGTGCATGAAATTCATGCACCGGGGTGGGGGTGGGGGGGTAAGTTAACCTTCAGCCCAGCCTGTACCCTCTCTATTCTGGGACCTCTCAGGAGATGTCCTACTGCCAGTTTAGACCCAATCCCTGTGGCAGCCAGACACCTCTCTCACAATCCAGGACCACTGGCTCCTAACTGCTCACCTGCCTGATTGCCCCTAACTGCTTCTGCCTGCCAGCCTGATTGCCCCTTAACCACTCCCCTGCCAGCCTGATTGACACCTAACTGCTCCCCTGCCAGCCTGATGGCACTCAACTGCCCTCCCCTGCTGGCCTGATCACCCACAACTGCCCTCACCTGCTGCCCCAATCACCCTCAACTACTCTCCCTGGCTAGCCTGTTTGCCCCAACTGCCCTCCCTGCCAGCCAGCTTGTGGCAGCCATCTTGTGATGACATGAGGGTGCGAGGACCATCGAGGCTTTTATTAGTATATATTTTCCCTGCCTTTTTAACCAAGTCCAATATACATTTTCAAAATGACTTTCCATTCCTGTTAACTATCTCACCCAGGTGTTTTGTGGATTGTACGCTGGAGGACCAGGTGCTCCTGTGACAATTCTTTACTGCACCCTCTCTTATACAAACATCTCTCCTAATTTCTCTGAAATGTATCATTAAATTAAAAATTCTGGTTTTCACTAAACACATTTCAAGTATTCCTCGTGGCTATTGAATTGGATGGCACAGGATATCCTCACCTGCCCACCATGGGGGATGAGATTAAGTCACAGAGAATGATGTGAGGCATGGACTCTCAAGAAGCAAAACATGTCCCCTTTCACACCATAATTCTTCCACCATCAGCTCAGATTCCTTTAGACTTATAAGGATACTCGAGGCCCAACGCACACAATTTGTGCTCAGGTACAGTCCCTAGGCCGGGCCTACAATCAGGGCCATCTCCCCAGCTGCTTTTAGCTGACCCTGTTCCTTCTACCACCACCCACTCCCTCCTCTTCCCCCCCCCCCCGTTTCCCACCCACTTGCCAGCCCCACCCAGTCTTGGGTCACCCTCTGTGTGTGAGGTGACTGACGGGGCAGGGGCCTTTGCCTGGCACCACCCACATCCCCAGTCATCCACCCCTGGTTTCCCGTTCACCATTGGGCGGTGCGGAAAGGAACCAAGAAGTGGTCAGTGCACCTCATAGCGACTGGTCAAGCGGTCATTCTGGTTGTTCTGCTGTTAGGGTCCATTTGCATGTTACCCTTTTATTATATAGGATAGAAGAAAAACGCAAGATGGAAAAGGCATAATCAACCAAAGCCAGAGAGATGGTGGTCCCAGAGCCCTTAAACAAGCTGCCAAAAGGGGAGTGCATTGGTGAGCTCCAAAACACCCCTGCCTCTGTTTCTCCTGTCCCCATCGCCACACACACATTTGAAGAATTGCTCGTTGGAAGCAGTTGATGGGATAAAGCAAAGGATTTCATTTTTTAAATCATCTTTGCTGCTAGTCCTGCCGAAGGCCAGGACCTTTACAGCATTTTGCAAATTGAATTTACCTTCCCATTTCGGTACCACACTTCACTGACCTGTCATTCGCCTCCGGGGACTTAAAAGGTCCCGTGTGTTTAACTGGCTCAGTTCTTTGTGGGCACCTGAGGGAGTGCCACTCTTTCTGGCTGAGCCTCACCCTTGATTCCAGAGGAATTCGGCGTGCAGGCCATCTCTCTGTTTAGGAGAAGGGCATCTGGTTTCCAAGCCACATGCTACCATGTGGCTCTTGGTTCCCCCTAGAACCAAGCCCCTCCCCCACTCACCCACCCCACCACCACCACCAGCACCACCACCACCCCTGCCTCAGCCAAACCCCAGTTTGGTTTCTCTGTTCCCAGATCCTCTCTGTATCCCGGGGCAACGCCACTGTGTACAGAAACTGACTGCCTGAGCACTCAGGATTGTCAGGGCACACCATTTATTTTTGTAACAATACTCAAGATTAACAATGCATTTTTCTTTCCAGCCTCGACATTTAAGGAACATTGACACATTAAAGTGGCTTCATGAACATATACTATAGATAAGTGCTTATGAGCGGGTGATGTTGGCATATAATAAAATTCACACTTACATTTATGAACGATTATGTGACGCCAGATGGCCAATTGGATTTAGGGGCTGCATTTGATGAATCAAAAAATAATGCCATCTTTGAAAGGAGGCCAGGAAAACTCTGACCCCTCCCGCATTTTTATACTGATTGGAAAAGGAGAGCCATTAGTGGACAGTGCATCTCATCCAAAGCTGTCAGCAGCATTGACAGAACTAGTTCCAAGTCAAGCCTGGGAAGGTAAACGAGAGCGAGAGCATTGCCCCTCTCCCAGCCCCATCCACTGCGAGCACAGTGCCTGGCCTGTGATTGGTGCTTAATAAACACTGCTGAGCTAATAACCATGAGAAAGAGAGTAGAAAACCCTTCCATACCTGTGGGGAGTTGCAGAACTTCAGACTCACACCTAAGAAAGATTAGAGGTCGCCTTTCTAGTTTGACCTGGGAGCCGAAGGCACTTCATGCTCTCACACTCCGTGCTTTCAACATACAAAATTTAGGACTTTCTGTTCCCTGCTAAAAGAGCTGTGTCCTATTTCTAGGTCCTTTGGAACCAATGCCCCTAAATCATATCAGAAGAGAGGCCAGAAAAAAAGACTGTGTCATTGGTGGGAGAGAATCTGCATAGACCTTTTTTTTCTTAGTGTTGGATCTATTTTTAAGCCTTTCGTTTTACACAAGTTATTATAGTAAAGAGTGCCTGCATGCTATCTTCTGAAAAATTCAGAATGAGAAAACTCAGGAGACAGAGTTACTGAGGCCCTTCTGATTGAGATCGCTGAGTTCACGGCACGTCTTGCTGCAACCTAACTAGCCTCGTGGGTAGAGGCTATTTCTACTGAGGACCCTGGGAGACTCGTTCCTTTAAGTTCTAAAGTGTAGAGGGTCCAGAGTCCTTTTAGACGGCTCCAAGACTTGCCTTGGAGGCTCCTAGAGAGCACTGAGAGGGGCCAGTGGGAAAACTGGACAACAGGAAGAAGAGCTCTCTGATCATTAGAGTTTCAACAAAATTGTAAATATCACATATGCTAGCTCGAGCTGTGGGAAGTTCCCTATCACTGTTCAAGGAACTGTTCACACCACACATACACACACACACACACACACACACACACACCATATAAGTATTTGGAGCCATGTATTATGCAACTCTGTATTCCCTGCTCTCTGCTTTGGACATCCTAAATGATCAATAAATGCTACCTTCGTTGAGTTAAAAGTAGAGAGAGGAAGGAAGAAGCATTAGTTAGTGCTGAGATTGACGGCATCTAAAGTCCTTTTTAGTCCTGAGGTTCTCCAGGCCGGGAGTCTCCCCCAATCTTCTGAAATGAGGTTCTGAACATTAGCCATTTACCTGGCCTGCAGGGAGTGAGGAGGAGCATGGGAGAAAGAAAGGAATCTCTCACTGGTCAGGCCCAGGGCTTTCTTAAAACAAGCCTGGTCCCCTCTGGGGTCAACACTTATTGGAAGATCTCTGACCTCCCTCAAAACAACCAGGCAGGCCAGTCCTTTCTTAGGAGCACAGGCTGCAGACAACACAAGCGCTGCCTTAGTGATGCGGAAAGCAGTTACTTTTCTCACTGTAATGCAGAGAGGTGACTGCAATGTCTCTGCAGGCCCCCTGCTCAGCAAGACCCTATCTGGAAAAACCACGATATCCTACTTGGTTTCGTTCCATGCCTTCAAATATGACGTCCCGTGTCACGATGCTATAAATTAACCGGGTATTCTGACAAATGAGCTCCAGGTGTGAGCAAGTCAAGTCCCATTTGTTTCCTATTTCCTCTGGCTCCTGCTGCACTGCCTCGTTCGTCAGGCCCTGGCAGAATACCCAAGTCCTCAGTTCCTGCAGGGGAGAAGCACAGGAGAGAGGAAGGAAAAGCATCACAGTGGCCTGTGGTTTGGTTTCCCACCGTTGACTTTGGAACGCATCTCTCTGACTGCTTGTTACTCACTGATTGTCATCAACCACCAACTCCAGGGAATGTGTGGAGGCATCAGACAGAGGTGAAGAAGAGGAAAAGAGGACAGGAAGGCGTGACTCAGTGGTTGAGCATTGACCTATGAGCCAGGAGGTCACGGTTTGGTTCCCAGTCAGAGTACATGCCTGGGTTGCGGGTTCAATCCTCAGTAGGGGGAGTGCAGGAGGCAGCCGATCCATGATTCTCCCTCATCAGTGATGTTTCTAGCTCTCTCCCTCTCCCTTCCTCTCTGAAATTAATAATAAAAAGTTGTTTTTATCTTTTAAAAAGAGGACAGGAAGAGCAGAAGGAGAAGAGAAAGAGCAAACATAAAGGAGAAGAAAGAACTTAAAGAGGAGAAATCTGAATGGAGAAGGAAAGAAAGGCTTCTCATAAACAATGAAACCCACACAATTCCCAATCCCCATGTAATCTCTCAAAAATATTTTGGTCACTCCTTTGGAATAACTGGGGAAAGCTGTGTTTACTCCACAGGTGAATGTGCGAGGGAAGACCACAGCAAGGACACAAGCTCTGAGATGGGAAGATCTTGAAATGTTGGAGGCCTTTTGAATGAGGGAAAGAACAGCAGAAAATGAGTCTAAAAAGATCTTAAGGGCCTTGCACAGATGGTAAGAGATTTAGCTTCTATGCTAAATATAGCAGAAGGCCACTCGGGAGTTTTGAACAAAGAGGTTGTGTGATCACTTTGACTATAGATAATACGAAAGGGGGCAAGAGGAGAGGTTTGGGAGCTTTGCAGTTGTCCAGGTGAGAGATGATTGATGGTGCATCGAACTACCCTGATAGCAAGGGAGGTGAGGAGAAGCGATCGTGTTTGATATACATTTTCAAAGTAAACCAGTGGATTGCCAAGTTGTGGGGCAGTGAGAAAGAGAGAAAATCAAGAATTAGCCCTAAGTTTGGGGCCTGGGCGAACTTAGTGAAATGTGGAAAATGCCATTCCATGAGAAGAGGCAGCTAGGGGCGAGGAGGAGCAGCCTGGGAGGGAAAATCAAAGCAATGTGTTTGTGATGTCAATCACAAATTCAAGTGGAAATCCAAGGCAATTAAATACAGAAGTCTGGGCATCAAAGAGAAGACAAACTTGGAATTATAAACTTGGATGTCATTAACAGAGATTTTATTGATTCTCATTAGATGCTATGATGTGTTCCAAAACAACCCATTTTAAAATAGTTTTACTAGAAAGTCTAAGGAAAGGAAAAAATCAAGCACACAACTATATCCCCAAAAAGAAGTGGTTTTGTTTAACGGATTAATCACTGCTTCCCTCCCAACTGGATGACCCCTTGTGGTTAAATTGAGAAGATGAATCAATCATTGTTTCACTGATTTTTTTTAACCTGTACCTTCTCCTCTGACCCCCAATATACCCCACCAAAATAAAAAAATAAAAAAAATAAAAATCCAGTTTCCCTGGCAGGGAAGGGTGAATCACTGTGACAAGGGTGGAAGGAAAGGATACAATCAGTATGGAGAAGAAATGGTGTTTGGATAATCTGTGAACCCTGAGATATGCTCGTTCAGGAGAACTTTGCCCACTGACTGTACAGATCCATGGAGATAAGATGAATTGAGTGAGATTTAATAATGCTTTGATTTCTCAAGCTGGGAAGAAGGAATGTCTCAGTGTGCCCTTGGTTGCACCTTTATTTTTCTTCTGAGGCGATTCTTTCCTATAAGCTCTCCTTGGAGTTTTGCAAGAGAGTTGACACTAACCAGGACCATCATTTGATGTGATTATCACCTGTGGTTTATCTTGTTTGCTCAGGCAAGCGTGGGAAACCAGCCTGGCCTAAAAACTAAATTAATAGGAAAAAAGAATTGATTAGTGAGGCAGCCAGGGAATGGATAGCGTTAATATTTTAATAGGGTGATAACGTTGGCCTCCCGAAAGAGTTTACTTATTGACCCCTCTGACATCCTTTTATTTGAAGTGGTGACTAAACATACCCTCCATTAATCAACTTAACTACCTGGTTTGTCATTCCAAGGCCACACTGACATAATGCCTGAGGTGTGCCTTTTGGAGCCCTGCTGGGGCACTGTTAAATATAGAAATGAATTTGGCAAATATATCCATAAAGCATTCCTTAAAAAAAAATTTTATTGGAGTGACATTGGTTAATAAAATTATATAGGTTTCAGGTGGACAATTCCATAATAAATCATTTGTATATTGTATTGTGTGTTCACCACCTCAGGTTACGTCTCCTTCCATCTCCATTGATCCCCCTCTAGCCTCTTCTACCTTCCCCCACTCCCATTTTCCATGGAACATTCCTATATTAAAAAACTAACAAGATCTTTTTATTGGAGCCTAACATCAGCAAAAGAGCACATACCTAGGCCATGTTCTCTGTGTGCTAGGAGCCACCCTTGCCAACCAAAGTATTGGGGTCTACAATATTTTATCATTGCTTTGCAGATGAAACTTCCTGTCAAAGTGATCCTGTGCCTTTAAGTTTGTGAACAAAACAAACCTGAAAGAGGAGAGTCTTTCCCTGCATACCTCAACGGCAGCGCTGTATTTATCTCCACTTCTTTTTTTCAGGGGTTAGAATTGCCCTCAGAGCTCAAGTTTCCAAAGGGGACAGGTAGCCACCACTGGAGAATTCTCTATCCTAAGATTGTTGAATGTCCACAAAATATGCAGAAAGCAAATAAGAATGAAGTTGTTGCAGAACCAGGAGCTGTTTCTCAGGGGAAATGAGGGTTTGTTCAAGCGAGGCTTTGACAGGGAGGGTAGTGAAAGGACCCTGTGGGTATCAGGAGGCTTGTAATCAATCAAGCTCACCAAATATTATTGAATGAATGAAAAGATCCATTCGGGCTAAGAGGCTAATCCAGGAAGCAACACTTTCTATGTCATAGGAGGAATACTAAGCAGACTAATCAGGTATCCTGGCCAGAAAATAGACTGTTTTCTAGATGTCTAGATAGATAACTGATTGGGATCAAGAAGGTTCATGGATTGGCAATCAGTGGAGGATGAGTAGCGAGGAATGGAGGTTCAGGGTGGAGTATATGTGGGAACAGAAAGAAATATGATAGAGATCCAGTTATCATAATTTGGGTTCAAGTTGGAGGCTTCTATCACAGCTATGGCAGAAGTCAAAGCAGAGTCAGCAGGAAGCTGCCTGTTAGCCTAGAGCTAATGTTCTTCTCGATTAGATTGGAGTTTGGGCCAGGTCTAAGCTTAAGTCAGAGACTAACTTCAACTTGGAAGTTGGCGGATGAATTGGTAAGGGAGCCAGACTGGTCATTACATTATCTTCGTCTCCAGGATTGCTATAGTTTCATGGGAAGAAGTTACCAAGACATAGAGAATGGCAAAGACTAGAACATGGGCTTTGGACTCAAACAAAAGTTTCAGCTTCATCTGCTACTCAACAGTAGTCTGCTGATAGTAACATAGGCTTTTTAGACATAAAGCATGTAAATATGCTTAATACTGTGCCAGACTTAACACTAAGTCACACTCACACATAAATGCTAGCATTTTAGTAATCATTATTTAGGGCAGTGGTTGGCAAAATTCATTAGTCAACAGAGCCAAATATCAATAGTACAACGATTGAAATTTCTTTTGAGAGCCAAATCTTTTAAACTTAAACTTCTTCTAATGACACTTCTTCAACATAGACTAGCCCAGGCCGTGGTATTTTGTGGAAGAGCCACACTCAAGGGGCCAAAGAATCACATGTGGCTCGTGAGCTGCAGTTTGCCGACCACGGATTTAGGGGATTACCGAGGGTTTGCTACATGCCAGACCATCATCTCATTCAGCCCACACAGCATCCTTTGAAGTAGGTGCTATTGTTATCACATATTTAGGAATGAGAAAACTGAGACACCCCCACCCCCAAGAGGTTATGTAACTAAGGTTACACAATTGGTACATGGAGGAATTAGTGTTTCAAAGAGCAGATCTTTGCTCCTACAATATACTGATTCTTAAAAATATGAAACCATAACTGAATTGAATCCACTTTGGAATCTCAGAGGGCCCCTCCCAGAGGGCCCTAAGAGGAGGTGTACATCATATATGGGGTTTACAGGCAACCCTACACTCTCCTCCCCCGCCTCTCAGCACAACGCTGCAGTGGTTGCTAAGAGAAATGCTTAGCTTTGCTGTGATCTGTTCCAAGTGGCAGGTGGACTTCTGGTTCTCTCTCAAGAGAATGCAAATCATACACTCCCACGTAAGCTTGGTGAGAAAACACATCCAGCGGGGCGTGAGGATTCCTCTCGAACAGCATTGGGCTTGAGCTCAGTTCTGCGGCTCTCTGGTGATCGAGGACATGCCCAATGTTGAGTTCCCAGCCCCAGAGCACCCAGCTAAAGCCCCTGCTGACATGAGCTTAATGTTGGGTTAGAAACATTTAAAGGAGGTGTGCCCACAGGCAGCTCAGCTGTGCTGGCCTCCAAAGCTACCCCTCAAAGGAACAGGGCAATAGGTGAGAAAAGGGGACTCAAGATCTTACGTTCCCCTAGGCCCTGTTTCCGCAGCAATGTGAACCCCGAGTAGAGCCGCTCTGAGGGCTTGAAAATGTCATCAGAACAACATAAAAAGTGCTGAGCATCTCAGTTGAGTGCTAAGTTCTTTCAGGAGGACTGTCTGGGCTGGGCTTCAATAATTCACCAACACAAACAAGACAAGTACTGACCTCTGGGATCTAGTGAAGATGCGACAGGATTTAAATACCAAGGGACTTAGGCTAAGGTTGTGAGTTGCCATGTGGAAGAGCAACCTGATTCCTCTGTAGTTACTTCCAGGCCTAGTGGAGCTCACTCCCAGCATTTGTCATCCCCAGCACACACTGACCATGGTGCCCAGCCTCCTGGCACCCCTGCAGGAGAAATGCAATCCTCCTGGCTCTGTAAGAGCTGGAGGCCCTACCGAAACCGGTTTGGCTCAGTGGTAGAGCGTCGGTCTGGGGACTGAAAGGTCCCAGGTTCGATTCCGGTCAGGGGCATGTAGTTGGTTGCGGGCACATCCCTGATAGGGGGTGTGTAAGAGGCAGCTGGTCGATGTTTCTCTCTCATCGATGTTTCTAGCTCTCTATCTCTCTCCCTTCCTCTCTGAGGAAAATCAATAAAATATATTTAAAAAAAAAAAAAAAAAAAAAGAGCTGGAGGCCCCAGTCGGTGCGCACAGAGGAGACAGAGCTTGCTGGCACTCCCGAGGCCGGCCCAGAAGCCACCACTAAGCTCTCTACACACCAGCCCTTCTCCACTGGGGGCATAGCACTGGGCCCCCCGTGACTGACTCAGCCTTGGGGCAGCACAGCCTTCAAAGACTTTGCAGAATACCTGGATCAGAAATGAGGAGAGGCTGACGTGCCCCAGCGCTCCTGGAGGGCTCAGCCATGCTGGCCCCAGGGCAGATCTTTGACCTCTGGGCTTCCTTCCATTCAAACAGCACAATGTATTGATTGAATATTCTCAATCAGCGGTATGGAGAGGATGGCTGGGAAAGCACGTAGGGTAGGAGGAGCAAACACTACGCAGAAGGCGGAGAGCAAAATTTAGAACAGGATTTGGGCCCCAGAAAGAGGACATCAAAACATTGTACTTTCCCTCCTCCCTTACAGGGAAGCGGTTATGGACAACAAGGGTGGGGGCCCAGGCTATCGTGCAGTCCAACCTGGGCCTGGTGGATGGAGGATTAAGCAAGGAGAGAGGGAAAGTCTCCAGGAACAAAAACCCAACACACTGGCAGTGGCGTGAGAGAAGACACCCATGCCCCCAGGAATCTGGGGACTCCGTTGAAGCAGCCATACTGAGCTGTAAATGTCCTTGGAGCCTCATATTCTATTTTAAAAAGTCAATAGGACAGCATTTATCCTGTGACCCTATCCACATTTGCTTTTATAGAGAAGTTTTGTAGAAAAATAATGATTGAAATGAGAATTGTTTTATGTCCCCGTTTTGAGTTAAATCTGCTTCGAGGGAAGATGACCCATGCTTTTCTCTCTAATTGCCCACAGTCCTTGGCACACAGCCCACAGACCGAGGTGCACCCAGGCCTCTGCATAAGAGTCAGGAACACACCACCGGCTGGGCGACTGGTGGGCAGTCTTCAGGAAGTGCTGGGGGAAATCAAGGCTGTGCCAACAAGGCAGAGCCGGGCATCTGGTAGCTGCCAGGAGGACAAAGTTTAAAGAGAAAGACTTCAGTCCCTCAAACTTCTGGCAAGAGGAAGGCAGGACCCTAAAACCTTGAAGAATGAGGGTGCCAAATTAACACGGAGGGGATCCAGGCAGGGACAGCCACCTAGAGCCAGGGAACCAAACTGGAAGACCATTCCATTGATGGCCCCAAGGAACTGTGTAGCGCCTGCCCTTAAATCGGATCTGGCAGAAGTGATCCTGCACAAGATTCAGGACTAAGTCTTAAAAAGGTCTGGCAGCTTCTGCTTTTTGCACTGCAGGGCGGGGGAGAAGAGGCTGGAGGCGGAGCTAGCCACATGTGAGAAACCTGGCTACCCTGGACCCCCTTGCTGTGAGGAAGCCCAGACTGGCCCAGGGAGAGGCCATGGGGAACGAAACCTGGGAGTCCTGCCAACCGGGTACCCGTGGCTGGCTGCCCCAGCTGAGTACCAGTTTGCTTGCCCTGTGGGTGAGCCACCCTGGAAGATAACACCACATGGGGGGTATCATGCTGGCCTTACCGAGTCATAGCCAAGGTAAAGAGTCATAAGCTGGTATTCCGGTTCCGCATGTCAGCAGCAAGGAAATCCCCATTCTGTCCTAACAACAAAGAAAAAGCCGAACAGACTAAAAAACAAACTCCTCTCAAGTCTGTAGGAGAGGGGCAAATGGCTGCCCCAAGACTGGAGGGACCAACAGGAGAAGGCAGAAAATAACAATTCCCCGGAGCAGAGACGCCAAGGAAGCTGCCGCAGGAACGGGCACCGGGGAGGAGAACCTGGCCCGCACCTGAGCCAGAGGCTCGTTGCTGACAACTCTGAGCTACCGATTCCAAAGGGGTTCCCCACAATAGTAGTATTGTGAGATTGGCCTCCAGGAGCTCAGCCAGATTCCCACAGTAAACAGCTGGGGAGAGAAAACAGCCAGAGCACTGCTCTTTTTCTTTCTTTTGTTAAATTGAGTGATAATTGATAGTCAACATTATATTAGTTTTAGGTATACAATGTAATGATTTGATACCTGTGTATACTGAAAAGTGATCACCACAATAATCTAGTTAACATCCATCAGCACACGGGGTTACAGAACTTTTTTTCTTGTGATGAGAACTTTTAAGATTTCCTTCCTTAGCAACTTTCAACCATGCAGGACAGTATTATTAACGACTAGAGGCCCAGCACACTATTAAATCCTGCCCATGTAGGGACCCCTAGGCCTAGCCTGCCATCGGGGCCATATCACACACTCCGCAGATGCTGTTGGCATCACACAGGCCTTTTATGATATAGATAGTCAGCATGCTGTGCATTATATCCCTGTGACTTAGTTACTTTATAATTGCAAGTTTGTATCTTTTTTTACTCTCTTTATCCATCCTCCCCAACTCCCCTTTTCTGGCAACCATCAATTTTTTCTGTGTATCTATGAGCATGGTTTTATTTTGTTTTATTTTTGTTCCACATGTAAGTGATATCATATGGAATTTGTCTTTCTCTGACTTAGTTCACTTAGTATGATGCCTTTACATTTCATCCATGTTCTCACAGATGGCAAGATTTCATTATTTTTTATGACTGAATAATACTCTATTGTACATACAAAACACATTTTCTTTGTTCATTCATCCATCAGTAAACACTTAAGTTGTTTTCATGTCTTGGCTATTGTAAATAATGCTGCAATGAACACGGAGGTACATATAGTTTTTCTATTTTGTTCTTCTTCACAAGACCTGTCCTCGGGAGGAACTGGTTATCAGAACCTATATTTCTTGCAGGAAAGGAAATCCCAACTTCAGCCTGCTCTAGCCATCTTGACCGACCTGGGGAAGAGGGGGCCCAAGAAGCATTTGCAAAGTCCAGAGGCACAAGCTCACTAAAAGACTGAGACTTATTCATAGATTATAGAGCACTTCCCCTCCCCCACATCTCACCCCCACATTACTAAAAGCCTATTGATAGCAGTTCCTTTTACCTGTAGATCATGCCCAGTTATCAAGACAAAATGACAAGGCATACCAAAAAGCAAACACAATTTGAAGAGGCAGAGCAGTCATCAGCACCAGACATGGCAGGGATCATGGAATTATTAGACCCTAAATTTTAAAACACTATGGTTAATATGCTAAAGGCTCTAATGGATAAAGGAGACAACATGCAAGAATAGATGGGCAGCGGAAGCAGAGAGATGGAAATCCTAAGAAAGAACCAAAAGAAAGGATAGCGATCAAAGGCAAAGTAAAGGACATGAAGAATGCCTTCAGTGGGCTTATTAGTAAACTAGACATGGCCGAGGAGAGAATGTCTAAGGTAGAGGCTATGTCAATAGAATCACTGAAAACTGAAAAGCAAAGAAAACAAAGACCAAGGAATTGTAAACAAATAAATAATCATTGTTTAAACCACTAGGGCTTTGGTGAGAATAGTCAACTAAAACACATGGCAAAGGGTTAGTTAGCTTCACAGATCTACTTAGGACTCAGTCCAAGGGGGATCTCGGCAGGATGATGTCCCGATGCTTCCCATGCAACTGAGGCTCCTAAAATCCTCTCGGAGTTCAGAAACAGGGAACTAGAAAGAGCTCTGGGGCTTTCATTCCTTTCCAAGTTATAATAAAAATAAAAAATAAAACAAATTTCCACAAATATCGCCCTGGTAAACATGGAAATTCACCAAATGCACTTAATGTTAACTGATACACAATGCAAATTTGTAGCCTTATCTATTCCTGTGATGCTCAACGGTTGCTAGTTCCCATCAACCTCCCCACATTTCCACCTGCATTGGGGTCATCTTGAGCTGTCACTCTGTCCTGCTTAGGCAATGGCCAACACACTGATACACACATGTAAGTTCTTAATATCCCACAGAGGGCACTGGGAGTGAAGACCATGATTTCTAGATAGTTTGGGATCAGCCCAGACCAGCTGTAACATAACATTGGAAAAGGAAGTATTACTCAAAAATTGCAACTAAGCACACAGCTGGTAAAGCTACATGAGATAAGACATGGTGACTTCCTCTTCCTCTTACTAGTCAATACCTGTAAGCAGCTGCAAAAGGTTCAGCAGGCAGCAAGGTGCTGTGATGGAATGCAAAGCTGTGGAGGAAATCTGCACGACTTATCCTCCCGCATCCGGGCAGAACCTAAACCCCTCCCCACCCTTGCTATACAAACCACTCAGAGAAAAGCATTGGGTATTATCTAGGAGGTAGCATCTACATGGTTGAATGAACCTGATTGTAACTATTAGAACCAGCAGGTGGCCCAGCTGGCATGGCTCAGTGGTTGAGCAGTTGACCTATGAATGAGGAAGTCACAGTTGGATTCCTACGGTCTGATTGTGGGCTCAGTCCCCAATGTGGGTGTGCAGGAGGCAGTCAATCAATGATTCTCTCTCATCATTGATGTTTCTATCTCTCCCTCTCCCTTCCTCTCTGAAGTCAATTAAAAAATATATATTTTTTAAAAAACCAATAGATGCCTCAGGCACAGAATGTCACTTCTACTTCTATGAAATAGACAGGAGTTAGGCAAATTCAAAGTACATCCTGAAAAATAATGTTGCACCTTCCTTTGAGCCAAAACAGACCCGCAGCTGATCTATACTTCAGAACCCCCGTCAACATATTCTGGAGAAGGGGCAGATTAATAACAGCTTACAGTTCCATAGAGCTTTTCATCTTAAAGGATCCCAAACAAGGGAAACAAACTGAGTTTTTTTCCTTGTTTAAAGGAAAAACGCTAGTGAATTTCAAAGCAATTCTAAACACAAGAACTAATTACAAAGAAATTTACTTTTCTAAAGTGTCAGGACGTAATTATTGTTTTTTTAAAACTCGAATAGTAGCCACATTGCTCACAAAGCAGTGCCACCATCACCACCTCAGTAGGCTATCATTTCTGTCCAACAAAGACAACAGTTCCATTGCCAGGAGAGTTAGAGACATTATGGGTGAAGAGATAAAAATAATAATAATAATTAACAATGGCACAGGAAGCTCCATCTGCAGCGTCTGATAACACAGTAGGACGTGGATACAGATGGGAAAGTGTGGGTGGCACCGGGTAGAACGTGTCCCAGTCTCCTGAGCTCAGGACCCCAGACGCACTCCGATGAGTGCAGGCTTGGTTCTTTCCACTCCCTGCGACTCAGATGGAGCCTGCCACAAGAGCCTGCCTGCCTTAGCAGAGTTCAGAAAATGTGGGCTCTAGACCACAGAATTCTTCTGTCTGGCCTCACGACAAGGTCAAGAGTACATTTACCAGCATTCGATAATGCTAGATGAATGCAGCTTTTTATTCCCTAACGTACAAAATCTTTCTTAGCTTTAACCCGAGTGATTTGCATATACTTCCACTCAGTAACTCCGTGCTGCTTATTCTGATCTTTTTACCCTGATAGGCAGCTCATTAGAACGTTGAGATGTTGGCATGTGTCGCGGTGAAAAGACATCCTAAACCCAGTTTTAGCACAGGCAGTGGCTTTTAATCGTCCGTGTAAGTCATGCAGTTCCAACTGTCTCAGGCTTTTTGGGTGAGTAGTTCCTGGGCCCCAGAGCACTGCTGAGCAAGGAGGACATCTGCTACTAAAGAGAACCAGCACCTTCAGAGGGACAGTTAGAGTGCACTGCCACAGAGCCAACCCCAAGGACACCCAACCAAAACACAGGATTTGTTTTTTATCCATTTGTGTGTTTTTTGGTTTTTGTTTTTTGGGTTTTTTTATTTTTTTAACATTTTTTTTATTAAATTATTATCTGTGTACATATTTTAACATTGCTCCCCCCCTATACATACCCTCCCTCCCCAGAGTTTTGTGTCCATTGGTTGTACTTACATGCATGTATACAAGTCCTTCGGTTGATCTATTATCTCCCCCAGATCTCCCTACCCTACCTGCTGTAATTTGACAGTCTGCTTGTTGCTTTACTGTCTCTGTATCTATCTTTTGGTTCATCAGTTTTCTTCCTACAGAGATGCCATACCAGTGTGAGATGAACACACACCCCCAGCCCCATCTTGCCATTGTTAGTGAACATGATCTCACTATGAATAAGGCAAAGATATTGCTGACTCCTCATCTAGTTTGGGAAGGAGAATATGTTCATCACATTGTGACTCCAAATAAAGTCATTCTTTCCCTTTAGTGCAGAGTTTGAGAGTCTAGTGTATACCACTCAGTTATCCAGTATATTTTCAGCGGGAGAGACAGGGGTGAAGGGGAGAGCTTCCTCCCAGGGAGTCCCTGGGAAGACAAAGGCTGCCATTGTGACTGCCTTCACACACACCCTCTCCCAGTGGAGGCTTCTGTGAACCCCAGAGATATCTCCCATTAACTTGATTTTTTTTTTTCCAAAACAGGTATTGATTTCAGAAAACTTCATAGAGGATCTATTAGCTTCCTAGACTTGTGAGGTGTTGTGGGAATAAAGTGCAGGAGAGAGGTCTTGCCTTTGAGAACCTGCAAAAAAAAGATATATATGTGCATTAAAACAAGTAATGCAATAAAAAGAGGTGCCTTAAAGTATACTGTCACTTGGTGCCATGGGCCTGCTAAAAATAGATAAGTACTATTTATTTAACAAAATGAGAGAATTCTGAAAACTGAGGAAGCCAAGTGAGTGTTTAAGATCAGGTCCTTGAAGATAGATAAGAGAGTGTGCCAGGAGGAAAGAGGATATGCCAGGTTGGAAAATGGGACAGGATTTACTTGGATAAGGACACTGAGATAGGGATATAAAGACTTACTTTAGGGTGTGGGAATATTCTGGCTAGCCAAAGAGATGAGGTCCCTGGTATCAAATTTTGAGGTTCTTAGTGCCTAACTCAAGGACATCCAAATGTTTTGGATTGTGCATCTTAGATTATGATATCCTAACATGTATGTGTGTACATATGTGTGAATGTAAAGTTGATATATGATTATGCACTTTATATGTTTTAAAGGATAAAATAATGTAAATTTTTTGTATTTATGGTATAAAAATTCTTTTTGTCATCTGTGAAAATATCAATATTTTAAATGACAACAATATGATTTAACATACTTTTTACCAATCTTTAAATAACATGGCAATTCAAAAGTCTGACTCTATATTTATTTTATTTTTTTAAATCCTCACTCCAAAATATGTTTATTGATTTCAGAGAGAGGAGAAGGAGAGAGAGAGAGAAGCATCAATATGAGAAAGAAACATCAATCAGTTGCCTCCCATATGCACTCCAACTGACTGAACCAGCAATGTGCCCTGACCAGGAATCAAACCTGCAACCTTTTGGTGTACCAGTCAATGCTCCAACCAATTTAGCCATCTAACCGGGACCACATCTCATTTTGATAACTGATTTTACTGGCTGACATACTTGGCAAAAAATATGTGAGTGTTTTGTTTGTTTTTTATTTTTAACTAAGGAAGGAATCTCTAGAGAATTTATCATTTTAGTTCAGCAACATTCTATATTTTATTGTGTTAAATGCCTTTAAACACCATTAAAATAGTTTTGTTTTCTGGAGATAGAGATCAGTTTATCATGATGCTTAAGTTAAGTTCAGGACCCTGAACTTAAGTTAAGCATGACCATCCTCCCTGAAATGTATCTACACGATCATATGTGTCAGTAAAGGTTGCAGAGGTGAAATAAAGGTAAGATATTTTGACCACAATTAAGACTGTTGCTTCTTTCCATTCTAACTTCCTTCTGTTACCCTTCCGTTGAGTTAGATAGGGCATAAGTGCGAGCAGTTTTGGAATCCAAAAAGTAAAAACAGACTTAGGAGTACATTTAGCTTAATGGGGGAAAAGAAAAGAAAAAACTGTCCAAAGTTTTTCCCACATTCACTTCTCTCACAGTGCTTTTCTGGTGTCAGAAAAGGTAAGAGCTCTCTGTCTCAAAAACTTCTCATATTCACTACACTGAGAATGCCTTTCACCAGTGTGACCACTGTGATGTTCAATCAGCTTAGAGCTTTGGCTGAAAGTCTTCCCACAATCACCACACTCATATGGCTTTTCTCCATATGGGATATATGGGATACCTGTAATGGAACATATTTCTAAGGTTCCTAGGCTCCTCCATGGGGACTTTGGCTATCACTAGCCATCCCAGCAGAAGATGCCTGCCAGGAATATTCCTGCCCACTCTACTAACTCCCATGTGGTTGTGACATTGAGGTGTAAGAGGAGTGTGTTCTATAGTGTGCAGGATTGTAACTATGTGGAAGTGGGAAAGAAGCAAGGTTTGAAATTATGAAACCAGAAGCTTATCTGTAAAAATTCTCCCAGTAATCAGAAATGTCAGATTATAAGCAAAAGAGTTGGTTCTCAATGGAAATTCTGTCTTGTCATCAAATTATTCAATTTTAAACAAATCATACTTTTTTAGTTTTAGTTTTTATCATATTCACATGAAAGAGAATTTCTCATAATTCTTGTCTTTGTAAGGCACAAACCCATTCTGGTATTGTAAGGCAATACTAGAATCAATGAGTAGGTCTGTGTGTGAAATCACATGTTTTATGTATCCCACCTATCAGAATACATATTAGATAAATGTCATGTGTCTAATCCTGAAGATATCTAGCAATTCCAGGTAAAGTGACATGCAAAATTGCCACCAACATAGCAAAATAAAGAACAAGTGTCCTACACATGTTTATCAATGTCAAAATATGTAGTATAAGAATAACTTGATTATACAATTATATAGCTCACAACAACATAAGAACAGATTTTAAATGCACTTGAATTTGCTCTGATTATTAGTATTATTCATTCAAAGAGCATTTAGAGTGAGTCTTGCATGATGGAATATGAATCTCCAAAAATATAACTCAAATGTAAACATTATAAAGGTTTTCCCAAATTTGACTACCATCCTAAAAATCCATGTAACAACTTATCTAATAAAGAGAAAATATGCTAACCTTCATGCTATCACAAAAATGGCAGCCACTAAGGAAGAAATATGCTAATTGACATCCACACCCTCAAAGATGGCGGCACCCAATCCCCTCAGCCCCGCAGCTGCTCAGGGCTGGCCTGAGGCACAGGCAAGCCTTGGATGATGGCTGCCCAGCTGCCCAGGGCCGCCCAAGGCAGCAATGGCAGCAGCAGAGGTGTGATGGGGCATCGCCTTCCCCTGATCACCAGGTCACCTCCCACCCCTGAGGGCTCCTGGACTGTGAGAGGGGGCAGGCCAGGCTGAGGGATGCCCCCCTCCAATGCATGAATTTTCATGCAGCAGGCCTCTAGTTATTAATATAAAATTATTGTCAAAAATAATTTGATCAGTCATTCTAAAGGAAAGTATAAATTATTTTTCTATTTTGTCTGCAGAAAATAGTACAACATAATTGTTATATGAGGTGCTCAAAAAAGATGCAGTAAGATACAGGGAAAATGTAGCATAGAGACATGTCAGCAGTTCATTTATAAAACCATTATGCTATTTGTCTGGATCTTCTGTTGTTTGTGGTATTTCCTGCTTTTATGAGTGATTTCTTTTCTCGTTCTAGACAAATGTTCACTTTCATACTTGATTTTGCATTTGCAATTTTGTATTTGTTCTTTTAAAGAAAATTAACTCAAGTTCAAGTTCCACAAAATTCAACCATGTTCTTTTTAGGTTCTCAGTTTACGATATCTTGCTATTTTAATAACTTTAAAATCTCAAGTACAATATATACTTAAGTGAACTATATTATTAAATATAAAGACATGAATTTCTATTTCAAATAGTCATTTCAGTAATTAAATCATTTGGACCAAGTTCTTGTCTGAGTTGATTACTTGCAATATTATTATTGCATAATGTGACTTACAAGGTGTGTACACTAAGACTAGAAGTAACAGTTGGCCTTTTTGTTGTTCTTTTATTTCTTGTAGTTACTATTCTCTTCAATCTATGATTTCTTTCCTGAAGTCTTTTTAATTAAGCCCATTCATGTAACCACAAATCAATAAATCCATAACTAGATATATCTAAATAGAAAAATATCACCATATGCTGGAAACTAAACCCAAAAAATTAGGGTATCTTCTAAGTACTTTGAAATTTAAACAATAATTTCAAGAGTAGAGGCCCAGTGCACAAATTCGTGCATGGGGGGGGGGGGGATTCCCTCAGCCAAGCCTGCACCCTCTCCAAACCGGGACCCCTTGGGGGATGTCCAACTGCCAGCAGTCGGACATCCCTCTCACAATCCTGGACTGCTGGCTCCTAATCACTCACCTGCTTGCTTGCCTAGTTGCCCCTAACTGTCCCTCTGCTGGCCAGGTCATCCCCAACTGCCCCCCCACTGCTGCCTGGTCGCCCTCACACACATACCCCCACTGGTCTGGTCACCCTGTGAAGCCTGCCTGTTCAGTTGTTTGATCATTCCTCACTAACCCCCACTGCTGGCCTGGTCTTAGGTAGCCATCTTATAAGGGCATGATGGTCAATTTGCATATTACATCTTTATTATATAGGATAACTCAGAAGCCATGAGTAACATAATCATCTGACACACAGTCTGAAAGGCAGTTCTTGTATCTATCTGTATAGTGTTGAGCAAAAGTAGGTTACAGTTGTGATTACAACAAAATACAATTTATTTTTATGTTATTATTTATTGTTGTATTATTTATTTGTATTATGCAAACTTACCTTTTTCTTTTTTTTATTAAGGTATTATATGTGTATCTTACCATTGCCCCCAAACCTACCTTTTTCTACCCCTATAGGGTAAAGTTTAATTTTTCTTTTCTTACTTAAAAATATGTATAGTTATTTATATAATGTAGAAATAGGAATTTTAAAATTCTGCTATATTCTTCTATATTCCAATGGATTTTCTTTCACATCTCCTGGATATATCAAGGCTATTGCTAATATTCTTTTATGTTGCTAATTGATATTCTTTGTTCAGAATCCTGAGAAATCACATTATTTTTATGGATCAAAAATATTATTAAAGAATGAAATACATAAGTATGTCTTATACTACTCACCTCCCTTTTGAGATTATTGGTCTGATTATGTGAATTTATCTTGCAGGAGGTGGCAGGAAGAGAATGAAACCACTGAAGATTTTTGAGCAAAGGAGAGACATTAAAGCAGTGTTTTTGGAAAAATGAGTTTATTGCTGTGATTCAAAATGGACTGAACACTAGAGTTTGGAACTAGAAAGATGAGTTAGGAAGTCAGTGCAATAATCCCAAACTGAGGTAATAGGAATGAAAAGTAGTAGTGTGGAAATGAGAAAGAAGAAACAAAAGCACCTGACCTGATCAGAGAGGAATGAACAGGATTTACAATGCACTCATTTACCAGACAGGTCTTGAAGGTGTGGGTGGATGTAGGACATTTGATTAACTGGTATGTGTCTTATGGTTACATCATATATCAAGTTACCAGACTGTTTATATGTCTTCTGGGAAAGCAGAGTGTTAAAGTACTACCACCACACAAATAAACATACTAGAGATGTTAAAACGGTGTACATAAACATATGGGATTTGGCTGCCTCATTAAAATCCTAGTGCACTGACAATGGCCTAAATTATAAGGGCTTAGCGACTGCCAGAAGAAAGCAGCAAATTAGACATTCAATTTTATCCCAATTGACAGTTTCAATAAAAAATTAGCCAATTTTCAAACACCAGCTAAAATAAACACAGTCAGAAATATCTAACAGTTATATCAAATTTTAGATCCTTAGAATAATTTGATGCAAAAGAACCTCGAATAGTGAACTAGATCATTTTCCTTGTTGATAGACCAGAGCAGTGAGCAAGACAGGACACATCTCACACTATTTCAAAATGTCTACAGTATTAAACCATTTTTTTTTATTAGTTATTTTGTTTCTGTTGATTTTTTTTTCAAATTTGTACGTACTTGGGGTTAAATATTAACTGAAAAGCTTCCAATAAAAGCTTTGTCCCATCCTATGACCCAGTTAGCCTCCTAGCTTCTCCCTATAATCATATTTAAATAAGTTAGTAATAATATAAACATCATTGGAAAAACTTATTTTTTACACATTGTATTTTAGTTTTATGCTATAAGGAGTGAAGATTTATCTGTTTTATACCACTTCCAACTTAGTTTTTCCCAATCCACCCAACAGCATTGTATCTGATGGTATGTTGGAACCTACTTGTGCCCGATTGCAAGGACCAATTGTTTTAGAAATTTTGCAAGTCAATGTTAAACACAACCATTATTAAACGTTAAATTACACAAACTTATAGTTAAAATGTATATTAAAAACAAAGATAATAAACACTCAAAACATACACTTCCTAATTATGTTACTATAATTTACTATTACCTATGTTGTTGAGGTTACTTACATTTTCATTACAGGAATATGTTTATACTTAAAACACTTTTACAGAACTCTTAATGCACTCTTAAAAAATTCTCCTTCACATTAACCCTGGTAATAAAACCAGCTTTCTTATAATGAAACCAGCTGGTGTCTATCTTCTGATTTTTATCTTTTTTTTTTTCTTTCTTTCTTTGTCCAATTGAAATAAAGCACTATTTACTGTGGGTTAGAGAAGAGATGCACAGAAAATAGTAACAGAATTTTCAGGTTGTAAACATTGTGTGTATGTATATTGACCCATCTGTGTTAAAAGTAGGAAATTATGAATCAAATATATTATTTGAAACAAAATTATTTTAACAATAATAATAAAAGTAAACAAAAAAAGTCTCCGAGTCTCAAATGCTGACAAACCATATAAATGAAAAAGTACATTTTACTTCCTCAATGTGTGTGAGTTAATCTGCATATCAAAGAAAGGGCTATGGGCTATTAACAGAGTTGAATACTTTTAAAATGGAAAGTTATTATCCACAATTTAAAAATGCAATGTCATTCATTCTTGAAACATATTTCAGAGAGAATTTTAATTCCCCAAAACAGACAACCTGCTAAATAATAACATATAGGAGTTTGTTCACCTTACATAACAACTCTATCTTCAGTAAATACACAGTTCACTGAATTTTTATTTGCTTGAAAAAGCATTTGTATTAATAAAACAGTTTCTGGTAATAAAAGAATATAACTTTTAAGAGAACTCATACTGCCCTAAAAGCCACCCCATTTTGGAACAAATATAGTAGAAGATCAGAAGCAGACTGTTTATAATAAAGAAACTTGGGGCAAAATTCTGCACCAGTAGATTTCAAGCCACCAAATTGGTTCCCACTATGTCTCACTGTTCTTGTCTCTACCTCTATCCTAGTGAATGAGATCAGCCTTTTCATATTTTGATGTGTGTTTTTAATTAAACACATGGATTCATTCTGCTAATAGAACATGCCTATTAATTACTTTGTTTATAGGAAGATATCATCCATGAAAGGAAAAGGAAAAAAAACAGCACTTCTAAAAGCTAATTGGACAGTTTTAATTATATTCTGAAATGTTTAACAGGCTTAATTTTTCAGGAGTGGTTCCATGTCTCTACAGATACCAATCCAACAACTTCTCTTTTGTACAAAGTGTGCCTGTCAACCACTAACCCAGTGGATATCACTCCGTAAGGCAGGAGACATTGTTACTATACTGCAGTCCTCTATGGAACCCAGTGGCTCTCTCATAATGTACAAGTTCACCGAAATTAAGGATAGAAAGGAAGCAGAGTAAAATTGAAAGTGTAAAGGAGAGCTGGGCAGAATCTAATTTAATTATCAGTGTTAGAACTATTCCAGGACTCCACCTGCCATAAGGAAAGTGTCCTGGGACCTTTCATGACCACAAGTGGACAGGATTCCAGTTTTACAGATCATCCAATTAATTGCCAAACACATGTTTTGCAATACCATTAAGTGACAGGGCAGGGGAAATCCACTCTGCTAATTAAGAACTTGGAGCCTTGTGTTAGTTTCCCAGAGGACTTTTCAGGCTACGTGGGTATTTGTACATGCCCACGTAAATTTTTAACAAGAGATACTTCTATCATGGCTAGTGAACAAGAGACACTTCAGTCATTCTCCACCACTCAGTGAAGGTTGGACAATTTCTACAGCACTAGCCAGGTGAGGGTTAAAATGCTGGACACTTGGACAGTTTCTAGGCTCCCCTACTCCATCTCTTCATTATGGTCAAATATACCATGTGCAAATTGCCTTACACAGTCCCACCTACCCTTTGGAGGAATTCATCCTCGCTCTTTGTAGCAGGTTTCATTTTCAGGACCCTCACATACTCTGCGGGGTGAAACTGGGGCAGGGGTGAATCCTCATTTTCTCACATTCTTACATTAAACTGTAACTCTAACTTCCTCAATTTCCCTCACTTTAAAGGAAGTGTAGGGATACCTGCCATCTCAAAAAAAAAAAAAAAAAGTGAAGTCTGAGGAATGACCATTAAATATTTTTCCCAAACTGAAAAATAGGACAGCTTCTTCAAAGAGACTGGTTTGGTGGTCCCCAGACATCATTCCATTGGCCAATTGGATTTGAATCACTTTTGAAGTTTATTAAAAATAGAGATCCCCAGGTTCCACACTAGAGTTACTGATTCACAATGGTCAAAGGAGGGAAGCAGGTATTTCACTTTTCAACAAGCCTATGAGATCAGTCTGCTTTTTGAAAAACCATTGGACTCTGACTTCCTTCGGAGGCAAAATAACAAAGACCCGTGGTGAGATTTTTTGTAAAGAAAACTTTGTCCGTATATCACATACAAGTTCTTTCTCCCTTTTCTATGCTTATTTTCTTTCATTTGTGTCCCTTTCATTGCTTCTGTTTTAGATCCTATCATCTCAGTTATCAAGCTTAATTTCTTTCTTGCCAGGAAGCATTGTATAGAATTACTTTGGGACCTTATTAAAATTGATGCTAATTAACCTGACCATATTTATTTTCACACTCGGATCGTATGAGTAATCCATGAGAGACACTGAACTTTAGACACAAGGGAAGTTAAAATGCCTATGACGCAAATAGAGGCATTAGAAAAAGATTATTGGACAATTTAAAGCTAACCGAATGCTACTTTTTCCTGTTACTGTAGTTAATGTTCCAACATAACCGTCTGTTTCTAATTAGTGGGAAAGGAGATGTTTGAAGACATTGCAGAAATCTGGTACCATGGCAGCAAGAGTGCATGAAGATGGCCAAAACTTTCCAATGCAATTGAGATTGTATTCATCTGTAAACTGAGACGACTGAGCTGCAAGATCTCTCGGCTCCCTTCTCACTCTAAACTGCCAGCAGTCCAGGAATGACCACAATCCTTAAACCAATCCTCATAAATTTAGCAAGAACACGAACATGTAAAATAAGCAGTCACCTGTTCCTCTTGGAGCTGGAGGAAAGAGGAGGTGGCTTTAACAAAGAAATCCAGGATATGTTTCTAGGCCAAATAAGGTAACCAATTGTCTAGGTTTCCTCAGCACTAAGGGGCTTAGCAGGACACAGGACCTTCAGTGCTCAAGCCTGGACAGTCACAGCCAAAGCACCGTGATAGGTCATCCTAAAGCAAGAGGATGAGTTTGTGAGATACAAATGCAAATGTTTCACCTTGTAAGTATGATTACGTTTTTGACGCACTGAGAGGGGAAGCTAGAGCTCCTTAGATGTTGGACAGATGGCTGGAATGTGACAAGTGATTTTCAATCACCTGAAGTAACCAAACCAGAACAAACAAATAGCATGTAAGCATGACAGCACCTAAGGTACCATCTGAATAAAAAGCAACAGGGCACTTGAGAAGGAATATAGATAAACATCTTTATAAGAAAGGGATCTGGGGATTGTATTGTAAATAGCAACTGATTTGCACAAAGCACTTCAAACTGAAGAGCCCATCAGGAAGCAATTTGTTTACAGTGAGCTAGTGCCTCCCAACTAGCTACTAAATGTACAAATAAAATAGCAATTGATTTCTCTCAGAGGTAACCATGGACCTGCTTAGCAATTATACCGATTTACCTGGCTCCCCGGCCTATACTTCTGACCCTTACATATGCCTGGTCCATGGATTTATGCCAGAACACAGTTCCATCCAGAGAATGTTTAAAGAGTAATTCATAAAAATAAGGAACTATTTAATTTCACCTTAAAGTTATTATGAAAGATACTATGAATTTTAAAATATATGTTTGGGGAGAGAGGATCCTGGGGAGGGGGAAATGGTGGAGTAGGGAGCACCAGGAATCTGTCTTCCTGCCCACATAACAATTGTACTGGCAGAATCTGTCTGATGTAACTATTTTGGAACTCTAGAATCTATTGAAAGCTTGCAACTTCCAAGGGAAGGCTTGGACAGTAAATTGTAGTTAATTACAGCTCTTAGCACAGAAAATTGAGAGACAAAATAAACTATAAGACATATAGAAAACAAAAACAAAATGATGGAAGTCCCTCTCTATCCATAATTATTTTAAATGCAAATGGACTAAATTCTCCAATCAAAAGACAGAAATTGGGCTGAAACCGGTTTGGCTCAGTGGTAGAGCGTCGGTCTGCGGACTGAAGGGTCCCAGGTTCGATTCCGGTCAAGGGCATGTACATTGGTTGTGGGCACGTCCCCGGTAGGGGGTGTGCAGGGGGCAGCTGATCGATGTTTCTCTCTCCTTGACATTTCTGGCTCTCTATCGCTCTCCATTTGTCTCTGTAAAAAATTAATAAAATATATTTAATTTAAAAAAAGACAGAAATTGGCAGAATAAAAAAACAAAACAAAACATGATCCAATTATAAGCTGTCTATGAGAGACTGACTTTAGATCCAAAGACACCAATAAATTGGAAGTGAAAAGATGGAAAAAAATATTTAGTAGCCAAAAGACAACAGGAGTAACTATTCTAATATAAGACAAAATAAACTTTAAATAAAAAAAAAGTTTTCCATTGGGTATAGTTTCAGTTTTGAAAGACAAAAAGAGTTCTGAATATAGATGATGGTCTTGGTTGCACACCAATATGAAGTACTTAATATCACTGAACTGTACACCAAAACAGTCAAGATGGTAATGTGTATGCTATATATATTTTCCCATAATAAAAATTGTTTTAAGGAAGAAAAATATATTTTTGTGTTTATATAATTTCCTAATTCAGAAAAAGACTCAGCTTTTTAGGAGGTGATGATTATGTTTGCAGAGGCAATAATATAAACTCTATTGTGTTTTATTAAAACAAGAAAATATCCCGTAACAATAGCTTGTCCCTATATTCAATGGATTTATTTCAACCTGTTCTTTGACTGACTTCTCAGGCATATTTAACACAGTTTATCATTCCTTCTTTCTATATGAACAAAATAACAAACTTCTAAATATAAAACATTTCTAAATCTAATAGTATAGTAGTATACTGAGCCTTATTGGAGCCTGAGGCAAAAAAATAAATAATCTGATCTTGTCTCTATTTAAAAGTTTGATGGTTTGATCATATGGGCCTTTTGCATTAACTCAGGGTTTTTTTTTAATATTGCATTAAAATATTACTTATCTTAATTACTGGGGTTTTGGCACTCCCTTCAATTATGAGGGGAGTCCCAACCTTGAAAAGAGTGTCTTCCTGACACTTTTGTGACAAACCACAGGACTAGTTTCTCTGCTCTCTTTTGGTCTCTCCTTCTCAATCTTTGCAAAGGTTCTTTTTAAGTCTTCTCTCCCTTCTCTACACATACCACCCAAATTATTCATACATTCTCTTGTTCCTTCTTCACTTTGCCTTCCAGCCACATTAGCACCCACACCATATGGATAATTTAATCCTAATTTAACCCCAATTTTCTGCCTTTATGGGTCAGTCAATTCCTGTTCCCATGATGTATTTCTGGAGACCAACTTCCCACTTCCAATGACATATTTCCTCCTGCCAGAATATAAATCTCTGTACCCACCAAAACCTTCTCTCCACCTCCCTCTTGCCTGCCTCAGACCCTAGGGCAGTGGTCAGCAAGCTCATTGGTCAACAGAACCAAATATCAACAGTACAACGATTAAAATTTCTTTTGAGAGCCAAATTTTTTAAACTTAGACTTCTTCTAATGCCACTTCTTCTTCAAAACAGACTCTCCCAGGCTGTGGTATTTTGTGGAAGAGCCACACTCAAGAGGCCAAAGAGCTGCATGTAGCTCATGAGCCGTAGTTTGCGACCAGGGCCCTAGGGTATAGGAAGAGAGAGGAAGAAACAGAAACCCTCTGGGTCCTCCATTTTATTCTTTCCTCTACTTCATGCTCCAGTTATCAATCTCTCAACTTCACAACTTCATACACCCTGTCCTTTCTGCCTGGTGTATTTCCTTACTTTTACTAGCAAATTCCTGCATATCCTTCAGGTCTCAGCCTACATGGCCCTTCCAGGTAGACCATTTCTGACCTCTAGATTATATTTGTTTCCCCTGTTATGTGCACCTGTAGGACTCTGTTCTTTCTCTTTCATATCCCTCATCATACGTTATTGCAACTACTCGTTCCATTGTCTATCTTCCCCAGGAGACCACAAACTCCATGAAGGCAGAAGCCATGTCCACCTGGTTGACAATTATATATCCAGCTCTAACACAGAACCCAGGATACATCAGCTGTTCAATAAGTAATTATGTAAGGAAACAAGGGCAGTCAGTGAGAATCAAACACCATCCAAACAGAACCTGGGCAATCAATGAGCAATTGAGCAAATGAGCAAAATACAGCAAATGCAAAAATCACAAAGTCCAGCCACTGTTAGGAAGCAGCTCAAGAGAAAGCCCGCATTTTCTAGCCTGGAACCTATCTTTTTGCTAAATAACCAGGACTCCTTGCCCTCATGCTATCTCTGTAACAGGCAGAACACAGCCCATTTATTGGCTTGGGTGACCTGGGGCCTCAGAAATCTTGGCAGACCTCTGCAGGGCCATCTGGCCTTTAGCATCCCTCCTGAAACTCATTTCTGCTCTGCTGTGATCAAATGCTCTGCCTATTTATCTTTTCCAGAATGTAGACTTTTTACTTGTTTGCTGGCTGTTGCACCTCATCAGAGTTTGGCTTCACATAGCAGCAGGAAAGAGATTCAAATTTTCCAGTTCCCAAAAGCTCACCACGATGTTGGGAACCCCTACTTAACACGGTTAGGTTCCTAATATTCTTCAGAGGAGATTTTGCTGATCAAACTGAATGCTCATTTTATTGCAAGTGTTTAAAACCAATACTCATGGTCTTACTGGACAACAATGTGAAACAGCTCTGATTCCACAGGTTAAAAACCATTAATGGCCTAACTAACTTTAGCTTTAAACATATGGGGTATAAATAAAACAAAAGTCAAAAAATTCAAGCTGGAAAATGGAGAACTTGGCTTTAGGGTCTTCACTGAAGACTGCAGAAGAAGGAAGAGGTCTTTATTTTCCTGGAAGAATGAAGACTGTCACATGAGCTGAACATGTGCAGCTTCTTATCATCCAAAAAAGAGAAAAATGTTAATTTAAAAAACTAAAAAACAGAGAACTTCATTAACCTCCTGTGTGTGGTTCATACTCCCTATTAGCACAGGGGAATTTGCCAGAAAACACTTAGAGCTTCCCTGACCATTTGTCCTTTCCTGTAGTAAGAGCTGAGACTCATGTAGCTAATAAACCTCACTAACCAATTAGCATAATCTATAAAAATACTGCCGCCTAAAATATTATAAAATGGTAGAGCTGAATGTAAATCTTGACAGTTTTATTTTTTTCTGTATCCCGGTAAGCACGAGCCCCCTTTATAAATATGATGCCAAAAATAGATACACGGTGCTTAGTTCTTGGAGCAGGATCGTGTACATGTCACTCCACACTGCAGAGGCTCCTTACAATAAGTGTAAGTACTTTTCCAATCCATTTTCCCTGGGATCTTTCCCTCGGAACATCAATATGTGAGCCAAGTTGCTTGGATGCAGGCAGCAGGAGACATCCCGATAATATAAGACTTGATACTCTGCCTCCCAAACTCAAAGGATAAGCCTCTCTTGCAAAAAGGCCACTCCCTTTTATTTCTGAGAGTCCCACCCTTGGCTTTTCATGCAGTGCCATATCTTTATGTTCTTCTTCCAGTTAGAAATTCGGAATGGAAATCTGTGTACCAAAAATTATAACAAGGGACACATTTTAGATTTTTCCCCACAGAGGACAGAGTTCCAGCCCCTGAGATTTTTTTATAACAGTTTGGCTGACTTTTTGTGCCAACTGCTGGTTAAATCATCTAATCAGCCAGGATGAGGCCTTTATTCTCCTGTTTTTGTGACTTCTTTTTTTTTAACATTTAAAATTGCCAACAATTCTGAATGGTGTCCCATTCTCTTCAATTCGTTTCCTTGTTTAGATAAAAAAAAATAAAAAAAAAAATAAAATAAAATTAAAACTATGTGTCTATACTCCATTATAATGGATGCATAATTGGCCCACCGTTATAAGAATTACAAATAGCCCAGCCTTTGTGGCTCAGTGGTTGAGTATTGATCTATGTACCAGGAGGTCACAGGTTGTGGGCACCATACACAATAGGGGGCATGAAGGAGACATCTGACCAATGATTCCCTCTCATCACTGATGTTTCTATCTCTCTCTCCCTCTCCCTTCATCTCTAATATATATATATAGATACATACATACATACATACATACATACATACATACATACAGAGTCTCTCTATAATGGTTTGGAAAGGAAATTTTTGCTATTAAGCCATGAAAGGGAAAAAATGCACTCCACTCTTTTCTTACCTGTACTCATCAACAACAACAGCAATGACTTATTGAGTACCAACCAGTATCCCAAGAGGAACTCTTGGAGTTTAAATTAATAAAGCTAGACCTACACATTTTATCACTTTAGAACCAGGTCAGACATTTGCTTACAGAAACAAAGGTCTTTCTGTTTCTAACTGTTTACGATTTAAATTTTTTTTTTTTTAATTAAAGACACGAAAGAGGTTCAAATGCAAAGCTGATTTTCTTCCCCATAAATGGCTTTTTGACTTACAGTAGGTCAAGCATCGGTGCTCAGGATTACAGCCAGGGGAGGTCATGAAACAGGGATTGGTATCTGCAAGAAGAAAAATAACAATTACTTGGGGAGTCTCAAACAATATAAACATTTTTATCGAGAGTACGATACCTAAATTCATATAAGAATCTCTTCCTTTCTTCTCTTCTTGCCCCCTTTTCAGGATTTATTCTTGGCATACTATTTTTAGATTTCTACACTATTATTCCATTATCTGGCAAAAGAATAAAAGTCAAAGATTTCTCCTCAGAAAATGTGTAGGAAATCTGTCTCAGTAAATCTCTGTAAGAAATCTTACAAGGCTATCTACTCCTAACCTCTAACTGCAATTTGAAGTATATTAATACAAATGTTTATTTTGTCAAAATTAAGACGTCTCTATAAGAAAATGTAGGAAAACAAGATTCCCATTGAAATATAAATTTATTTTAAATCCATCAGCCATAACTATCTGAATTGTCTAAGAAAAACTCATACTCAGAATTGGTCTCAGTGTAGAAATCATGGCCGTGTTGTACTTATTTACGCACTGCCAGTTCCCATTTACATTATCTTGTATCCCTTAATGAAGATCATCTGTATATTTCCTTACGGAGTGGTTTTACATGTAGCCCACAAGTAGTCCTTGAGGATTTGATAGCTTTTGAACAAATGCACGTATCTTAGTTGTTATTATAGACATTATTATATGGGGCCAAGTCTTTGTGTAAAGCAGTTTGGGGAAAAGGGTACAAAACTAGTATTAGCAGTCTCATCCTAACAGAGATATTAAGTATTTCCCAAAGCTAATTACCTCTTCATTTCCTATCCCTGTGAAAGAAATGAAAATTTCAGAATGCCCAGAGAAAAAAGAGAATGAGAACTCAGACAGACCCACTGCTGGCTACTTGAGAGTTTAGGGCTTCACCAACACACACCCTCCGTTCATCCTCAGGATTAGTGCATTGCTGTTCAAAATATTTCCACAATGAACAGCCATCTGTGTGAGTTTGCCTTGTGTTCAACACCCCAGTTTGGCACTACTTCCTCTGTCTCTCTGGCTATAAGCATCACAGCCACTGTTTTCGTCTTGCTAGAGTCATTTGAAATAACCAATCTCTGAGTAAGACCTACGCATTATTTGAGAATTAGAAAGACAAAGCCACTCTGAAGAGGTCCCCATTCTACTTGTAGCCTGAGCATTGATCGAAGTGAAGGACAAACCTTGTCTCTTGTGTGTGTATTTGGCTGAATAATGCCTTCAAGGAGCAGTTGTACAAGACGGGTTTTATGAGGATGAAAATGGAGTCACTGAAATCCCTCAAGTCATAAAGTTTCCCCTGAACCTGATAGTCTATACCTACCTTTATCTGTATATATACATGTTTTTAATTTTAATTTAATAATAAAGATTTTCATTCAGAGATGGGTTTAAACAAATAGTTGAATAGGTTCATGCATGCCTTGGATAGTTAAAACATACATCTGAAAATACCATCTTAAATGATAGTTAATGTAGTAGAATCATTGAAGTTGCTTTTATAGAATATATTTCAACATAATCTTTATATCCTAATATTGATAACGTCCTTAGAAGATGTTAGGTTGTTGAATAATTCCCTTGAATTAATCCAGTATTCTCAAAACATCAAAAAAAAATCCATCTTGCCTTTGAAACAGAAGTGGGGAGCAGATCTTCTATATAAACTTGAGTTTATAAGAGCTTACAATAATTCCCTCTCTATCCCTCCTTAAACCACATAATAAAGAAAGAGAGGGAGCAGCCCAGCTAAAAAGCAGAGGTAGATCCTCATTTGAATCCCACTACCAAAATAGAGATATCTGATTTCAAGTAAGTAATAACTATTACTCATAACCAATATCAGCAGCAAACTTACCTGTGCCAGGTACTGCACTATAATACAAGCCTTATATAAATTACTTCATTTAATCCTCAAAACAATTCCATAGCCCCAGCTGGTTCAGCTCAATGGATAGAGCTTCGGCCTGCAGACTGAAAAGTCCTGGTTTCATTTTGGTCAAGAGCACATAACCAGGTTTTGGGCTCAATGCCCAGTGTGGGGCATGCAGGAGGTAGCCGCTCAATGATTTCTCTCATCATTTCTATCTCTCCTTCTCTCCCTTCCTCTCTGAAATCAGTAAAAATATATATTTTTAAAACCAATTCTATAAACTCTCCATGATTTGAGACTAAGAAAGTTTTTAGAGGGTTAGAGAGAGAATTGCTAAATCCACGGGCTAGAAAAGACTGGCACTGGAATTCAGCTTGTGCTGTCATACCCCAGAGCTCTGTGCTCTTGCTGAATCAGCCACTGCATCTTTATGTCATCATTTTAGTTACAATTTTCTACCTCTTTCCTATCCTTAATCTGCTTATCTTTTAGTTCATGTATCAATTTGCTTCCTTCAACATTGAAGGAAGCCCAATAAGATAAGAAGACTTCTAGAATTGAACCAATAATCAGAATCAGGAAGTAATAATTGCATTTTTCAGAAGTAATAAGACAAAAGTTGGAAGAGTGGGGAAGAAGGAAGTTTCTTTTTCAAAGTAGCTATTTTCTAAAATACAGATTTTATTGATTTCAGAAAAAGGAGAGTGAGAGAGAGAGAGAGAGAGAGAAACATCAATGATGAGAAGAAAGCATTGATCAGTTGCCTCCTGCATATCCCACACTGGGGCTTGAACCCACATCCCAGGCATATACCCTGACCAGGAATTGAACTGTGACTTCCTGGTTCAAAGGTCAACACTCAACCACTGAGCTATGCCAGCTGGGATCAAAGTAGCTATTTGACGTGTCAACTGAAAATGGATATATCAATTGTGGTATAGTCTCAAATGTGATCTCTATAGCAGCAGCTAAAATAAATTATATCTAATAGATCAACATGAAAAATAAGTTTGAATGAAGAAATCAAGTTGGAATATGCTGTGTACTTAATATCACTCATTTTCTTTTTAAATCCATAAAATAATATTATGTATAGACATGGATACACACATGTAAACAAATGCATAAAGCATTGATGGGAAGGAACGAAATAGTTACTTCAGGAATAGTTACTTCTGGGGGACTTTAGGAGTAATGAGCTGGGGAGAAGTAGAGGACTTCGACTACACCATGTAATGTTGGGTTTATTTTAAAATATCTGAAGTAATGCCGGGACCGGTTTGGCTCAATGGATAGAGCGTCGGATTGGGGACTGAAGGGTCCCAGGTTCGATTCCGGTCAAGGGCATGTACCTTGGTTGCAGGCAGATCCCCAGTAGGGGGTGTGCAAGAGGCAGCTAATCGACGACTCTCTCTCATCGATGTTTCTAACTCTCTATCTCTCTCCTTTCCTCTCTGTACAAAATCAATAAAATATATTTTTAAAAAATAAAAATAAAAATAAAAAATAAAATAAAATATCTGAGGTAAAGTTGGCCAAATGTTTACACATTTGTCCATTGGAGGCACCGGTTATATTAGTTTCTATAGATTCCTCAGTGCTTGAAATAGATGAGCATTTCAGCTGCACAACTGAGGTGGGAAAAGTTGAGAGAATTAGGTAATATATATTGTGAAGTGTGAAATGTATTTATACATAATTTATACTCTCTTTCTGAGGAAAATGAAAGAAGGCCATGGGAAAGAGATGGACCAATGACTGAGAAACCCAACGAACGTGGAGCAGTCTGGTGGCTGTTCTGAGCAGGCCTGTTGAGGAGGAGGAGCTGTCAGAGTGATGGTGAGATAGGCCTGGGAGGAGCATGGGAGAGGAGAAGATCTTGTACTGAAGGTGGGGGAGCTACAAATAAAAGGACTTGAGCTATCACTGGGTGAAATGCAACGCCTTATCTGGGCTGGAACTGAGCCCCAGAGACATCCACGTTAGGGACAATGAGGAGCCCCGCCAGCCTTCATCCCTCCCACAGACACAGAATCTCTTTGCATAAACTGCATTCCTTGAGACTGCAGGTCCTCCTGGGAAAATAACTGAATCCTGACCCCCAACTAGGTTTCCTACATATACAACTCTGTCTGATTAATTGGGGGAATCTCAAATGAAATGAGCTATAGGAGAGACAACAGTACATTTACCAAAGGGAGCAAGATACCTGGTGCAGTAATTCATACAGAGGGCCTGAGGGTTGCAGGACAGTGAATGTTAGCAGCTGAGAGCAGAACCCAAGGGCACCTACGCATCCCAACAGCGTGGCTGAGCCCTGTGCCTAGGCATTAACAGCTATCACACAACTTGGAAATTCTGGGGAGCAAACCTTCCCACCATTTCCAAAACTAAAGAAAGAAACATCCTGGGGATTTTTTATCCTCAAAAACACTGGCCAAATTATTAGCAGGGATCTCAAATGACAAGACATTGGTGGCAGCAAAGTCCCGGCTTACCAGGCTCAAGGCAGCTGCAAGATCAGAGCTCCAACTAAAGTTCCAGGTGGAAGTCCTGGCTGCGGCAGAAGCAATGCGGCTCGACTCGGAAGAAAGCACGGTATGTCTAACTTACTGTGCTTGCAGGCTAACCAAGCCTGTTCTTAGAACCCTACTTGCAGAAAAGTACTCTTTTCCTCATTTTGCAAAAGTGCCAGCGGCTGAGGTGCCTGAGAACCGCACCACAGCGGCCGGGGCAGCGCTGTGGCATGCTGGCACGGATGCTGCAGCAGCTCCAGGCCCATGGCTTGGATCTGCAGCCAGACTGCGGTAGCAACAGCACAGCTCTAGCCCTGGCAGCCTAGGCAGCCAGTCTTGGAAGCCCCCATGGTGAACTCTAGCCCTGGCTCTGCGTGGGTAAATTAAAAGCACCTTGTGGGGGAATTTCCACAACTGCATGGAGAAAGGGAACTCTACAAGAACCGACCTGGGTATAGGTGGGGTGCAGAGCAACTGAGATGTTTTGGGGCTCCCGTGAGGGGAGGGAGAAGGCTATGTCCAAGGCACCATCACTTGCTGCTGTGAAAGACAGCATGATTATGAAAGAGTTGTGCTTCTGAGGAAACATAATGCAATAAAACACAGTTGAATTAGAGGGTTCTTCCCAGGGTTTTTGCATCCCTCTGAGATATGGATTTTTTATTAAGAAATGAAAGAACGGGGAAGAAGGACTAGATGGAGGAAGAATCTGCAAAGGATCAAATATATCCACTTATGAATATGTCATAATGACAATCTCTTCAATTATAAAAAAGAGGAACTAATCCTGGAGCCTGTTTTCAACGAGACTTTGTGTAATAAGTAAAATTTTAGTCTGAAGCCTGATGGTGTATGAGGTGACAGAGCGCCTCCCGCAGGACCGCCAAGTGTATAAATCCAGATGAAAAGAGGAGTTGAGCAACCGGACCACAGGGTCAGCCTCAAATCTAAGAATGGCCCCCATTCATTCCTGAACATTTAGAAGTCTGTCACATGAGCAATCCTCATCTTACTAAGCATTTGATTATATAAAGAAAGAGCAATTAATGTGAATGAGAAAAGCAGGAGGAATAGAAACATCTGAGATCATTCAAATGAGATGTTGAGATTTGTCAGCAACATATATGGCCACTTGGAAAGGGAAGACAATCGTCCTTGTTCACGTGCCCAATGTTGAGAAGCATTTTAGACGACTGGTTTGTTGAAAGTGCAGGTACCGCCCTAACTGGTTTGGCTCAATGGATAGAGCGTCAGCCTGGGGACTGAGGAGTCCCTGGTTTGATTCTGGTCAAGGGCATGTACCTTGGTTGTGGGCACATCCCCAGTGGGGGGGCAGGGAGGTGCAGGAGGCAGCTGATCGATGTTTCTCTCTCATCGATGTTTCTAACTCTCTATCTCTCTCCCTTCCTCTCTGTAAAAAATCAATAAAAAATATTTAAAAAGAAAAAGAAAAAGAAATAAAGAAAGAAAGAAAGAAAGAAAGAAAGAAAGAAAGAAAGAAAGAAAGAAAGAAAGAAAGAAAGAAGGTGCAGGTGCCCTTACTTACCCAGCACTTTGCCCATCTCAGGAATCATGCTGTCTTCCCTGAGTTCCCCTTTGGCTAAAGAGGTCCCATCAGTTGACTTCTGAGAGTGCAGCAAAGGGAAGGAGCTTACTGACCCCAGAGGACCCAGCTCAGACTCCTGAGGAGGGCACATGGGACACACCTGGGCTGTTTCTCCCTTCCTGAGAACACAGGTTTAAACACACAAGCGTCACAGCAAAGGATCACATGGGGACTGGGCGAGACACACGCATGCTGCACTCCGCTGTCACGGCAACAACTACCTTCGATTCCTGGCAACAGGCTCCTTCTGGACCTGCTGTCAGAGAAACTAAGGCATTAGCCAGTCTTCTCCCCCTGGAGAGGACACTACCCTTCCAGCAGGCTGATCAATATATTAATCCCCCAGAGAGGGCTGTGGATGGCAGCATATAATTAATATAGGCAAAAGAACTGCTCATCAGCATTTCTAGGTTGTGGGGAACAGAGCCCCATAGTCCTCACACTTCATACCTCCTTACTGATTAAAATGAAGGCTTTTCCCACGGGGAAGTCTGTCTCCAGATAGTAACATAAGATGGCTTGTTGGCAGCCTTACTCTGTGGAAAATGATCCATAAACAAATCATTGTATTTCCTGTTGGTGAAATTCAAATCTCATCATCAAAGGACCTGAGGGTGGGATGATGCTTGGAGATAGTTCTGACTACAGAATTTTTAATGAGATAACATACCTGAAGTTCAAAGCACAAAAGGACATGCCCCTTCTGTAGCCATAGGTGCCCTTACCCATTGCAAATGCGCTCCATGTTTCCCCTGCCTCAACCAAATAAGAGCCTTGCAATAGGAATGCCTCGCAATTAGAAGACCCCAAACATCTCCTCCTCTCCTTAGGAGGTATCTCACAAGCAATGATTACATTTCTCCCAGCTACCGAATAATAAACACCATTTTCCTGCTTTCCTGGCTCCCTCAGGTGACTGCCAAGTCCTCTGAGACTCTCTCCTTGGCTATAGAAGCATCTTGAAGCTGTCAAAGAATAAACAGTATGGCACCATTCCACCAAAGTAGGAAATAACTTTTAATGCCTTCAGACTTAGTAATCCTTAAGAGCTGAATGAAGAATGCCTCGACCCAACCCCAGACTGCCTCTATTCCTTTAGAATGAGTTATTGCTCAGCGGGTTTCTCAGGCTGCTATGTGGATAGACTCCTGGTGACCTTGCAAATTTAGGGAAGCCTGAGACCCGAATCTCCCAGAATGGCTACATGTGGGATAAACACAGGTAAGATGTAAGTTGAGATCCTCCTACTTCGTGTACAACCATGGACATCATTCTCTCAGAGAAAATGACTTTTTCCCACAATGGAAGACAAAACTATCATTAAATGAGGGAGAAGACCTTCAAGTGGAGAAGAGCAAAGAGTCTGCCCATGTCCATATTTATATACCCTAGAGTGTGCTGAGGACAGCCAGAGTCAGAAAACTCTTCGCTTAGAAAATTCTGCCCTTAGATGATCTCTATACTAAGAACCAAGGCTTTTGTATTGTCAGGCACATAAAATCAAGGAGATGTCTGACCTTGTCTCTATTAATCACAATGTCCTCAATTGTGAATATCAAGGGATTGCTAACCTTTGAGAATCTGATAAACTATAGACGTTCTTCCCAGGAAAATAGACAGAAGACTGCCATACCAATTTTTGAGTATAATTTGGGGAGAAGAAGGTTCTAAACCTTCTAAAATCCAGGCTAAGGACCCCTGAACTGGATGATTTCTTCCAACTCTAAACTGAGTTTATGGAAGCTCTGGTTAAATTTAATAGATTTTTCTTTGCTTCCTCCTAAAAACTCATAAGAAAAAAGACAAAAATAATAGGAGCATATAACTTGAGTCATGGACCTGGCACTCATTACTGCTCAAACCTGAGTCCTAGCCTCTCACCTTCCTCCCTGCTTCAGCACCTGCTCCAGCTTCTCCACAAACTACCAGAACCTGGGCTCCATGCCTGGTGACCAGGCCCAGCCAGCCAGCAGCACAGCCAGTGTCTATGCAGGGGATTGGGTGTTCAGATTTCCACATCTGTCCACCAGAGTACAGGGCAGCTGGGGGTTCTGGGCCTGGCTGTGAGAATGGCAGGGAGGAGACTGGGGGGCATAGGGAGCATCCTGAGTGAGAAGGAGATTATGCAATGCCTGGATGACGGCCTGGCCTCCTCCAGGAGAGGGTGAGAAGCCTGGAGGCTGATAATCAGAGACTGGAGAGCAAAATCCTAGAACACCTGGAAAAGAAGGGACTCTGGTTGGAGACTGGGGCATTATTTCAAGACCATCAAGGTGAGGAACTAAGGGCTAAGGTCTTTGCAAGTTCTGTGCACAGTGCTTGCATTATTCTGCAGTTTGACAATGTCCAAATTGCTGCAGATGACTTCAGAGTCAAGTATAAGATGTAGCTGGCCAAGTGCCAGTCTGTGGAGAGTGACATCAATGGGCTCTGAAAGGTCACTGATGACACCAATGCAGTTGGAGACAGAGATTGAAGCAATCGTGGGGGAGCTACTCTTCATGAAGAAGAACCATGAGGAGGAAGTAAATGGTCTACAAAACCAGACTACCAACTCTGGGTGACCATGGAGTTGAATTCCCCAAATCTCAGAACCTCAGCAAGATCATGTTGCACAGCCAGTCTAGTATGACCAGCTGGCTTGGAAGAACCGAGAAAAGCTAGTCAAATATTGGTCCCAACAGACCACGGAGAGCACCACAGTGGTCACCTCACAGACCGCTACCATGATAGAGTTGAGACCTATGATCCAGTCCTTGGAGACTGACCTAGACTCTGAAAAATCTGAAGGCAAGTTTTGAGAACAGCTGAGGGAAGTGGAGACATGCTATGCTATGCAGGTGGAACAATTCAATGGGACCCTGCTGCACCTGGAGTTTGCTGGTCCAGACCCAGTCAGAGGGTCTGCTGAACATCAAGGTCCAGCTGGAGGCAGTTTTCCTCTGCCTGCTGGAAAAAGGGAGGACTTTTCTCTTGATGATGCCCTGGACAACAGCAGCTCCACTCAATCTCTGCAAAAGACCACCCTCGCAGGATTGTGGGTGGCAAAGTGGTAACTGAGGTCAACAACACCAAAGTTCTGAGACATTAAGGCAGCAGAAGTGGAGCACCCCTTGAGAGGCAAGAGGCCAATAAAAATTTCAGAGATCACTAAAAAGAATAATAATAGGAGATAAAGAAATGTTAACAAAATAAAGGTAGAAAGTGGATGGACAAGTGCAACTGGTTTAGCTGAACAGACATTAAAGCAGCTGCACAGAAAGCATTCCATTGTCTACCCAGAGCACTGCAAAATTGAAGGCACTAATACATAGGAAAGTAAAATGAAGAAGTTACAGCAATCAAATTTAATCCCTTACACAGGCTCTGCCAAAGTCCAGTAATTACTTTTGTATTATTTTTCTTTTAGAGGAAGACCAAAATATTAAGCTTTATGCCCCACTAATCTTATATTTGTCGCTCAGTGTAGCTGAAGAAGAAACATTAGTTGAAAGTCTTCATGAGAAAGTTAAATCTCAAAATACCCTTCCTCGGCCTATATAACCAGGAACTCCTTAGCTGAAGAAAGCTTTACTCACCTAAGACATTAAAATAGCTGTACCTCAGCTATAGGCAGTGATGAGGGTCCATACTGAAAGCAAGAGGATTAAATAAAAATATGTACATTGAATTATGAAACTCAGAACCCCACTCTCCATTCAGCTGCCAGAATACTGACAGTTAGTTGTCCCTGCAAGAGGTTGGAGAATTCTTTTCTGGACAAACTATTAGAGGTAATCATCTCAGTCCCTGTCCAATCACTGCACAGTAAAACAACCAAAATACAAACCTGCAGAGCTTCCAATCTTCTCTGTAACTCACTTTTAATTATGAGTAGACAGTCAAGAATTATCACATTTAAGGACCAGCTCCAAAATGATAGTCAGAGGCTAAAACATAAACAGGAGGAAAAAAACAAAACAAAACAAATTCCAGAAAATAGTCAATGCAGGGTACAGAATAAAAAAAAAAAAAATGTAACAACCAGTTAAACTCAGAGAGATGAGAGGTTATTGCATACAAGCTGTCTTAGATAATAAAAGTGTTTAAACATTCATAAAACATGAAAGTACTCATGGAAGTTAAATTTGATTGCCAAAATTTTTAAAACACTTAACCCATGATTTGGGATGTAAAGTTGATGAAACCACCCAGGAAGTAGAACAAATAGATAAAAAGAAAATTGAGCAGAGTAAAACTGTGTGGTTCTCAAAATTCCCACCCCAGTGTACAGGCCCTGTACTGCGGGTCCAGAAAGCATCATTTTGTTACAATGTTAGAAAGATGCTGCAGAAACATAGTGTGAATAGAACTTGTGGATATAATGCCAATTTTTCTGCTTTAGTTTGAGTAGAACTTGTGACTATGATGCCAATTTCTCCACTCCTTGCCAATACTTGTTATTCTCTGTCTTTCTGATTGTAGGCATTTTAGTAGGTATAAAGTATTAACTCAATGTAGTTTTGGTTTTTATTTTCCTCATTTTTAGCTTATAAGCCATTTATTTATTTCCTTTGAAGAAATGTCTATTCAGATGTTTTACCCATTTCCTAAGTTGGGTTATTTTTATTATTATTATTATTATTATTGAATTGTAGGATTTTTTTAAATAAATTTTTATTGTTCATATTATTACAAAAGTTCCTCAATTTTTCCCCCTCCACCAGGTTCCCACCCCACCCTCTGCCCTTTCCTCGCCCTCCATTGTCCTCATCCATAGGTGCACAGTTTACGTTCATTCTCTTCCCTCCCCCCCCCCCCCCGCTCCTCTTTTCCCCGAGAATCGTCAGTTCACTCCCCTTCCATACCTCTGATTCTATTATAATCACCAGTTAATATTGTTCATCAGGTTTTTTGATTCCTTGGTTTTTAGATTCACTTGATGGTAGTTACATATTTGTTGTTCATAATTTTTATCTTTATTTTCTTCCTCTTCCTAAAGAACCCCCTTCAGCAATTCATATAATTCTGGTTTGGCAGTGATGAACTCCTTTAGCTTTTTTTTATTTGTGAAGCTCTTTATCTGGCCTTCAATTCTGAGTGATAGCTTTGCTGGGTAGAGTATTTTTGGCTGTAGGTTCTTGCTATTCATCACCTTGAATATTTCTTGCCATTCCTGTCTGGCCTACATGGTTTCTGTTGAGAAATCAGTTGACAATCGTATGGGTGCTCCTTTATAGGTAACTACCTGCTTTGCTCTTGCTGCTTTTAATATTCTCTCTTTGTCTTTTGCTTTTGGAATTTTAATTATGATGTGTCTTGGTGTGGTCCTCTTTGGATTCTTTTTGTTTGGGGTTCTGTGCGCTTCCTGGACTTGTAAGTCTATTTCTTTCACCAGGTGGGGGAAGTTTTCTGTCACTCTTTCTTTCAATATGTTTTCGGTATCTTGCTCTCTCTCATCTTCTGGGACGCTCATAATTCTGATGTTGGTTCACTTGAAGTTGTCCCATAGGTTTCTTACACTATCTTCAACTTTCTGGATTCTCTTGTCTTCTTGCTTCTGCAGAAGAGTGTCCTCTGGCTCTTTGTGTTCCAAATCTTTGACTTGATTCTTGCAATCTTCCATTCTGTTTTTAGGACTCTGTATAATATTTTTTATTTCAGAGAATGTATTGTAGGATTTTTTTATGTATTCTAGATATAGGTCCCTTATTATATATATGATTTGCCAAAAATTTTCTCCCATTCTGTGGCTTGTCTTTTTACTTTCTTGACGGAGTTCTTGGAAGCACACGTTTTTAATTTTGATGATGTCCAATATAGCTAACTTTATTTTGTTGCACCAATTAACATTTTAAGCATCACTCCAACTCTTACTTGACATGCAAAATATATTCTTCAGTCTTCCCTAGATTCCACTACTCCATTCTCCCATCACACAAACTCTGCCCAACTTGAATTGATAATTTTCTCCTGGGGCCAACTCTACCACTTCCTCCATATCTTGTATAGATTTCTAAGCAACCAATTACACTTGCTAAGTGGGTGGTGAGCAACATGATGGTAGAGTCCTTTTATTTACTCACCTTTGTATTTTAAAATGCAAAACAAACAAAAATTCCTGGCCCCTCGTGGGGATTCAGGTAATATCTGGTAATTAAATAAACAATAAGTGAATAAGTGTATACTAATTGTACATACATAGACGGTTTGATATGCTTTGTGGGCCTACAATGTGTTGAATAACTTCCAGAACCCTTTCATGGGACCATAGCACTCCTGTATCCAAATCTTTTCTCATGTCATCTTTTCTACATAAAATACATCTTTTTCCTTATACATTCTAGAATCTTATTTTTTATCAAGATTTTCTAGAAAATGAGATAAAAATAAGACATTTTATCTGAACATGCATTGTCCTGAGACTCACACATGATTAACATAAATACATTTGTGATGACTTTTTGAAATAATATATGTTTAGTCATTATGTATATTTGCAGGAAAGTAATTCTTTTGTCTGTTAATGTACATAAAAATCCTAATTGTCTATTTTTGTTGAAAGCAACTAAGGAAGTGCAGTAGGGGGAAATAAGAGGAGCATCATCCATGGCACATTTTGCTCTCAAATTCTTAGGCATCATTAAGTAGAATAGATAATAAAACCATCTGCTACAATGCTCACTTTTTTCTTGTTTACTTTTTTCTCCTACATATCCTATAACCAAACTCTCAACCAAAACATTGATCTTCTTTAACTTAGGAAAAGTATAATAACAAACACAGCAAAATAATTACAGCAAGTAGCCTGTTCATTAGCACAGATAATAAAAAGTTGGGTACATATATCTTTTATTGGTCTTTATCTTTGTCTACCTAACATAGAGTGTAGTTAGGTAGAAAAAGATAGAAATTGAAATTAAAAGTCTGAGAAATCCTGGACCATTTTTCATTAACCAACTTTATATGCAGCCTTCACACATATCTTATTATATTTATCTTTTTAAAAAAATATTTACAAGAGTTATTTGAGCAAAACTGATGACATATGCTGGAGAGCAAGATCTCAGATATTCCAGAGAATAACAGTTTTTCAGCTTATTTATTTTTAGTTTTATTTTTTTTAATTTCTTTATTGATTAAGGTATCACATATTTGTCCTCAACCCCCCCATTCCAATCTCCCACCCCTCCCCACTCATGCCCCCACCTCCCTATTGTCCTTGACCACTGGTTAGGCTCATATGTATGCACATAAGTCCTTTGTTTGATATTTATCTTTTTTAAAAGTTTGTATCTACAAAATATTTTGCAAAAATAAATGACTACTAATGCTAAATGACAAATAAATCTCCATGTGCCACAGAAGAATTAAGTATATTACAGAAAATAAAAACAAACAAACCTGTATATTACGGTGCAAAAATTAAAGCAGTTTCATTCATTTATTCAACCAATATCCATCAAGCATATGCTTCATTTTCCAGATACCATTCTAGGCACTGAGAGCATAGCAGCAATTTTTTTTTTAAAAAAGGCACTGCTGCCAAGGCCTGTTTGGCTCAGTGGTAGAGCGTCGGTCTGTGGACTGAAGGGTCCCAGGTTCGATTCTGGTCAAGGGCATGTACATTGTTTGCCGGCACATCCCAGGTAGGGGGTGTGCAGGAGGCAGCTGGTCGATGTTTCTCTCTCATCGACGTTTCTAGCTCTCTATCTCTCTCCCTTCCTCTCTGTAAAAAATCAATTTTATATATATAGAATGTGCACATATATATAATAGAATATATATATGCACTGCCCTGGTGGAAATTACATTCTATTGAAGGAACACAGACTATAAACAAATGTATAATTTGTCAGGCAGTGATAAAAACAACAATAAACAAACATAAAGCAAAATAAGGGGAATAGTGAGAAACAGAAGTAGGAGGAAAGGGATGCTACTTAGACAGGGTAGTCAGATGAAAACTGCTTAATAAGATGGCATTTGAGCAGAGACCTGAAAGATGCTGGTGTGAGCCAAGAGATCTGAGGGAAAAGCCTCGTTGGTGGACTGACTAGTAAGAGCAAAGTCCCTGGGACAAGCTTCCACACCTGCATTAGGTCACTGGTTCGGTTCCATCAGGGCATATGCCAGGGTTGCGGGCTCAATCTCCGGCAGGGGGTGTGCAGGAAGCAGCCAATAGATGTTGAAGTTTGTCTCTCATCAGTGTTTCTATCTCTCCCTCTCCCTTTCTCTCTCTCTCAAATAAATAAAAACATTTAAAAAAAAAAAAAAGAGAGAAAGAGTGTGCCTGGCCTAGTCAATGAACGGCAGAGGAGAGTCTATGAAGCAAATAAAGAGCAAAGTAGTAAGACGTGAGGTTGGAAATCATGAAATATCTTAAGGCACATGGTAAGGTCATCTTGTCTCTGATTGAAATGAGAGACACAAGATGGATTATAGTTCCTTTACTGTAAAGGAAGAGGTCCATCTTATTTCTATCTGGGATCTAATGAAAGGAAAGAAATGCATTAGCAGGAATCACTATACCAAGAAGGGAACAGGCTACCTTGAAATTCACTTCAAGATGATAACATGTGACTCTTGCCATTTTTATCTGAAAGCATTGTAAATAGCAGGCTGACATTCGTGATTTCCTTCTATCTAAATGCAGTAACCTCCTATTTCCTCGTCAGGTGAAATAGGAATGCTAGTCTAAATTCAGCCTAATCAGGGAGCTAATAATAGCACAATTGTGATGAGAGCTTCTGAGCTAGAGATGCCCAATTTTCACTTCTGAATTAAGCCTTATTACACGTCCTCAGGTTCAGGTTAATCCCCATCCTGTGGTGAGCAAACATTAAAGAGAGGTATCAACACTGTACCACATACAACTGGAACTCAGAAGAAACAGCCACCAAGCACCACCCAGGCAAGTGTGTCAGCACACAGTAACTCATCTTCTAGCTGCTGTACTTGAGAGATCTCTGCTGAGCAACTCATTTTCTTACCCATACTAAGGCCAGCAGAACAATTTTCCAACAGAAATTGCACAAAATTTCTCCAGCTAATTTGTTTGAATCCCATAACCTTTCTCTTTCCCTCCCTCCCTCTCTTCCTCCTTCTCTTGCTATTTTTTTTCTTACTAGTGTCATCCTGAGCCTAAATCATGTCCTTTAGAGATGAAGTCTCTCACAATTTTAGTGAAAGACCTTTACTGTGTTTAATTCTTATGGTAGATTAGATACAAAGGAAAGAACATCTGTTTGGAGCAATATTAAGATTGTATTGTGGAGCTCAAGTCCTCCTGGTGAAGTCTCTTTCTAGTGAAATACTTTGTAGTTTGCTACAAAACAGATGAAAAATATTTTGTTCTTCAAAACAGATGCCAGTCAGGGAATTATATGGGAACTAGAGGCCTGGTGCACAATTTTGTGCAGGGTTGGGGTACGGCCAGCCAGCCAAGGGGGAGAGGCCATGGGAGGTTGGCTGGCCACAGTGTGTGTCATAGCAACCCGTCATTCCAGTTGTTCTGGTCGTTCCAATTGCTTGACTTTTATATATATAAATTCCTGCTGCCTCAAATCATAGCCTAATCTCTTTACAGTTACCACCACTCTGTCCTTATCTTCCCAGTCCCATGGGATTTGAAGACTTATTTATTATTCATCACTATAAAGAAAAAGACAATGTCCCTTGGCTAATGTCTGTTCAATTCTTATATTTTATCTTTAGTGCCACTTCTTCAGAGAATCTTCTTTGATCCCCTGACATGCTTTCTGAACCAAAACCTGCAAGTGTGGACTCTAAAAGTTTTTGAAATTAGAGTAAGTTGTGGAAAAGTAAATAATATGGTCCCAGAATTCTACAGCTTTCCTTATGATTTATGTCATTAACAGCAAGAAGTTTCATCCATCCAAATATTTACTGACCATTTATTATGTGCCAGACATTATTCTAGGTGCCAGAGATATAGCAGTAAACCAATAAAAAGTTTAAATACCCCTGTTATTGTTTCCAGTGGAGGGAAACATACATTATAAAATTAATTAAGTAAAATAGATAGCTTGGAAAATTGTGATTAATGCTATGGAGAAAAATAAGCCAGGGAAGGAGGCTAGGAAAGATTAGGTAGGAGAGAGGTACAATTTTAAACAGTTGGTCAGAAAAGATATCACTGAAAAGATTCATTTGAACAAATACTTGAAAGATTCAAACATATAGGATAGCATTTTTACTTCATGTCATTTCATTACTAAAAATATTTTTTCTGTGATAGTATTAAAGGAGCATATTTTATAACCTTTTTGATCATTTTACACACATTTAAATATGTTAGCTCAAAGATGACCACTCTCTATACATGCATATAAGTACAACCAATGGACACAAAACTCTGGGGAGGGAGGGTATGTATGGGAGGGGGGGCAATGTTAAAATATGTACACAGATAATAATTTAATAAAATAAAATAAAATAAAATAAATAAAAATCAAAAAATAAAAAGATGACCACTCTCACCATTGTTATCTAACATTGTTATGGAGGAGATAGTAGCCAATGAAATTGGTTAGTAGAAGAAATTAGGTATGAAAATAGCAAAGGAGGAGGTAAGCATTATAATTGATAGATCATCTATAAATTGCTTCAACTTAAAAGGAAAAAAAACAATTATAACTAAAATATTTCAGCAATGCGAATTAAACTGAACAAAAGTAATACAGAAACATTAATTGCCTTAATATGTATTAATACAAACAACAACCAGTTTAAAAACACAAATGAAGAGAAGACCCATTTACAATAACAACAAAGCATGACATAATTCTTGGGAATCAGACTGACAAGAAATATGAAGAAAATTTTGAAACACTAATAAGGAATACAGAAATGATCTTGAATATATGAAAACAAATATCAAGTTCATGATTAGAAAAACTCAATATCATAAAGATAACAATTCTCCCTAATTTAAATCTATAAAGTTAGTACAATACCAATAAAAATACCATCACAATTTTTGTTGGAAAAATAGCAAGGTGTATCTAAAGTGCATATGGAAAAAGAAAATAAGTCAAATAAATCACTGGGGAAAATATAAAATTAATAATAAGAAGGAAACATGACTACTATAATATTTTTATTTGAAACTTTACCAATTAAAATAATGTGGTGCTATTGTATGAGTCACAGGCAAATGAACGAAACAGAATAGGAGGCCTAGAAATAGACATAACTATATTAGATAATGTATTCAATAGTATAAAGGTGGCCTCACACATCAGTGGAAGAAAATTTTAACTATTAAGTAAATGATTTTGGAACAACTAGGTTAGCCATCCATTTTTAAATATACTTTATTGATTTTTTACAGAGAGGAAGAGAGAGGGATAGAGAGTTAGAAACATCGATGAGAGGGAATCATCGATCAGCTGCCTCTTGCACAACCACTACTGGGGATATGCCCGCAACCAAGACACATGCCCTTGACCAGAATTGAACCCAGGACCCTTCAGTCCTCAGGTTGATGCTCTATCCACTGAGCCAAACCAGTTTCGGCTAGCCATCCATTTTTAAAAAGTTATGTAGTATCCTTTATACCAAAATAAAAAATTTCTACATTAAATTTTAAATAACAAAAACAAAACAAAACATGAGCACTAGAAGCAAGAAAGAATTATTTTACTGAGTTCAAGAAAGAATTTTTTTTTATAGACTTAGAGTAAGGTAGGCCTTACTAATAAATTGCAAAATCTGGAAATCATTAAAGACTGATAAAGTCAAATTAATAATATTAAAATTTCAGCATGGCAAAAATACTATAAGCCAAATTTTTAATAACACATTTTCAACAAATTTAAAAATAAATATCTATACATTGTTGGTGGGAGTATAAATTGGTACTAGCTCTATTGAAAGCAATTTGGCACCATTTAAATTAAATTTTAAGCATATATATTTTTTACTCAGAAATTCCTTCTAGGAATTTATCCCATGTATTTATTAATACATATAAAAAATGTACAAAGATACCTATGCAGCATTATTTAAAATATCAAAATATGGGAACAATTGGGATACATTTATATAATTGGAATCATATGGAAATGTCCAAGAGTAAGCCAAACCGATGTGTACTAATATGAAATTTTCTCTAAGATCACTATTATCTTCCCCTGGTCCAGGAGCAGAAATAGATACACAAAAACCCAACGGACTTGAGACAAAGTGTGAGACAGGAACAGTATAGAGGTACCTTCCCCTTTTTTGTTCCCAAAGAGTAAATATGCCTGGCCCTAACATTGGGACAAGTAGAGCTGGAGAACAGATCTAGATGGGGTCCAGGTCTGCAGGCTCTTGCAAAGTGCAAGTGGGAACATTTTAGGTCTAGGAACACAGAGAAAAGGACTCAGTGATGAGTTGTATGTCTGGACCCCCCAGGTACTTTGCCTGAGAGCAGTAACCATCTAAACCACCTGGACACTCTTATAATGTCCCTTGCAGAGAGTGGGATTAATGTGGGGTACTTAGATCTCCAAAGTGGAGATGGAAACTTTAAGGACAACCCTGCCCCTTGACCATGTAGAACTGAAGAGGACTAGTTGGGAATTTCTTTGTCTTTAGATAGCCGTGGACACACTACAACTGTTTTATATGTCATTCCAGGAAGTTTGAATTTATTCCCAATCAATCATCACCATTCATAATGTCTTCTGTGAAAAGCACTGTTAAAAACAGCTGTCCAGACAAAATCAACTTACTGTGATGAAAATGAGAATAGGGTTATTCTTGGGAGTGCCCATCTGAGAGCCTCTGTGGTACTGAAAATGTATTTTCATGAGTGGTGGTTAAATGCAAGTATGCATATTTTTTAATGTTTGTGTACAATTTACAGACATTATACAAACTGTACTCTAATTTAAGAGGGGGAAAAAAAAAAAACAGCCTGGGATTTCCTTCTATTCAACCACAACCTACTTGAGACTGGGCTACCCACATTCCTTTCTTTCTCCCCCTTAAGAGTCAAACTCACCTATTCAGCAGAATTCCAATGCCAGATAGTACAAAAGCAAAGTCACAAGGAAAACAGAAACACAAATATAGTTAGCTGGTGGAGAGATCAAAGAAAAGTAAATAGCAAACTGTGGCTTCATCAAACATTTACCGAACAGCACAGGCAGAACAAAGTAGCCGGTAACCAAGATATATGTTAGGATTATAATTGTTTTAGAGCAATTTATTTTCAAACTTGCAATTGGTTTCAAAGTCTTTCATTTAAACCTAACGTTCTATGAAGAGATTATAATAAAATTCTTTCCCTTCTGAGATTTTGCATTTGCACTGCCCTACAGTCCATTGACTTGAATGTATCAGAGCAGCTGCCAAACACTCAAGCAGGACTAAAAAACAATAAATCTGAATTCCTTTTCACACTAAATTTTCTTTTTCTCTGCATGTATGGGAAACTTCTCGAGTTTGGGATGGTGGTCGTGGAGATCTGCTTCCCTTGGTTCTGAGCCTCTGCATGTTTCAGTCAAAAACATGACTCTCCCCAATTCTCCATTCTCACTCTCCTTACTTCTCAACAGAAGTAATTCCTGGTGGGAAGGTAAAGAGCACAGGAGTGTCATAGGCCAAGGGTGGCCAAAGTCAATGTTGACCTTGGACAAACCCATTAAGCTTCTTCCTACCAGAAGCCAAGGTGTGAGGAGTAAGTGCAAAACAAACCACTCCAAGAAGGAAGGCTAGTGGGAGGAAGGAGCTGCATCATCTTCGCCCTTCAGCAATGGCCTCTGCTGTAGGGATCCTATGAATTCTGAGCTCACAGCAATATAAGGCCAGAAAAGGATCAGATAGCAAAGAAGGAAGAACTTGACGGTATTAACAGCAATTATTCCCAACTTTATTAATTGTTCTTTTCTAGGGGGGAAAATGGCAAAGAAAATACAGAATTTATTCCAGGCCTGCTAAAATACATCTAGCTGGAATTATTTCTATTATTTATGGATCAAAAACTTCTTATCGCCGAGTCCGGTTTTGCTCAGTGGTAAGAGCGTCGGCCTGCGGACTGAAAGGTCCCAGGTTCGATTCCAGTCAAGGGCATGTACATTGGTTGCGGGCACATCCCCGGTAGGGGGTGTGCAAGAGGCAGCTGGTCGAAGTTTCTCTCTCATGGACATTTCTAGCTCTCTCTCCCTCTCTCCTCCTCTCTGTAAAAAATCAATAAAATATATTTTTAAAAAAAAAAAAAAAAACATCATTTTTTAAACTTTTATTATCTCTCAATTTTTGTTTTGGCCTCACACCTTTTCATCCTCCAGAATGGGATTGCCGTGTTATTGTGGAAAAGGAATGAACTTGGATCCAAATTATCTAATTTAAAAATCAAGACCTTGTCACTTACTAGATATAATTTTAGAGATAATGCTTAGTTTCACATGGCTGTCATAAGGACTAAAAAAATTTTCATATCTTGTAACAATTTATACACATGCATGTTATGATAGAGGCAACATTATTAAGTGGAAAGAACAGAGAAATCCTGATTCAAATCTCAACAGTATTACTTTGACCAAGTCAAGTTCTCTGAACTCAATTGCCCCATCAGGATTATTGCAAGGATTAAATATTAACTTATGTAAAGTTAATAACAGACATTTAATAAAACAACTATTATATTAAAGATTTTTTTCCCTTTCCTTTAGTCATTTTTCATTCATTTATTCAAAAAAATTCTTTTTTTAAATATATTTTATTGATTTTTTACAGAGAGGAAGGGAGAGAGATAGAGAGCTAGAAATGTCGATGAGAGAGAAACATCAACCAGTTGCCTCCTGCACACTCCCCACCAGGGATGTACCCGAAACCAATGTGCATGCCCTTGACAGGAATCAAACCTGGGGCCCTTCAGTCCGCAGACGGACGCTCTACCACTGAGCCAAACCGGTTTCGGTTCAAAAAAAATTCTTATTGAGTAATAGGCACAATGCTAGGGTATGATGGTAAGACATATGCAACTACCATCATGGACTTATCATGTAGTAGGGGACACAAACAAATAAACAGAATATTACAATATAATTTTATATGTATTGTAATAGAAAAAGTATATGGTACTGTGGGAACCCAGATGAGAAATACTTTATCCAATCTAGGTTAGTATCACAGATGCCTCTTAGAGAAAGTGTCATTGACCTGAAAACTGAAAGATGAACTGTATTAACAAGTGAAGAAGAGGGAATAAGGAAAAAATTCCAAGTAAAGACACATGCAAAGGCCCAGGAGCAAAAGAGATAATGTTTGTCAAAGAATACCTCAAAATATCCACCATACACATTCTCTGTTCTGAGATTAGAACATAAACACTCTCATATAGATCTTTCTGTCCTTTTCTTGACCCCTGACATTATGTCTTTGAAACTTTCATCCATTGAAGACCATTGAAGAAAACATTTTCATCTTCAGCCAAAACCCTACCATTTCCAATCACAGTTAACTATAAATAATAAAAGCATAATATGCTAATTAGACCAGACATCTTTTTGGATGACCTCCAAGACAAATCCAGGACTGTGAGGGAAGTCTAGGGCCCAGGTGTCAGCAACTGGGGGAAGAAAGGCCTACTCTTGCATGAATTTCGTGCATCAGGTATAAACTCCCAATAATTCACAGTGAATTTTCTTAATTCAGTCTAGTGATACTGTAAGCATATGGACTGATGATGGATAAAAACCACTCTCTTCTCTCCATGAGCTTAACAGTCCACTTAGGAAAATAAAACACAGATTATAACATAAAACAGGATGTGGCTCCTAGTATACTGCCAGTGGGAGTGTAGATTGGTTCAGCCACTATGGAAAACAGTATGGAGTTTCCTCAAAATATTAAATATGGAACTTCTGTTTTTCCCTGTGATTCCACTCCTGGGACTATATCTTCTTTTAAAAAAATCAGAAAATATATATGTACCGCTATGTACATAGCAGTATAATTTACAATTCCAAGATTTGGAAACAAGCCAAGTACCCATTAGTGGATGAATTGGTAAAACAAGCTTCAGGACATATACACAATGGAATACTACACAGCTATAAAAAATAGGGATCTCTTACCCTTTGAGGCAGCATGGATGGGACCTGGAGACTATTATGCTAAGTTAAATAAGCCAATCTGAGAAAGGCAAATAACACATAATCTCATTTATCTGTGGAATCTAATGAACAAAATAAATTGACAAACAAAATACCGGTAAGACCGGAAGCATGGAGGCATAGAATAGACTGACATACCTCCATGTGGGGATGGGGAGACAAGGAGAGATAAACCAAAGAACTTATATACTAATATGCATAGCCATTGGCATGGACAATAGAGTGAAGACCTGGGGTAGGGGGATAGAGTAGGGTCTTGGCAGAACGAAGGGAAGGGAGAAGGGGAAACATCTATAATACTGTCAACAATAAATTAAAATTTAAAAATATTTAAAAGCAGGATGTGATTAAATATTACTTGAGTAGCTGAACAATAAATGTAATAGAAATTAACACAAGGATTGACCATGATAAAAATCTTATAAATGCCACTGCAGCTGGGGAATATTTTCCGCACATCATTTAGTAAGGCATATGAGAATTGGGAGGAGGCAAGACAAGTAAACACTTAACTTATATATCTTATTTAATTTTTGAAATAACTCCATGAGTTAAGATATATCATCCTTCTTTTACAAAATAGACATAGATGTCAAATAACTTGTCCAAGGTCAAACAGCTGGCAATTAGCAGAGCCAAAAGCTTAACCTAGGTCTATCAGATTATAAGGCCTGTGACCCATGTGAGCCATTCTATTCCACTACTGAAACTTTCTATTCCCCGAACCCAGCTTCTCTGTTATGCTGTTGGTCCTGAAACAATTGCCCACCATTTAGCCAAGTGATTCTTGCAATCTCTCCTACTGAGGTATGGCATGGGCTATTCCTTACTCCTGCTGTATTCTTCTGCCTGAAGCCAATACCAGCATGTCATAAGTGCAAGAGGTTCATCAAAAGGTTGATGGAACTTGGTTGAATCACATTTGTTTTTGCCTGTTGGAAATGGCTAAGGGCATTTCCCTAAACCTGAAAAGGATGCATAAATGATTGCTGGCTGCCAGATAGCTGAGGACATCTTAATCTACATGTTATTGCCTCCTACTGGCCAAACATCTGAACAGCCAAAGGCAGTTCCTTCAATCCAACAATGCCTCTGTATACTAAACCTTGGCCTTTGATGTAATATCTGCTTTGCCTGATGACAATTTATGTTAATAAAAAGCAAGGGGTCCAGAGAGACAGAACTTGGTTTCTTTAGCTAAGTTTTCTCTGGTTCCCCAAAATGCCTTCCAAAATTATATCATCTCTGGACTCTAATAATTTACACACCACGCCTTCTCCAGATTCCTAACCCTTCAAGATACTGAGAAACACACACTGGCATTATTCTCCCATCCAACTGTTTTGCCTTTAATTGTGATTTTGGTTTCCACTTCAAAATGTTATCTATGGATTTCATTCTATGCAATTCACTTTTCTGCTTTAACATCTTCAACAAATTCATTCATTTCCCTCATTCATAAAAAGTTACTGATTAGTAGCACTACAGTCATCTTTAAAGATAGGGCTCTTGTGAGCTATATGACAACTGTATTATGTTGGGAGGATTTCTGTATTTGGATTTTATACACACTAACATTACCTCTATCGTTGAGCAGTTAAGAGCCTGGCTCTTTTCTAAATTGGCTCATTTTGTTTCAATAACACTGCAAGTTATTAAAATGTTATCCTGTTTCACAGAGGAAGAACTGAGGTTCAGAAAGGCTGAATTATTTGCTCAAGGCAAGGATGTAGTAAATCCAGGTCTTCTCGTGTGTTTCCCACTACACCATGCTGCTTCTACTCAAACTATAGAAATCACAGAAAGGGGGATTCAAAAGAACCTCGTAGGGTCTTTACATGATTCCTTCCTGTGTAGGCATCTTTTCTCTAGAATCCTATCCAGTGATCAGGTTTCTTGTTGAAAGTCTGGCTCTATCACATGTAAATTGTGACCTCTGTGGGCCTTAGTTTTCTCATCTGTAAAAATGAATACAACTACTTCCCTCAGGGTTATCATGAGGATCAAATGATTAAGTATGCAAAGGTCCTGTGCAAACAATAAAGCACTTCACAAGTGCTCCCTGAACTTTCTTTACAAATTAGTTAGAACTCTAAAATATTTTTATTTCTAAATTCTAATGGATTTTTTCTTTTATATATTATTTACTTCATAATCACAAATTTAAATAGAGCAATATATCCACAGCTCTTCCTAGGAGACAAAATTATTTTACATTACTACTAATTGTAAGACCAAGCTTACAATGTAAATTTTTCTCAAACTCTTTTGAACATGGAGGAAAATACCAAATCTGGAACAGATATGAGACAATGAATTTCATCTTAAATATGCAGTTATGTAAAATGATTAATGACTTACAATAGAACTGCCTTTACATGAATTTTCTAATATAATTTTACTAAAATTTATACACATATTAGAAATACCAATACAATTACAAACATAGAAAATACTTATTGAGCACTTAACATTACTTACTTCATAATCACAAATTTAAATAGAGCAATATGCCCACAACTCTTCCTAGAAGACAAAATTATTTTACTTTACTACTAGGTGTAAGACCAAGCTTACAATGTAAGACCAAGGATTTATTCTAAAAAGCCATACAAAATACCCAATTTCCATATTCAAAAAAAAAAAATCTGACCTGGAATCAAAAACTTGCTGGAATCAAAAACTGCCGTTGGCCCTGGCTAGTGTGGCTCAGTAGGTGGGAGCGTAGTCCCATACACCAAAAGGTTATAGGTTCAATTCCCAGTCAGGGCACAGAGGCAACCAATTGATCTTTCTCTCTCACATAAATGTTTCTCCTCTTTTCCTTCCTCTCTCTAAAAACCAATAAAAATATATATTCTCAGGGGAGGGTATACAAGAAAAACTACCTTTACCTTTTATTTTTCTTTTTTGGTAATCCTTGAATAATAACTATTAACATTTGTATGTTTATAATTTAAGAAATTCTTTCACAGATTATGTGTTATTGGTTCCTGAAGTTCATAGAACTTGAAGCTTGCCCAAGGCCATCCAGATGAAAAAAAGACCAATCTGTCTTGAAAGTCCACATTTGTCTCTCTCTCTCTCTCTCTCTCTCTCTCTCTCTCTCTCTCACACACACACACACACACACACACACACACACTCACATCTACCTATATTCCTAACAAGACTATTTACAGATACGGAGAATTCTTTGTTGTAACCTATCTTCTAGGAAGAGGTACAAAGATTCTATGTATTGCTTAAAAACAAAAGATAACAACCATAGCCTGTTAAAATGAGTTTATGTCTACTTCCCACAAGAAAGAAGTCTCTTGGTTTTAGAAATATCAAGCATCAAATTCTCCTTTGGCTTTTCCATAACAAATATTTATTATTTTATAATCAGAAAACAATAAAGCTACTTTTTTTTTTTAAATATATTTTATTGATTTTTTACAGAGAGGAACGGGGAGGGAGAGAGAATTAGAAACATCGATGAGAGAGAAACATTGATCAACTGTCTCCTGCACACCTCCTACTGGGGATGTGCCTGCAACCAAGGTACATGCCCTTGACTGGAATCGAACCTGGGAACTTTCAGTCCGCAGGCCGATGCTCCATTCCCTGTGCCGAACTGGTTAGGGCTACTTTTATATTTTTAAAATTAGAACATTTACAAATTAAAAATTATAATTTTCTGAAACATTAATGGAAATACCACAAACTCAGCACCACTCAAAAAATAAAAGTACAGAAAATAAAAATAAAGGAAAATGCTAAGAACTTGGATAGGAATCTAATTTCCTTTATATGTAGCTTTAAATTTTCTCAAAAAGAAGAATAATTTCTAACAACTTAGATGTTCCTTCACCAGTCTTGGCATGTAGTAGATCAATAAATATCTGCTGAGTGAATAAATTTAGTATTAAATCAATTTCCTAATTTTTTATTTTTATACCGAAGATATTTTCCCAAGAATCTTAATCACCACTTCAATCCCACTCACCAGAAGTAACCACATGAAGTTTGGTGAATCTCTCTGTATACAACAGAGATAGAGAAAAGAGAGAAAAAAGAGATATCATACCATAACTACTTAAACAATACAGTGGGCACCCTACTATAGTTCTACAAAATTCATTCTTTTTAATAACTGCATTAGCTATCAGCAACCGATACATTGACTGAGAGATAATAATAGTACTAATAATAATGGCTAATATTTATTGAGCATTGTTTCAAATGCTTCATATATTTACTAAATATTAAAATTGCATAACTTTATAGGTAGGTACTGTAACTTATGGCCCTTCTTAGAGATAAAGAAATTGAAACATATTATTTGCCTGAGGTTATAATGACTTGCCCAAAGTTAAACAGTAAGTGGCAAGGCTAGGATTTGAAGCCAGCAGTCTGTCTTCCAAGCCTGTGTTCTGATTCTCTACTGCCTCTGTGATGTTAAAAATATTAAAGATAAATTCTTCCTTAACAATGACTATTGATACATACCAGATGTATAATAGAACACACTGTTTTGGTGTTTTTAATTATAGCAGAGCCTTGTATACTTAGTAATGCTTTCAAAGAAACTGTATCAAGAGATTTTACGTTCAATTTAGAGTCTGCCATTAGGCAAAAGTATTTGAATTAGTAAAAACACACACACATGAATTTCCTTCATATATATTTCATAAGCTGAATAGGAAAAGCTATCTAAGTTCTGTACTGTTACCTTCTTTTGTGGCCAAAAGCAGGTGTTTTTTTTTTTTCAAGTTTTACTATCCATTTTACTGTCTAGACTTGTCACCAACTGATTTATGGTCATTCAAAAAGCACTATACCAGTCACACACACAAAAAGAACCTGAATCACATTTTAAAAATATATGACTCAGGCTCTAAACTCAGATGCAAGAGTTTTTTTAAAAAAATACTTGCAGGTTCTTTGGAATAAATGTGTAGCCTCTAAGGTAACTATTCTGAAAAGGATAAAACTTAATTGTCTGTTTAAAGTTAGTCTGCTAAAAGTCAATTACCATATTTAACAGGTTTATTTCAGTTACTAATCCAGCAGCCAGTTCATGTCAGCCATCCCAAAATAATAACTGATGTCTATATTGACTCTTCTGTTCCCACGCCAGGGATTTGATAGCTAGCATCCTAAGCACTGTATAACGTACCAACATAGTGTTGCTGAGCCAACGGTAACATAAATTGTTTTTACAACATGAGCCAATTTTTCAAATTTAGTCTTTAATACAAAATGATTCTGCTCTAGCTGACAGTAACAGCAGGGGCAAGAATGGCAGCTTGAAGGGATGCATTACCTTTGACTAAATCCTATTAGTGTAAACAAGGGGTAACAGTAAAAACAGTACATACACAGTTAAGTATCAATATATTCAACATCGCCAAAGCACCAGCGTCGGCACCATGTTAAAGTGATGCCAACTAACATTTAAAGGGGGAATGTTTCGGAAGGTGGTTAGATCGAAGATCAAGTTCCACCTACCGCTGCTACTGAGTCACTCTCTAGGCCATGTTTTTGTTAAGTAAACCTTTCTTCTTGGACAAATAATCATCTGTCAGAGCTCCACGAAGTTCCACAGAATAGTAAAATTAACTGGAAGCTCCTTTGTATATATAATTGCTAAGTAAATGCCAAAGTCTTACAAAACAGCCCTTAAAGTCTACTGAGGAAACATTAGAAAATCAAATTTCGTGCTCCCTTCGGCAGCATATACACTAGAAATCGGAATGACACAGAGATTAGCATGGCCCCTGAGCAAGGATGATAGGCAAATTCATGAAACATTCCTTTTTTTTTTTTTTAATCAAATTTCCTGGCAACCTGTTAAGCATAATTATCTAACCAAATACTACCCCATAAAACAAAACAAATTGGAATTATTCAATCTAATAGCTAAAGAAGCAGCTGGGAATTATGTAGTAGACTTTTTTATAGTAAAATAATTCTAAAAACACTACCTTTTTTTTTTTTTAACTGTTTCCAATCCACAACCATTAAAAACCGTTTATAAGTTTTCACTGCACAGTTATTCTCATGTCTGAAATAAGAGTCAGGGGCAGGGAGAGCTGGTGGGTTGGACCACAGTCAGCCTAGCACCCAATCCATCCTGGGAAGGAACCTTTAAAGACAGGAGTGAGCAGAAGAGAACAGTGGACAGGAGAGGCAGACAGTTTGGCCCAAGGATGCCCTTAGTTTCTTCCCTCCTGAGGACCGTTCCCTGGGCCCTTCACTGCAGGACCCTCACCAGGAAACCAGGCTGGGCAGGAAGGGGCTTCACGGTATTGGCAGGAGTTGGGAGGGGCAGGATGGAAAGGAAGAACAGCTTCTGGCTCTCCCCCAGTCACTGGGGTTGGAGCTGCTTTTTGGCACAATCTGCAAGATCTCCTTGGAGGTGGGAGGAGGAGGAGGAGCTGGGGAGTTAGGACTCTTTTCTTGAGTTGAGTTTCTTTCCATTTGAAGAGAGGCCATGAGCCTATGGTGAGGTTCCCAAGGGATAAATGGTCAGGGTCTTTTTTTCTCCTGCTCCAAGGACCGCCAGCCCCCGCCTGGCTTGTACAAACACTGTCCTTTTGATTGCCTACATTTAACCCACCAGCTCATTTTATCTACCTCCTGACCCCACCGCATCTGCACACATGAAATGCCAATAATTTATTTATCAATTAATGCTTTTGCTCTGGCAATGTGAAAAACCTCTTATCAGATCCTTTTCTAAACATTTCACATCAAAATAATGATGCTTGGATGATAGCCAGAGCAGAGGAAAGAATCAGGTATATAATGACCTCATGTGGCAAAGGGCTGTAACTACTGATTTAACTATGAAATAATTATGGGCTTAAATAACTTTTGTTACAAAATTTTTATTTTCAAATTGCTTTTTTGAACGGGCATTCAATACTGCCTAGAAGAAAAGAAGAGAAAAATGACCTCAGATGTGAAGAAAAAGCAGAGGTCAAAATAGTCATTTATTCAAGAAAATAAATGCTAGAGTCAACATACTTGGGTTTTTGTTTCAGTTTTATTAATTTTTGTGGGAACTTGAAAAAATCCCTTGCGCTCTCACATCTACAAAATGCTGGTAAGTTTTCTATTATAGACTTTTTGAAGGCTAAAATATGGCTGTGTGAATTTTATATCTTGTATCTGAAACTTTCATCCCAGTTATGATATTTATAATTCTATAACTAAAACATTTTTAAGCTCATCATAAAAATGAAACCTAAAACTAAAGCACTGTTACCTCATTTGACTTCCAATTATCACCTTTTATTCTAGTGCAATGGACATTGATTGGCATAGCACCTATTTTATTCTAAGCATAGAACTAAGATTAAATTAATTCAAAGTATAGCCATATTGCTAATAAACTTCTTTGAGGATAGTTTTTTTCTTCAATTACAGTTTATATCCAATATTATTTTGTATTATTTTCAGGTAGAGAATAGTCTTAACTCTTAAAATACTTCAATATGTATCAATTTGAAGTCATATAAAACAAAACTGGTGTTAATTTTTATCTGAAATCCTTTAACCAAATCCAAATCCTCATTGATAAAAAAAAAATAACATTCTGAGAACATCAATATCATATTAATTATAACTCATTAAACATACTATTATAGAGTGACAGCCACAATATTTTTTTTTAAAGGTGGGGGGAAAGGAGTAAGTACATATCTATTCCTCATTTAATGTTTATAATTTATCCCTGAAAGCACTGCCTTTAAGTAAAAGGCTTTAAATGGAAATCTTTTCCATTAACTTTAATAGGGTACCTTATAATATGTTATATCCCAAGATGGCCAAAACAGGATCAATTGACTAAGAACAATTTTATAGGTAATTAACAATATTGATTGTCCATAAAATATACTGTAAAGGTTTACTGAACTTGCCAAGGAGGAAAGCTTGATAGGAGGTGGTGGTTTGATGGAGAAGAGGTATAAAGGAATCTTTCTTAGGAAAGATAAATTCTGCTTTCTATACCATTTTCCCTGATCAATTTTCCAGACTTTTGGGGTAGTAATGGCTATCTTGCATTCAAACTGCACTTAAAATTAAGTTATAACACCTTTAGGGTACTTCAAAACACATTGAAATGGCATCTGTACATAACACTGAAATCCCAGAAGATGCAACCTCTTCATTCCTCTCATTTGACAAAATTATGAAAGCAAAATAATCTGATGTACAATTCAAGTGTATATGACACTGCATAGAAAGTGTCAAGTAAACAAATAAGTTTTTGTCTAAGAAAGAAATTTTTTATTGCATACTTGTTTAGTGTACTTTGGAGTAAGAAAAGTCTTTAGACTCAAGGAGAAAAAAATGATGATTATCTGAAAAGTGATATAACTTTTCAAAAATTGTTATGGCAAAGCCCTAGGCTGTTTGGTTCAGTAGATAGAGCCTTGGCCTGCGGACTGAAGGGTCCCGGGTTCGATTCTGGTCAGGCACATGTATCTCAGTTGCAGGCTGGCCCCTGCTTGGTGTGCATGTAGGAAGCATCCAATCTATGTCTCTCATCACTGATGTTTCTGTCTCCCTCTCTCTTCCTCTCTGAAATCAATAAAAATATTTTTTAAATGTTATGGCAAAAATTATTAACTAAACAGTTTTTATGGAGCAAATCTGTATTTAAATATTTAAAACATATACTGTATATATGTGTGTATATATATGTGTGTGTATACATTATATATATATATATATATATGGAATTACTGACCTCAGTACTAATACATTTTATACTTAATGACAACATTCCAAAGCACTAAGCAGAATAAAAGAAAAAATAAATTATATCAAAGTTGCCTCTATTTTTCAATATTTACCTAACTTAAGATGAGAAAAAAACCATTTCGTTTTACACATAAATTCTTTAAAACAAAACAAACAAAAACCTCATTAGGATAGCCTTTAAAAGCCCCAATTGTATTATGAAGCCAGGTAGCTCATGCCTCTTGGAAAACCAAAATGACCCTATATAAAGCTACAGTGATCCAGACAGTATGGTATTGACAAAAGAATGGAAAAATACATCAGTGGAACAGAATAGAGCCTAGAAATAGAACCACACAGTCAACTGGTAATCAATAAAGGAGCAAAGGCAATACAATGAAGCAAAGATCGTCTTTTCAGTAAGCGGTGCTGGAACAACTGGACATCCACATTCAAAACAATGAATCCAGAAAGACATTACATCCTTTATAAAAATTATTGATAACTCAAAATGGATCACAGTCCTGAAGACAAAACACATAATTATAGAACTCCTAGAAGATAACTTAAGAGAAAACCTAGATGACCTTGGGTATGACTTCTTAGATACAACATAAGGTACAATCTATAAAAGAAATTGATAAACTGGACTCTATTAAAATTAAAAACTTCTACTCTGCAAAATGCAATGTCAGATGAACAAGACAACCCACAGACTGGAAGAAAATATTTGCAGAAGACCCATTTGAAAAAGAACTATTGTCTAAAATATTCAAAGAACTTTTAAAACTCAATAATAAGAAAATGAAGTCAATTTTAAAATAACAATGGACCTTCAGGCAACTCACCAAAGATATACAGATGGCAAGTAAGCATTTAAATTATGATTATTATATGTCATTAGGGAATTGCAAATTAAAATGAGGTACAACCACATACTGGTACCTATTAAGAATGGAGCAAATCCAAACCACTGACACCACCAAGAGTGGAGGAGCAGGAACTCACTTATTGCTGGTAGGAAGGCAACATGGTACAACTATTCTGGAAGAAATTGTCTAAGAAACTTAAACATGCTCAACATATAATCCAGCAATTGCACTACTTGGTATTTACCCAAATGAATTGAAAACTTATGTTCATAGAAAAACTTGCACATGAATGTGTTTAAAGCAGCTTTATTCATAATTGCCAAAACTGGGAAGCAACTAACTTGCCCGTAACTGAGTTAGATAAACTGGGTGTGTTCAGACAATGGACTGTTATTCAGCACTTAAACGAAATAAGCTGTCAACCTATGAAAAGACAGGGAGGAAACTAAATGCAAATACCTATGTGGTGGGAGGGGGGGGGGGGGAGCAATCTGAAGAGTTTACATATTATACTAAACGATCTAAATATATAACCCTCTGGAAAAGGCAACTATGGAGACAATTAAAAGCCAGTGGTTGCCTGAGATTGGGGTAAGAGGAATGAACAAAACACTGAGGATTTTTAGGGCAATGAAACTATTTTTGTGTGATGAATACATGTCATTATTTGTCAAAACCCACAGAATGTACAACACTGAATATAATGTACATTATGGACTTTAAGTGATAATAATGTATCAATGTAGGTTCATTGAATGTAACAAGTGTACCACCTGGTGGGGATGTTGATAGTAGGGGATGTTGTACAATTCAGGAGTAGAGACTGTATAGAAATTGAAATTTCCACTTAATTTTGCTATCAACTTAGAACTGCAATAAATAACATAGATGGAACATAAAATATATTGTCAATAAGTCTAAATAAAGTCTATTCAATTTTTAAAGAGATAAGACTGGTGAAATCCAAATAAGGCCTGCATTTTTATGTAAAAGTATACCAAAGTAAATTTCCTAGTCTTGATACTAATTTTATTATGGTTATGTAAAATGTTATCATTTGGGGAAAACCAGTGATAGAACTCCAATACTTTAACATTTTGGGAATCAAAAACTACTTCAAAAAAATTTTTTTTAATGTCTTGAGGAAAGATGTGTCAAAATGTGGAAGGCTACTATTTATCGATTTATAAGTACCTTAAGCAACTAATCTAGCTTTTTTTTGTGTGTGTGTGGTAGTAAGATTTTCATCTCTATGTAAAAAAACACTTTGGTACTCCTTGTTCTAAAAAATATGACAGACCTAATTTCTATAAGCTCGGTATACAGTTTTAGGCATAAAAGATGAGAAATTCTGAATGAGGGAACAGTACAATTTTCTAGAAGAGCAAACTATAAGAAGTATTACATATATTTTGATAGTGATCTGATATGGGAAAAACAAACCAAAAGAATGCAGTCCACTAAGCTCAAGCTCAATACTCTTGTGCCTATCCAATGGTACAGCTTTTATTTTGAGTCATGACAAATAATAAATTTAGCTTTTCAATTCTACAGATTTAAAGCCATCACTTTTAAAGGTTACTGAAAATCTCTGAACTCTTTGCTTAAAATAGAATCAATATAATTTATATAAATCATTACCTTTTTAAAGTCATGTTTTTCTTCGAAGTAGAATAAATTTTAATCCTTATTGTTGAAAGTATTACATATCCCCATTTTTCCACCACTGACCCCCTCCAGCCCACCTCTGCAACACCCACCCCCACCCCAGGCCTTCAGCAACCTATTGTCTGTATGTATATATGCATACAAGGTCTTTGATTACATCCCACCCACCCATCCTCCCATCTTCCCCCTGGATTCTGCACTCTGTTCCATACATTCATGTCTCTGGATCCACTCCATTCATCAGTTTGTTAGATTCCAAATATGAGTGAGATTATGGGATACTTGTCTTTCTCTGACTTATTTCACTTGGTATGATATTCTCCAGGTTTCTCCATGCTATCTCAAAGGGCAAGACATTCTTCTTTTTTTATTGCTGCATAGTATTCCATAGCATAAACGTACCGCAGCTTTTTTATTCATTCATCTACTGATGTGCACTTGGGCTGTTTCTATACCTTAACTATTGTAAATTGTACTGCTATGAACATAGAGGTGCATACATTTTTTCCGATTGGTGTTTTGGGGTTTCTTAGGCTATATTCCCAAAGTAAAATAAAACTTTAATTCAATGAGCGTAGCTCCGTTAAAAGTCATGAGATTTATACTTATTTATTAAGTAAATGTTTAATTTAGTAAACAAACTGATGTATATCAAATAAAAAACACACACATACATCATGAAATAGTTTAAATACTCATGGTGATTATATATTTTTTTAATTTTCTAAATTGGTTTCAGAGAAGAAGGGAGAGGAAGAGATGGATAGAAACATCAATGAGAAAGAATCATCTATCTCCTGCACACCCACTACTGGAGATCGAGCTCACAACCCGGGGATGTGCCTGACTGAGAATCAAACCGTGAACTCCTTGTCCATAGGCTGATGCTCAACCACTGAGTCACACCGGCCAGGTTTGATTATAAATTTAAAATGCAGTTTCCCTTTCAAAGATCAGGACATCTAGAATGTTTAACCCACTGAATTATCTCAAGAAACAAAACAAGACATTTTGAAAAGGAAAATTATTTCAAAATAAAAAGTCTCTTCCCCCCACTTCAAAAACAAAATTTTTCTAAAATGGCAAGTAGAAAGGGTATATACATAGAAAAAACACCTCACATTTAACTAAACAAACTTAAAAAAAAATCTTTAATTATATACAAAATAAAAATAAATCCGATGAGATATTTTTAAATTACACCTATTTTACCCTTTTTCTTCTTTATTAATATATTTTCCAATATATATTCAAAAGAAATAATAATGCTTTCAAGATATGTAACAAATAAAGCAAAGCAAAATCATTTATTGTCAGTAATTTCCCTTAAAAAGGGGGAGGGGGGACAGAGAAGCAAAGCCAACCATGAAGCAAAGGATAATCATAATGTTCTCAAAGCAGAATGTGTATTTACAATAGCAGGCTGCCTAATTAATTCTGACAGGAGCAAAACCTGGATGAGGCGGGAAATAACAGGTGGGGCTAAATAGACTACACTCACAAGATTCTCTACCTGTCTTCAGTTTTTCTTTTGACTTCTTACAAACTACATAAGGGTAATAAAAGACTGCTCGTTCCCAGTGCAGAGTCCATAAGGAATAAAATGGAAAAATGTATTTCTCACCATGTCCCACTTATGTTTTACATGTAGAATGAGAAGAGCTCAGGCTGGTGTGACTCAGTTAGCTGAATATCATCCCATGCATGGAAAGGTCTCTGGTTCAATTCCTGGTCAGGGCACATGCCCAGGTTGCTAGCTTGATCCCCTGTAGGGATCGTGCAGAAGGCAGCGATTGATGTTTCTCTCACACACATCCATGTTTCTCTTTCTCCCTCTCCCTTCCTCTCTTCCTAAAATCAGTAAAAAATATTTTTTTTTTAAAGAGAAGAAACGTATACTTCCACCTCAAATGATTTAAAGACAATAATTACTATCTTTTAACCATAATAGTAATATTCCATTGTAAAAGAATGGTCTGAAAATCATTTACTCATGTAATAACCTTCAGTAAGTTGTTATTTTTTTTTAATCTTACCCGAGGACATGCTTAGAGAGAGGAAAGGAGAGAAACATAAATTGGTTTCCCTCTGCACGTGTCCCAACTGGGTACTGAACCCACAATCTAGGCATGTGCCCTAACCAGGAATTGAACTGGCACAGGATATCATTCAATCAACTTAGCCACCTCACCGGGCCTTCACTTATAAGTTATTATGATTTTTAAAATATATTTTTATTGATTTCAGAGAGGGAGGGAGGGAGGGAGAGGGGGGGGGGGGGGGGAGAGAGAGGGGGAGAGGAGAGAGAGAGAGAGAGAGAGGAGAGAGAGAGAGAGGGGGGAGAGAGAGAGAGAGGGAGAGGGATACATCAATGATGACAGAAAATCATTGATCAGCTGCCTCCTGCATGCCCCCTACTGGGGATCGAGCCTCCAACCTAGGCATGTGCCCTTGATCAGAATCGAACCTGGGATCCTTCAGTCTGCAGGCTACTCTATCCACTGAGCCAAACCAGGTAGGGCGCTTAAAGCTCTATTTTAAGAAATATTTTTTCTTTATCCAAAATTCCATGCAAAAAGATGAAGCCTCATGCATGGTATAGATATATGCCATTACAAACTAGGAACATAGTCTAACTTGCTCCTCTACGAATGTATTATAGACACACTATTAAATATCAATGAATTGTTAAATATTACGAGTGATCTTATCTTCCACATAAATTGGGGTAGAAGGGAAGGCAATGGATCAAAGTACTTAAAATAAAATAATTCTTTTTCTAGGGATTTCCTTAAATTCCACTTCCAACTTTTTGTGCTAATTTACACAGGACAGATTACCATTTTCTATGAAGTTTCCAATTAAGAAATCCAGTTAAGAAACTAGTCAACCATGAGATGAGAAGCACCAGGAAAAAAGCCAACCTGCTGAGGAGGATAACGGGAAAGACAGAGGAGGGTGGGTCCTTTGTGATAGAGGACCTTTAGCCACTATAGTGATTCTGAAACCATCTACCTCCAGACTTCTTGCTATGAGAGATCATTAAATGTCTGGTTTTTATACAAAGGAAGGAAGGGGGAGAGAGAGAGGGAGAGAGGGAAGAAGGGAGTGAGGAAGGAAAGGGAGAAGCTGGTCATAAACTTTCATATAGGACTCATAAAAAAATTATTTTTTCTTGGCAACAAAAATGGTTAAAAACTTGGGTTTTCTAAAGAGACTTGTATAAATACAAAGCTACAAAGATACACAAAGCTTAAGTGTCTGGAATCATTTTGCTCCCTGAAGTCTTCAGCAAGATCACAAAGTGCTCAAAAATTCTTTGACCTGAGAAGAGGAAAAACATATTAATATAGTTATTTGACTAATTTGAGATATCTAATATTCATCTTCATTTAAAAGTATATAACAATTGAGGACCCACCTATATAAATAATTCTATCACAAAGCCATAGCATTTACTTTAAAAGCCATATTAATAAATACTTTAGTAGTAAAAGCTGAATGATATAAAATGTAATTAAAGGAGTTATTAAATTTAGCCGAAGATTGATATAGTTCTATAACAGCCATCGTCTCTAGTTTTATAATGTTTCATTTTATAATCATAATTTTATCGCTTTATAATACCTCAGACCCTGACATGTACAGCTTTAGTATTGATAACATTAATAACTGTAATGGTTTAAACAATTCTGAAGGTTCAGACATGTAACAGACCTGTAATTTTTCTTTTTTTGCAATGGTTTCCTCCCCACCCCCCCGTTAATTTTCTGTAATTTCTCTGAAGCTCAAATTTGAATCTAGTATATACTCTGTAATGTTAATGCCTGAGGAAAGGCAATATAAGCAGTGACTGAATCTAGCCAATTAACTAACATCACAGTAACAAGATTTTGTTCTCTTCATATTCTAGACTATACAGTAATTCTCCTGAACAAACAACAATTATTGCCATGTCAAAATATTTCAAAAAGAAAACCAACTGCTAATATTATTAATAAAACAAAAACAAATAATACAAAATGATGATTTCTAGTCATTCTTCACAGAAATGTTACAATAAATTTTTTTAAAGTGGATTTACAAATTGATTCAGTTAAAATGATGGTTGGTTGTTAGTGTTTCAATGGCTAACTTAATTTATTGTAATAGTTATCATTTACGTGAATTCCACCCTATATTTTAAAATATCATTTATAATAAGAAATAAGTCACTTGAATTGTCCAGATATACTTTAATTTATATGATGGGAAAAAACAACTATCTGCAATAGTAGTTTATCTACAAATGTTGAGGTTTTAAAAATTCTTGAGATATATTCCTTAATGAATGTCAAGTACCTATTAGGAAATAGCAAACATTTTGTGACAGGAGAAAAAAAAATATCAAATTTATCTCAAAACAAAACAAACAAAAAAGTGTGGCTTCTTTAGACCTTAGATCACTAATTTAATTAACACAAATACAAAGATATTTGTTATGTAATTCTCATACTATTCTCTCTCAAGCATTCATCAAAAAGTTCTCTCCCAGTACCTTTATCAACAAAGGTACCACTCACTTAATAAAATATACCTCACATCTGGGGGATAAATTAACTCTGATTAAGACAATGACTCAATGATTAGACAATGACAATTCATCATTGACAAGGACCCAAATAGCCTGGCTGGCATGGCTCAGTGGTTGAGCAGCGAACTATGAACCAGGAGAGGTCATAGTTCAATTCCAAGTCAGGGCCTATGCCTGTGTTGTGGGCTAGATCCTCAATCCAAATAAATTTCAAAACTAAAACTCCTTTAATCTCAAGACTAATATAAAAATGGCTAAGATCTATATCTTACAATTTCAAATATTTTCCAGATTGAATTTAGTTGAAAAAAAATAAACAAATAGTTAATTATTAAAATGTCTAAAGATTAAGTGGTATAGGGAAAGGAGAAAAAGGAGAGAAGCAAGCAAGAACTTTTGTGATTATTCCTGTATCTCAGGTAAAGGAACTAAAAGATTAAAAAGCTCCTTATTTTAGGTAAGGCCACAAAGCTAGAATTTCAAGTTAGGATTACAATATAAATAGTCTAAATCCCTCTAAAGCTTTTAATTGCCCCTTAATGTAACTTTATGTAATCAGTTCTGTTAGAAAATTTTCTCACAAATTAGGATACCTTTTTAGACAAGACCAAGCAAATATTAGTTTATATTCTTTGTATAAATCTACCTTTTCAATCAGACTGTCATGTTTGTCTTTAAAGTCTTCATTAACATCCAATGTTAAGATAGGCACTTCTTCTAGATAATCAAAGTTGGTTCTATTTAAAGAGTGATAAACAAAACAAAGCAATAAATAAGAAAAAAACTAAAAACTCATTATTATAACTCAGACAAATCAAAATGGCAGTCATTTTTCTATTAAAGTTATTCTGTAAGTACTTCATCTGACAGCCCCTTCTTTCTCACCTAGATTTACATATATGTATCTAACAATCTCAGGTATAATATATAAAGCTAGGCATTGTGACATGTAATAGTCCTCAAAAACAAAAAACATATTGTATAGTAGGAGGAATATCTGCATTTTAAAGATGATAAAACTAACGTTCAAGGAGACCACTCTGAAACTCAGAGATTATCCAAGGTCATACACTAGTTAGTGGAGCTGGTTTGAACCAAAAACTGACTAGCGGCAAAGTCCATACTCAAAAATTATGTTATACTACCTCCCAAGTCTTGATCTAAGAAACAAATTTGAAATATCTTATCTTAAAATAGTCTCTGAGAGTATCTAAATAATATACACAGATATATTTTCTATTTTATCACTTAATTTGAAATTCCTTATATTATGCTGTCAGTACCACAGGGGGAAATTAGCTATAAAAACTTTAAGAAAATGAATCTCATTGAAATAAAAAGAATAAAAATCCACACCTAATTTAAAAATAAAATTGGACATATTGTACATTTTTAATTAAAATTTGACAGAAGTATTAAAAATGAGTAGTAAATAAGAAGGAAGTCTTACTTCAGTGTTCTGTGCAGGAGCCAGCTTTCATGCTTATAGTGAAGCTTCTCTAAATATTCAAGAGGAATGCCTTGTTCTTCATTTCTTCCCCGTAAATGTATTCTATTCAAGCATTTCTAAAAGCAAGAATAAGAAGAGAGGGTAGACCTGGCTGGTTTGGCTCAGTGGGCAGAGCGTTGGCCTGGGGACTGATGGGTCCCGAGTTTGATTCCAGTTAAGGGCACATGCCTGGGTTGCAGGCTCAATCCCCAGTTGGGAGCATGCAGGAGGCAGCAGAACAATGATTCTCATCATTGATGTTTCAATCTCTTTCCCTCTCCCTTCCTCTCTGAAATCAAAAATAATTTTAAAAAGAAGAGAGAGCTGGGGGGGGGGGGGGGGGCGGGACACACAAGTATTCTTGTCTGATACCATTAAATTTTTCTTCTTTAGTGTCCTTTTTGTCATGCTAACCAAAATCTCTATTCTTTCTAAGAACAAACAACAGTTCCTTTTTCCCTCCCTATAGTTTTCAACAATTTGGTGGCTCTAAACCAAATAGTAATAGTACTTACAAAATAAGTCTATAAACTTTTGGCATCTACATTTGAAATGTATTGTCTAAAGTAAGCTTGGTAAAAAGAAAAAAAAGCAGAATAAAACTGTGCTTCTAATTCTATTATAAACTCTCTTTTCAAATAATTAAATGAGAATTTAATCAAAGGATATCAAAAACAATATTAATGAAATAATACATTTATATTAGACTTTAAAATATTGTTTCTAACAATTAAATTATTATTTCTTATTTGCATTTATTATTTTCATAATTAAAAATTATTTTCAGAAATAAAAGTGAATTTTAAAGTTACTATTGTTAAATTCTGGTTTACTTGATATCAGAAGAACAAAATCATCACTTGGAAACAGAAACATAGTTCCTTTGAAAATTGAGCCTCAATATAACACAGTATTCTTTCAAGCTAGGAGTTGTAACATTTACATTATCAGAACTTACTTTGTGACTCAAGTAAGAAGTAGAAATAAAAATCAAAGAAAAATGGGAATGCAAGCACCAAAACCAGAAATTTAATAAATTTAAGTTCTCATTTAGGTTAGTTTTATGAAAGGCATCCACTTGGTCTTCCTGTATTCATTACATAATTTCATATGTAAACAATACCTATGTTGCAATCTATGATGAAAGGCACAATTTCAAGTAAACGCCCTTAACTTGGGAGGGGTCCATTAAGGGTCCATTAAGTCTCTTCTCAACTATAGCTGCTACTACCCATCCATTCCAAAGCAAAACCATGAAAGATTTCCTCCATCAAGTTTGCCATTCATTCAGCAAACATTTACTGAGCTCCTACTATGTATCCAAGCCTTATTCTAAGCACTGAAAATTCAACAGTAATTAAAATATCCACCTCATGAAGTCCATATTCTAGAAGTTGCTTAAGCAAGTTTCTTAATCTAGCTGTGATAAGCGACTCTGCGAAAGTTAAGAAATTATGAAGAATAGAATTGAGGTAGAACAAATAAGGACCTAAAAGAGCAACCTGCCAAATCTGGTTTCCTACTTTGCTGAGAAAATAGAATCTTCTATCTACACAGTTCTCAGTTTCTCATTTGGAGGTAGGAATCTAGAGGGTGGGGAATGAAGTTTATTATTTTGCCTTCACTGCATAACACTGAAAATTTTCTAAATATTACTTTAAATTTTCAAAGGAACAAGCAAATGTTTAAGTCTCACCTCTGGACTAGCTCGAAGATAAATGATTCCATCCAATTCAAGGCTTTGGCCAAATTGGTTATTCAACCAGTCATGCCAGTCCTGATAAATTGTCCACTCTGTTTCATTCATGCATTCAGATTCATACAAATTAGATGCAAAAATATACCTGAAAAAGAGTCTACATAAATCCTTTCCAAAAAGCACAGAGAAATAGAAAAGAGAAAATAGATCTATCAAATGGACATGGAACCTTCTCCTAAAACCTGTGGCAGATAATGCTTTGGATAACAAAAACAAACAAACAAACAAAAACAACAGAGTATCTCCAACTACATAAAATTATGTACGGATTGCCCAGTGGTTCTCAGATGTGTGGTGTGAGGACCCCTGGTACACACCACAACCTTTCCAGAGGTTTTGTGTGAGAGGCCAGAGAACTTTATACTTCAACCAAAATAATATGTTCAACAGAGTGAATACAGAACCATAAATGAGAACCCAGCTCATTTAAATCAGGCATTAAAGAGATTCACAGAAATGTAAAATGCTGCTCTTCTCACTATTTCTTTTTGCTTTGAAAAAATGTAATTTTCACTATATGTTATTTATGTTTATATGTAATGGGTTTATTATAGCTAACTTTAAATAAATTTTTCCATTTCTCAATCTTAATTTCTAATAGAAATATGAATAAGACACAAAGAACTACTCAATAATTATTAAGAATGAAAAGGGGTCGTCCTAAGAACAAAAGTTTGAGAACCCCTGTTCTGAGCTAACTCTAGAGATTAAAAGAATCCTTGCATACACAGGGTAATTCCAAGGCCCCCTTAAAGATTTTTCATATTCTTGCTCCAGGTGAGTCTATAGATTCAGATTTAACCAGAGCAGATGAGAATTTTTAAAATTTCTCTACAAATTTGAATGATATGGCCACATATCCCCAATAGTTCCCATGGAATGTAGAAATTATCTATAATAATAAAAGTGTAATATACTAATTAGACTGGACATCCTTCAGGATGACCTTCCAGACGAAGCCAGAGCTGCAAGGGAAGCCCGGGTCCCGGGTGCCGGAGGAAAGCTGGTGCTGGCAGCGGGGGAAGAAAGGCCTACTCTATTATGAATTTCGGGCATCGGGCTCCTAGTAAATACCATGACTTCCCTAATGCCATTAGTTTCAAACTGTTAAAAGTATTAAATGTCATTCTCCACCTCAAATCCCCAACTCAACCTCTCTTATTACTTTGATTCCAAGGAAACAGGAAAGAAAAAAAAAAAAACTAAGCCAAGGACCCAACATAATAAGTACAAATAATTTATATATACCTGTCACTATACACAGATCGTTCAAAAAATAATACAGGTTTCTCCGCATCTTTGAGCTTGCCATTGAGAGAGGCAAGCTGAGCTCGTATGCGACTGAGGCAGGCATATGACTGGAAGGTAAAAGACCATCGCTCAGGTTTCTCATACATCATCTGAAGGACATTCCCACCACTTTTCTGAGATGTGGTCAGTTCTTGCTTCAAATTTGGAAAAAGAAAAAAAAAAAAGAAAAGAAAGAAAGAAAGAAAGAAAGGAAACAAAAAGCAAAGTTAATGATCAATAGGACTCTTAAATTTTTAAAAGCTCATAAAGAGAAGTTGGATAAATAAATGCATCATGATTAGCAAAACCAAAATGAGTAATTCTTCTTCTTTCTTCTCTTTTCCACTGTATTTTTAGGTTACCTGAAGCTGGGAAGAATTTGAAAAGCTAGCTTAACTACCAATTCCTTAGATCTTTTTCACAAGAGGTCACAAACAGCCTATGTCAGAAATTATTTGGCCCAAATTTAAATTAGTTGTCAATATCTAAGAGTTAAATAATTTCATATAATATAGCTGGATGTTTATCTTCTTTTTAAAAATAGGAAAACAAAGTAATTCTGGGCCTGCATTTCCTCTTGGTAAAAATCAGCTACAGTAGTTAGGGTAGGCCATGTGCTTCACTAGGTAGGACACAAGCTCATTGTTTATAAGCCCCACCATTCCCTGTTGAGACTCACAACTTTTTATATGAATACTGACTGCTGGATACACAAGAAAAGTTAGCAATTGAGCACAAATATCAGGCACAAATTCTTCAAGTTGCTATTTCATCTTATAATAAATGAGTCAAAACTGGTATTCCTTTTTAGTGCTTGTCTGTTTTCAATTTTTCTATTTCCTCCTTTGACGTCAGGTGGTCAATCAACACGGTTGTCTCTTTAAAGTCCCTTCCTTGACAGACCTTTCTAATCAGAAAATAAGTTTTTATTAGATTGTGTCAAAAGTATAAGTAAATACCCTAAGAACCTTAATGCATAATTTTTGTGACCTCCATTTTGGCCACAAAAATAATGTGCTTCCTTCCTTTTCTCAGCGATTTGCATGTCCCTTTATCCTGTACTTTTAACTATTGCAAACATTCCCCTTCAAAAAAAAAAAAAGCAGTTAAATTTGTGTTTTAAAAAAATATTTTCATCATATACTGTCACATAGTAAAGTTTGGCAGTTCTAAAATAGTTTCATAAACTTTTAAGTAATTAACATGCATTTTCTCTTTAATAAAACTTCTTTCACCTTTCCTGGATGTCAACTACTCCTTCTAAGAGGGTCTATGAGTAGACCAAAGAACATTTGCATTTACCTGCAGTGAAAAAGAATCCAATGAAACAGAAAAACTAGGTCACATTAAATTTATTTCAATACTGATATCAGATTTTATAAGGCACATTTCTTCAAAAGGAGATGGAGTATATTTTTAAAATATATTTTATTGATTTTTACAAGAGGAAGGGAGAGGAATAGAGTTAGGAACATCAATCAGAGAGAAACATTGATCAGCTGCCTCCTGCACAATCCCTATTAGGGATTGAGCCCACAACCAAGGTACTTGACTGGAATCAAACCCGGGACCGTTCAGTCCAGGGGCTGATGCTCTATCTATTTAACCAAACCAATTAGGGCATTGATGACATATTTTAAAGATAATCTTAACATGGGAAGAGAAGGTAAGGGAGATACATCTTATATGACAGTCTTATTATTTCACTAATATCTGTGGCAGCTTGTCAATACATACCAACATTACAGCCACTAGATGGCAGGTTAAAAAAAAAAAAAAAAAAAGCTTAAAGAAAAACCCTAAGCTAACAGGTGCAAATTTAATTACTGACTAGAGCACATGTGTCAAACACAAGGCCCGCGGGCCAAATCCGTCCCGCCAGGCCTTGCAATGTGGCCCGCACCGCGCTGTCATCACTGCACTCCGCTGCGTTTCCATCACAATGACAGTTTATGACTGTTCAGTAAACCATTCGGCCCGCGATTTAGGCTGGATTTTAGATTTTGGCCCCTTCTCTGATTAAGTTCGACACCCCTAGACTAGAGAATCAGATCAAAAGTTATCAACAGTCCAATTCTTCTAATTCTACACCAACTGCTCAGAGTGTGATTAAGTAGAGAACATTCAAATCAGGACTGGGCTTGAAAGAGTTGAATCTGAAGACAGTCTACTTTTCACTATTGATGATATTCTAAAGAAAGCTGAGATTTGGACAATAGGTAACTCACACTCAAACCTTAAGGATTAGATTAGGGATGGGTATAAAAAAGATATTCAGTATGAAAAAAGAAAATCCCATTTCTTGAGTTTTTAAAAAGAAAAAATAAAGTATCCAGCCCAGCTGGGTGGCTCTGTTGGTTGAGCACTGGCCAGTACACCAAAAAGGTTGCTGGCTGGATTCTTGGTCAGGCTCATACCTAAGATTGTGGTTTCATCCCCAGTCAAGACACATACAGGAAGCTGCTGATCACTGTTTCTCACCTTGATATTTCTCCTTCTCCCTCTCCCCTCCTCTCTCTAAAATCAGTGAAAAATATTCAAGGATGAGGATTTTCTTTTAAAGTGTACAGACACAGGAATACACTCATCCAACACCATCCTCACACTCCACAGCCTAGTACCCCAAAATACTATCCCCTCCTGAGGCAGGAAAGTTAGAATAGGGAACAAAGGCCTCAAGCTCTAACACTCCTTCAACTTGGCTGGAACATCACAGATACAACCTTCACTGACACCGGTGCCCTGAGAAAAGACAAGGATGAATGGCAACAGCAGTCACCGCACCAGCGTCACAAGCAGAGGACCATCCTACTCCACCACCCCCTATTACACCACCACGTTTAATAAAAACCTTCCACCCAGATCCACTGAGGCACTTCATTCTCTGAGGTCACCTGCTCTCACTTCTCTAGTTCAGACTATCACTTTAATAAATTTATTGTGCGTTTTAACTCCTGTCACACTCTTGAATCCTTTCTTGTTCCCTAACAAAAACCTGGATCTGGTTAAGGTCTCCCTTGAGATCCCTCACACTGTCTGAAACTCCACCTAGAAGTACAAAGGACTAACAACATAGTAGCTCTCACTACACACCCAAAAAAAGCTATCCTCAGGGATTGAGCACCAAATCCATTGAAGGTAATCAAATTGTAATATCCTGACTGGATTGCAGTAAACGGACTGATAAAAGTATATGTTAATAATAATAATAGCAGCATCTCCACGGTAGTTTTAAAGAAAGGTCAGTTTGGAAATTTTTGACTCTAGAACATGTGAAGAAACACCTCAGTCCATAAACACAAGTTTCAGGTCCATGAAGCCAAAGATATTCGAAAGAAAGACAGATGCATCAATGTGTCACAGTATGATGACATCAGTCATTAAGATAATATAACTAATTCCCTGACTCTGATTCTAAACAGACAACCTTCTTAGTATAACCTGTCTTCCCATGCATATGAATGCAATGTTTGCAACCTTTCCTCACCAATGTCAACCAGAGTTCAATATACTCCCAATACTAACAGCAATTCACTAGAGCAATCATTTTTCATTATTGTCGGGGGGGGGTTTTGAGAGTGAGAGAGACATCTATGTGAGAAACATTGATCAGTTGACTCCCAAATGAACCCTGACTGGGGATTGAACCAGCAACCTAGGTATGTGCCCTGACCAGATAGAGATCCCACAACCAGCTGGATGACCCTCCAACCATCCTGAGCCACACAGCCGGGGCAGGGCAGTCATTTTTAACCAGGAGATATCCATAAGGAACTGCTTTTTTTTTTCTTTCATTTTTTTATTAAGGTATTATATGTGTACATATCTTACCAATTCCCCCACCACCACTCCCATACATACCCTCTCTCCCCAGAGTTTTTCGTCAATTGGTTATGCTTATATGCATACATAAAAGTCCTTCAGTTGATCTCTTATCTCCCCCAGATCTCCCTATCCTCCCTGCTGTAATTTGACGGTCTGTTTGTTGCTTTACTGTCTCTATATCTATCTTTTTGTTCATCAGTTTATAATAGGAACTGCTTCTTTTTAAAAGCACCCCAAATCCTTGAGATTTTTAAGAGTTTCTTCTAATAGTTGAGATTTATGGCCCTACATTGAGATTGGATTGACCTAATTCAATGAATCTGATAATTACATTTCTCTCTGCAATTTAAAATTTTGGCATTTTGGCCCTAGTTGGTTTGGCTCCATGGATAAAGCGACTGAATGGTCCCAGGTTTGATCCCAGTCTAGGGCATTTACTTTGGTTGCCGGCACATCCCCAGTAGGAGGCATGCAGGAGGCAACTGATCGATGTTTCTCTCTCATTGATGTTTCAAACTCTCTATCCCTCTCCCTTCCTATCTGTAAAAAATCAATAAAAAAAAATTTTTTTTTTAATTGTGCTTTAAAAAATGACATTTGCCCAGCCATCATGGCTCAGTGCTTGAGCATCAACCCAGGGTTTGATTCCTGGTCAGGGCACATGCCTGGATTGTGGGGTCAATCCCAATGGGAGGTGTTCAGGAGGCAGCCCATTAATGATTCTCTCTCATCATTGATGTTTCTATTTCTCTCTCCCTCTCCTTCTCTCTCCGTAGTCAATAAAAATATATTTATAAAAATATAGTCAATAAAAATATATTTATAAAATATATTTATATTTCCCCTTCTTCTCATTCACAACATAGAATGAATAATGCTGAGAAATTGAAACTTGTGTCCAGGGTGAAAGTCTGGCAAAAAAATGACAGTACAAAGAAATGGGAGCTTACATGGTTCTTTCTAAGACAAAAGGCTTAAAAAATAAACTAATAAAATTAAGTTACTAGGTAGTTTTGTTTTTCTTGTTTGCTTATCTTTTTTAAAACAAAAAGTAAAAAGCAACTCAAGGAATTTAACTTGTAATTGGATTTTTTAAAACTTTTAAATTAATTTTTAAAAACTTAAAAAATTTTACTTAGATATAATCAAGTACATACGTTATATGCATATACTCCAGTGTTTACATAGATAAACATCCTTGTACTACTATCCAAATGAACATGAAGAATTTCTTTTTATTTTACTTTTTTTAAATAAATCTTTATTGTTTATATTATTACAAAAGTTCATTTTTCCCCCCCTCCACCAGGTTCCCACCCCATCCTCTGCCCTTTCCCCACCCCCCATTGTCCTCATCCATAGGTGCACAGTTTATGTTCAGTCTCTTCCCACACCCCCACTCCCCTTTGCCCCGAGAATCATCAGTCCACTCCCCTTCCATACCTCTGATTCTATTATATTCAACAATTAATATTGTTCATCAGGATGAACATAAAGAATTAAAGCTAGGTTTCAAAGTTTTACTGGAAAAAGGAAAAACAAGCAAACACCCAAAAGATTAAATACTACTGCTTCTCTAAGCCAAAACGTTTTTATTTTAAATTTTATTTTCATACCTGAAATTCATCTTGAGTACTTTGAACATTGCACCATCTGGCAACTGGTTCAGGAACCACTTCCCAATCCTCACAGACTTGTTTAAGGATATTCACAAATGTTGACTTTCCCGCAGCTAGTGTGAAGAGGAAAAGTAAAACTGAGGGGGAAAAACTTATGGGGGGGAAAAAGGGGGGGGGGAAGCCAAACTAGTCTTCAACTTTTCAAAAGTTATAATCATGAACAGCATAACATTTCACTCAATGTTGAACTACATGTATTATGGTGGTTCCCTCAAGACTAAAGCTGAAAAATTCCTATCACCTAGTGACACATAGATATCCTAATGTCTTAGCACAAGGCATTATTCACATACGAGTGGCCCAGTGCACAAATATGTGCACATTGAAAGGAAATTAATTAGAAGAAATATTTAATATCACTATTGTCCTTTTTCTATAATAGAAATGTCAACCAAATTCACAATCAACAATGACAGATGGAAACACATGTGTCCGATTGGCGCCAGCAAGAGCTTTATGTGTATTGCACAAGTGCGAGGCAGTTTAGCCTTTTATATATGTAGAATAAACTTGATTAGTTAGACTTGCTTCCTGATTTAGTTAAGTTTTCCAGCCCAGTGAAGCACCCCAACTTCTCCTTCAGGTAATTGTCGGCAACACAGCAGTAAATATCAACACAAGCAGATTATTATTGTAGATCACACAAGGAGAACAAAGGGTAAAATATTTAACTGCAGCAGTGTTTGACTATATTTTGCCCAGTGAGAAATCCTGAAGTCATTCTCAAGGTGCACCATTTCTTACTTCTTTTCCGTCAGGTCAAGTTTCTAAGCTTTCAAAATCTCCATTTTCCGGCTAATGAAAAGAAAATAGGATTTCACCAAGTCTCCTATCTACCTGCTCCAGGACTTCTGTGATTATCAAATGAGATGAGGCACGGGAAAACGCTTCACAGACATTTGGTTCAAGTGCAAAATGTGGAGATGAAAAAATGGCAGCAGAATAGATGGACATGTCCTGAGCCTTGTTCTGGAGCAGACAGAATGAGCAGCTGAAATGAATAACATCCACTCTGAATTGGGGAAGGAGACTCAGCTGCCCAGGGCACTGAGACCACACGAGCAGCAGACACATGAGCAGCCTGCTCCTGTCCAAGGAGCAGCAGCCTTGCGAGCAGCCCGCCCAAGGCTGAAGAGCAGCAGCCTCACATGGCCTGCCCCTGTCCAAGCAGCAACATCTGTGTGAGCTCCCTAGTCTGAGGAACAGCAACCACACAAGCAGCATGCTCCTGAAGAGCAGCACCCTCCACCCCCAATGACTGAGGAGCAACAGCCCCGTGCAGCCCGCCCCCATCTGAGGAGCAGCAGCTGCACGAGCAACCTGCCTCCATCCAAGCAGCAGCCATAAGAGCAGCCTGCCCCCATTCAAGAAGCAGCAGCCACCTGAGCAGCCCACCCGGGTCCAAGCATCAGCAGCCACACAAGCAGACGGCCTACGTCCAAGGAGCAGCAGCCACACAAGCAGTCTGGACCCATCTGACAAGCAGCAGCCACGCAAGCAGTCTGGACGCATCTGACCTGCAGCAGCCTCACGAGCAGCTTGCCCCATCTGAGGAGCAGCAGTCACGTGCATCCAGCCCCCATCCAAGGAGCAGTAGCCACATGAGCAATCCGCCCCCGTGCAAGGAGCAGCAACCACGCTAGCAGCCCACTCCCATCAGAGGAGCAGCAGCCTCATGACTAGCCCACCCCCCTCCGAGGAGCAGCAGCTGTGCGAGCAGCCTTCCCCCACCAGCAAGAGGAGACACCACTGCTGCAAACAGCACCCACCAGAGGAGCCGCTGCCACTACTGCCTGAAGAGCAACCACAGCTCGAGGAGCCACTGCCACCCAAGGAGCAGCCCCTGCAGGACTCGACATCTAGTGATACACATAAAGCTCTCGCTGGTGCCAACCGCACACACGTTTCCATCTGTCACTGTCAATCATGAATTTGGTTGACACATCAGTTATAGAGAAAGGGCAAATAGCAATATTAAAATATTTGTTCTCATTAATTTCCTTTCAATGTGCACGAATTCGTGCACTGGGCCACTAATAAATTATAAAACCTTTTTTGCAAAGCACTTCCTATAAGAAATAGCCATGTTTTCTCTGCTTTATTTTCATGATTCTGTGCAATGTGTACTCTATCCAATCCTTAAAAAAAATTTATCTGATCATTCACTAGTTACTTAGAAATTGCAGTAGGGGAGATAGATATTCAGGTAAAATCAAAGCACATTATATTTATAAATTACCCAGAAATACATTCAATTTAATAATAGGAAAAGTGTTGACCTAAAATTTAATAGTGTGCAGCAGTACTCCTAATGACCACCACACCCTTTCTCTCTGAAGTCACCAAATGTGGTTATATTAAACATCTCCAGTCAGCAGGTTTCTCTCTCTCTCCCTCTCTCCCTTCCTTTCTCTCTCTCTCTCTCTCTCCCTCCCTCCCTCTCTCTCTCTCTCTCTCTCTCTCTCTCTCTCTCTCTCTCTCTCTCTCTCCACACACACACACACACAAACATAAAAAGCAACTTCAGTATCCTTGTTAGTAAAGCCTCCTCTTCCTTATAAAATGCATCCAAAGAGGGCAAAAAGAACTTACCTTTGACTTACAAAACTACATTCAAATCTAGGACAATAGAAAAAAGAACAAACTGGAACAACTTTGAAAGATCACATGTAGAGCCCTAACTGGTTTGACGCAGTGGAGAGAGTGTCGGGCCTGCGGACTTGAAGGGTCCTGGGTTCAATTCCAGTCTAGGGCACATGCCTGGGTTGCAGGCTCAATCCCCAGTAGGGGACATGCAGGAGGCAGCCAATCAATGATTCTCTCTTATCACTGATATTCCAATCTCTCTCCCTCTCCCTTCCTCTCTGAAATCAATTTAAAAAATAAAAAAATAGATCACATATAGAGGGGGAAAAGAGGAGGGTTGATAAGGTAACAGAAAGAGAACAGCTGAGGAGAAAAAAACTTTTAAGGATAAATTAGATGACTATTAGACTTAATGAAAAAAACACTGTTAACCACGGATTTTGTGTGGAGAGGTAAGCATAGGGAGTATAAGAATAGCATCTAGAAGAATAATAAGTGGAAACATAAAAATGATCACCAGATATTCAGAGGTAAATAAAGATGGAAAGGAAAACATGATGCTCAGAAAAAACACCCGAGGAAAACATTTTAAAAATTAGGCAAAATCAGCCCTAACCGGTTTGGCTCAGTGGATAGAGCATCGGCCTGTGGACTCAAGGGTCCCGGGTTCGATTCCGGTCAAGGGCATGTACCTTGGTTGCAGGCACATCTCCAGTAGGAGGTGTGCAGGAGGCAGCTGATCGATGATTCTCTCTCATCGATGTTTCTAACTCTCTATCCCTCTCCCTTTCTCTCTATAAAAAGTCAATAAAATATATTTTTTTTAAAAATTAGATTGATTGCAATCTAGCCTAAGAGCACTTAGGCTAGAATTCAGCTTTCTTCTGACACTGCCTACACATGCAATATGTTTAAGTGTTCATATTTTGAAATTTTAAAAGTAATAAAATTACATATAATTCAAACAATAATTACCTGCAGTTCCCAATTGTACTAACATCTAGTTTATTAGCCTTTGGGAGGGAGGCTAGAAAATAAGCTAATTAATAAATTAATATTCTATAAAGGCAAAGATGAATAAGAACCAAGGACAATGATGTTAATACTTTAAAAATCCATGGCACCTAACAATTATGAATGCCAAGCAGGCATCATGCTAAAAAGTCATTCTACACAGACTATTATGAGAAGAAACAGGTTAAGGCATCCATAAATCTAACATAAGGGGTTATTTTAGTAACAGAGAAAATGAGAAGATAGTTATACTAGAGGCCTGGTGCACAAATTTGTGCACCAGATTGCGAGATGGCACAGGCGAGGCCAAGGGACCACCCCCCCCCCAGTGCACGATTGGGGATGGGGAGGGACACAGGGGAGCTACAGAAGGGCTCCAGAGTGTCTCCAGCCCATCTCGCTCAGTCCCAATCAGTCGGACCCCAGCAGCAAGCTAACCTACCAGTGCACGTCATAGCGAGTGGTTGAGCAGCCTTAGCATATCATTAGCATATTATGCTTTGATTGGTTGAACAGATGACAGGACAACTGGACACTTAGCATATTAGGCTTTTATTATATCTATAATAATAAATGCATAATAATGCCAATTAGACCAGACAGCCAAACAACTTTCCAGAAGAAGCTGGGGCTGCAAAGGCTGAGGCAGCTGCCATGGTTGCAAGGGCTGAGCCCCTTGCACAAATTTTGTGCATCAAGCCTCTAGTAGAATAAAAACATGATATGCAAAATGATCGGATGGCAGAATGACCAGTCACTATGATGCACACTAACCATCATGGGGATGATGCTCAACAAAGGAGCTGCCCCCTGGTGGTCAGTGCACTCCCACAGGGGGAGCGCCACTCAGCCAGAAGCCGGGCTCAGGGCTGGGTGGCAAGCCCAGCAGCGATGGTGGAAGCTTCTCCCACCTCTAAGGCAGCACTAAGGAGCAGCGAGACCAGTTCACAACTGGCAAGCATATGGCAGTGGTGGCAGGAGCCTCTCCCACCTCTGCTGCAGGTGGGTGCAGGCGGTAAGGAGTGAGGGGTCCCAGGCTGCTAGAGGGTTGTCCGCCGAGGGGTCCCAGACTGCAAGAGGGCACAGGCCAGGCTGAGGGCCCCCCTGCCCCAGTATACGAATCTTGTGCTCCAGGCCTCTAGTATAAATATTAAATAAAATGAACAGTTAAGTCTCCAATTCTAGGGATCAGAGAAGAATCATAAATTGTTTTCTACAACACAGATAAGCAATTTGTACATTTATAGCTTATTTGGGTCTGACAAATTGGAGGGGACATGAGCAACAGTGCAAAAGCAATAACAGCAACTGGCAAAGCTTCAGTGTCAGGAAAGACTAAGTGGTGAGGAATAAAGTCCATCTAAATAGCAAAATGTCATCTTACAGAAATGCAAGGTTCGGTGTTAGCAAATATTCAGACTTAATTTCCAGGACCTCAAGTCCTCTATATAAAATGGGGTAAATCAATGCATATAGTCTTCCCTCAGCATCCACGGACTTCCAACTACAGAAACAGTACAGGTATTTATTGGAGGGGAAATCCACGTGTAAGTTGACCTGCACAGTTCAAATACATGTTATTCAAGGGTCCAACTATATATGGACCTTTTCCACTGGTGCCTTAATATGAGAGCAATGAAACAAAATATCCTCTTTGAGGGTATGTTCAGCTTTTATTCTAACCCTTGGAATGCTGCTAAAGCATCTGCTTGCCTTGCTTTTTAGAAGTCCAAATGCTTTATAAAAATTAAAGAAACAAAAAACAAAGTGCTTTGAATGGGGTAAGAATTTAAAAACATTCACTGTATGCATGAATGACTAGTACATAACTTGAGAGAAAAAAAAAAAAAAAAAAATGTATCTCAAAACAGGAAATGTCAGGCGTAGGTTTCCTGTGGAGAGAAATATAGAAGTAGAAGAGGATGAAACCGGCCCAAGGCGCTGCCAGATGCCCGGGAGGCCACCCCCGCCGTCATTGGGGAAGGGAGGAGGCGGGAGGTGGGCACGGAGGAGGCCGGAGGGCAGGGGGGAGCCCGGGAGGGCAGGGGGGAGGCCGGGGGAGCACCGGGGAGGCCCGGAGGGCAGAGGGGAGGCTGCGGTCGGAGGGGAATTCCAGAGGCAGCTCCGCAGCCAGCCGGGGAGGGAGGGCCTCGCTGAGGAGCAGAAGAGACGCAGCAAACGCGCGCCGCCGCCGCCGCCGCCGCCGGGACCCCCCTTCTGTGCACCCAGCATTGCGCGGGGCTCCTTACCGATGTTCCCTTCGATGGAAATTTTCTTGATGCGGGTTCCCTCGGAGCTGGTCGCGGGAGACGGACAGCTCCTCTTGGGGGGGGTGGCCATGCCTCGGCAAGGGGCGGCCGGGGCGCGTCGGGCAGGTGGCCGGGAAGGGGACACAGGTGCTCGCGCCTCCGCCGCCGCCGCCACCGCGCTGCTGGCTGGACTCGTCACCGGGTCTCCCGCCGGCGGGTCTCCGATTTGATTTTGGCGCGCGGAGGCGGCAGCGGCGGAGGCGGACCAGCGGCGGGGCCGCCGCCCAGAGGGGAGGCCCCGCCCTCTCCCTCCCCGCCGCAGCTCCGAACAATGTCAGATCCGGGCCCCTCAGCGTTCGCCCGCTGCGTCCCGGGCCGCCGGGTGCAACCCACAAGGAGGATCCCGCGAGAGCAGAGGGCGGGGCCGCGCGCGCGATGACGCAGGCGTGCCGCTCCCGGCGCCGCTCGGGGAGGGTCGGGGAGTGGTGGCTTCCTGAGCGGTGGAAACTACCGGCAAACGCCCCAGACCCGGGAGCGGGAGGGCGCCCAAGGGCAGAGGGTGTTGCCTGCTGTCAACCTGGGCTGGGCTTGGGGAACTCGCCTCTGCGGTGGGGATAGTAGAGATAAAGCGTCTGAACGGAATTGATTGGTCTTGAACCTTTGAACTTGTCCGGCTGGAGCAAAATGTGTGATAAAAAAGTCAGACATTGGCCTATGTTCTCAGCCTGGAGCAGCATCAGGCTAAGTTCTGCTAGGCAACCCAGCCAAGCAGTTTCCAGCTCTTGTCATGAATTAAGAGCAATCCAGTGCTGAAGATTTTACAATTAACCCCATTTGTCAGTAGGAAATAGGCACTGAGAGGCTGTTGTTCAAAGTCAGCAAGTGGAACGGGGGTGGGAATTGAGAGCAGAGCAGGCTGTATTAACGAACCTTGTTACTTCTTCACCAATATACTAATTGATGGACTTTATTCCTCACCACTTGGTCTTTCCTGACACTGAAGCTTTGCCAGTTGCTGTTATTGCTTTTGCACTGTTGCTCATTTAGTTTGTTTATTCATCTAAGAGATATAAAAGCTTCTTACTTTGCTCACTTTGAGTTTCATATTTTTATGGGGCTGCTGTATAAACAATTTGTGAAATAAAATTTGGTTTTCTCCTATTAATCTGTCTTATGTCAATTTACTTTATTAGACCAAAGAACCTAGAAGGGAGTAAGGAAAACATTTTTCACCTCTACAATGCTATGTGGAAGTTAACACAATGGGTATATTTCAGCATGTCTAAAACTTACATAACTTTGCATGCCCTTATACCTGGCATGTAGTTAACAAATAAACGTGTTGAATTTTTTAATTCGATACAGAGTACTTATGTGCCGTGTACTCTGCTAGAACACTCAGCTAGCTGGAGGCAAATACAGAGTAAAAAAATGCCCAGAGGAACTCAATTTTTAATTATGGTTTAAAAAATTGTAAACTAAACACTACTCAGTCTAGAAGTTACTGAGTTTAAATTATCTACAAAAACAAACGGCCCTGTAATTCTTTACTTTGCAACTATCATCACATTTTAAATGCATCTAAAGGTGGAGTTCAGAAGAAGATGGGTAAAACAGTGAATCATTCAGAAATAAAGGGCAGAAATCAAAATGTAACCTCATGGGGAACTCTAGAATAAAAACAGCAAAAATTATTCTTTGTAATTTCCCTATATTATTTTGTTATGCTACTAGTACTACTTTATGTGCATTACTTTTGTTTATTCTTGAAATGAAGGATCCTTGAAATGAAGGAGGCCTGAATGCTTGTCATCAAGGATGGCAAAGAAGCTAGGAAAGCTACTAGGTGTTTTATTTCACACCTAAGCTTGGGGGAAAACCCATGAAATGATAAGGGTACTGGCAGCTACTGAGAAAGGGGTAAGGCAGGGTAAGGAGACCTTCAAACAGGAGGAAAGTGGAACTGAAGTCCATATAGATCCATTAAAGATGTTTGGGGTTGAGGAGTAGGAATCCCCAATGTGGTTTCTACACACACAACACACATACATACACAAAAGAAGTGTAAGTTTAAGCACGGAAAAATTAAAGACTGCTTTCAAATCCAACTCTGCCAGCTTCTGGCTGTGAGAACTTGAGCTCCAAGCTTAAGAGTGTACCTCAAAAATACAAAGTAAGTGGGGAAAACAGAGAACCTAGCTCTGTTGGCACCAAGTTCAGCATAATTTTCCATTTTCCTAATAATTTGTGGATAATTCAAGGAGACCAGAGCACGCTTTTATTTTTATTTTTTTAATATGTTTTATTGATTTTTTTTTTTTTTTTTTTTTTTTTTTTTTACAGAGAGGAATGGAGAGGGATAGTCAGAGACATCAATGAGAGAAAAAGATTGATCAGCTGCCTCCTGCACACCCCCCCACTGGGGATGTGCCCGCAACCAAGGTACATGCCCTTGACCGGAATCGAACCTGGGACCCTTCAGTCCACAGGCCAACGCAAAGTGCACTTTTAAAAGTGCCTTCCTGATTTTTGTCCACAACCCCTTATCTGAAAGCAATGTAGCCAGATCTGTTTCACAATTCAAAATTTTTGGACTTTAGAAAAGAAATAGTCATATTCTATACACATTATGTCACTCTACCTAAACCACCAGCATAAGTATTAAATACACTAATATTTGGCAGTGACACTGAAGATCAGGTTAAGTTCGCACTGAACCAATAAAATACTTCGTTTTCTGAACTTTTCAGATTTTGGAATTGCAGATAGAAGACACGGGATTGGCCCTAGCCAGTTTCCCTGGGTGGATAGACCGTTGGCCTGAGGACTTAAGAGTCCCCAGTTCGATTCTGGTCAAGGGCACATGACCAGGTTCTGGGTTCGATCCCCAAAAGGAGAGTGCAGGAGACAGCCAATCAATGATTCTTTCTCATCGTTGATGTTTCTCTCTCTCCTTCACCATTCCTCTCAGAAATCAATATATATATATATATATATATATATATATATATATATATATATGTGTGTGTGTGTGTGTATATATATATATATATTTTTTTTTTTTTTTTTTTTTTAAGAAAAAGAAAGACAAGGGATTGGAACATCCGGCCAGTTGTGAGCATGCTATTACCATAACAATTTCTTGCCAGAAATTTTACTAGTCCTTCAATTTGGGAATTCCTTTTCTCCTGTGGAAATGCTGCTCAATGAGACAGGGTCCTGACTGATGATATACAAGTTTATCAAGAAAACTCTAAACCAACTCAAAAAATGAGAAAAAAGGCAGAAAAAATAATGGGCCATTAAGTAGTTACACATTTGTGTATACCAACCCAACTTTTTAAAATAATGTCTCTCAACTTAATGAGCTTGGTTATAAATTTCTCCTGCAACCTCCCCTCATTACTGACTAGAAAACAGAAGAATGTAGAAGCCATCATAAAAGTAAGGGTGGAGAGTTAGTGCTTCCAGTTTGATGTCAAAAGAACACACCAGGAGGGCCCTGTAGGAGCCAGCCATCAGCCCTACACAGCTCCTCAGAAAAAGAAGCTATATTTTGCTGCATACTTGTAAAGTTAATTTCTAGGTAATCAAAAAAATGTGACACTGTATTCATTATGCAGTTTAAAACAAGAGTGTAAAGCATTAAATATGGTTAAGCCTTAAAGGAATAATTATTTAGAACTTTGTGTTATCAAAATGCATTATTCCAGACAATATTATTTAACAATATTGTTTAAAATATTTAACAATATTTAAATTTACTACAAGAGAGACAAATGAACCTATCAAAATGTAGTAAATTTTTTTAAGTATTTCTTTATACAAAAAAGTTTTGTACATATTATATGTGCAGAATAACAAGTTGTTTTTATTAAAACCTGGAGATAAAACAAAACAAAACAAAAAATCTGGAGACAGTCCACATCAGTGTGAACTAACATTTCTACTTCCAGGCTTTTGTTCAAATACCAATTAGTGACATTAGGCATCTGTGGCTATTACCATCAAAATATTTTCAACCTGACAGCCCAAACACAATGCCTCTAAAAATAAATACCTCTAAAATAATGACTCTCAGAAAATACTCTAAAGTACACATTTCCTTTTGGAACTTAGAAATCAGGGTAAAATGAAGATTCTCTAATACTGTTCATTCTTTTTTCTTTTTTAAATAGATTTTAGAGAAGGAGAGAGAGAAAGAGAGAAGGGGGGGCGGGGGGAGGACCCAGCCAGGGATAGAACCTGCCATCTTCCAGTATACTGGATGACACTCCAACCGAGCCACAGGCCAGGCACAGTGTTCATTCTTTAATGGTCTATTATGAAGACAAAATTTGATGAAGGTAAAAATATTTTGCTAACTGTTCTCATGGTAATAGTTCAGCAGTCCTACCTTATTCACAGGGAGGATATGTTGCAAAATCCTCTGTCGATGCCTGAAACCTCAAATTACATATAACCTTACATATACTATGATTTTTCCTATTCATACATACACTTTACGGCTTCTCTTTGACATTCCTGAACTGCCAAGCAGCACTACTCTTGTGCTTTGGGGCCATTATTAAGCAAAGTAAGGATTACTTGAACACAAGCACTCCATACCTCCACAGTTGATTTGATAACCGACAAAGCTAATAAGCAACTAATGGACTGGAATGAAACAGAATGGACACGCTGGACAATGATGATTCACATCCTGGGCAGGACGGGGTAGGATGAAGCAGGATGGCACATGATTTCATCATTCTACTCAAAATAGTTGCAATTTACAACTTACTAATTCTTTCTGGTTACCCATGGTTAACTGCAGTCTGAAAATATTAAATGGAAAATCCAAGAGGAGACTACTGTGTATTTAAAAAAAGCAAGCAAAAGTGTTGGCTTCAAGGTCAGTGAGTATTTGGGTTTTAAAACCCTAGTTAGTGACTTATACAATTTCTGAGCTTTAGTTTCCTAATTTGTAAGACTAAGATACTGTAAATTTCGAGGGTTGTTGTAAACATAAAAAATAATGCCTAACAAATTTTAAATGTCAACATACTCCAAATACCTTCAATATTTCTGTAGGAATGTGTTCAGCAGGGGAATATCGATAGCAAAAATAAACATTAACACAAAGTCAGGATTCATGGCCAAACATAACTATTTATTTATTTGTGTAATAAACATTCCTTTAAAAAAACCTAGAATTTAAATATTTCTTCCAATCCCATCACATACAAGTCTGTATACATTATTTACATCTCTCAACTAAAACATATTACGGATTTTCTGACATTCAGTATCCTCTTTTAAAATAAAAATGATAAAGCAGTTAAACTTTGACCAACAATAACTACAATTTGAGTAATCTTGGCACAGTTTACAACATAGCGTCGATATTACATTTCATATTTTAGATCATTTTTCCTCTTCCAGCCTCTATAATAGAGAAACTGTCTATCTCCAATAGAGCCGAATCCCTGTTTTTACACATTCTCAGAAATACTTGTGCAATGTGAATGCTGCCCCTATGCTTCCATTATATGGCACTGACAGTATTATCCTGCTTTTGGCCCATAAATAATTTCTATTCAGACTTTAACTGTCTCATGTACACTGTATTCTCCCTCAACCTAGATTTTATGACACTGTTTCTAGATAATTTTAAGTAATAATGTATAAGAAAAGTTCAACTAGGACAAAAGTTAAGTATCTTCCCACATTAGTGCCCTCAGCACCCTAGTCATGCATGTACAAAAATAACAAATACAATTTAGTTGCTTTAAAAAACTATTTCCCCTAAAAATAGTTATCTCAGCAGAACAATTTGAGAAAAGTATCCTTAAAATGAAAATGTAATCTACTTTACAACCTATACAGTATTAACTATTTCAGAAACAAAGTAAAAAGGAAAACATGTGCAAACCAGTAAGAAACACCCACACATAAAAATAATAATATATGAGAAATTAAATATTAACAAAAATGTTTAATTTTATCGCTAATGATCTCAGCTTCAGTGACATATTTAAAGAAAGCTATCAGCCAAAAATACAAGAATGTCTATGTAAGTGCATTTTTTCAACACATCAGCTGAAGCCTACATGTTGACAACAAGTACCTCAGAAGCACTAATGAGGACTTGAACAATAGACTTGTTTTCCAAGTGGTGTGTTTTGGGGGATAGGAGATATGGTAAGTCAATAGCAGTAAAGGAAGTAATTTACCTTCAAAGAGAGGGGGATGTCAACTGCAAAAGGCCAGTGATTTCACTATCTGTATAGGAGAACTGTAATCCGAAGTTATCTACGTGTAGTATTACATGTAGAAAAAGAAATTTGCACTAGCAAAATTGAATACTCAATCTTTTAACTGTACTATCTTTTGTCACAATTCTATATCAATTTAGCTACAAGTAGCAGACAGGGAGCACAGTTTTATATCTTCAAAATGAATTCTTCCATATGATTAGCTCACTAGAAAAACCCTAAAAATTCAAATTGTCTGCATTCAGAATTGTTATATCTTAAAATTAAAATTTTTCATTTAAACTTGAGATAGTTTTACCTCTAAACATTTATCTCATATACCATTAAACTAGCAGCTGAACAACAGTAATTCCTATGATGAATGTTCTTAACATTATGACAAAATTCTAATATTGAAATTATTTTAGAAATGATCCTTAAAATGTAGATGTAGAATAGGATTTCAAAGAATTGATATAGTCTTTAACATCCCAGATAAGTTTCTAAATAAGTAAAGTTTTCTCTTGGTATGCAGACTCATTTTCAAATTAGAAATAGACTTCAGGTCCCATATCTGTTAAAAAGACATTCATAATTTTACATTTATAAATGATATATGAAATGGTTATGCAATTTTAAGTATTTTATCTGTAATATGTAAGCTTAAAAGTCAGCCTAATTAATATATAAAATTTATTCCAATTTTTTTGTAAGATGATCTCTAGTCTAAATTCATGTTGTTCATCTGAGTGAAAATGGTTTTCAAAAAAAAGAAACTGAGGTAAAAGCTATTGTTTCCTTAGGCTACTACTATCTTAAATATTGGATCCATGTTTTTCTCACTATCCCTTAAATCAAAACTATTTTACAGTAGTCAAGATTGAATTCAAGAGTTATCAGGGAAAGGAAAAAAATAGAAAACAAGATAAAGACTTAACTATAAGACAATTAAACTAAATTAAAAAAATAAATCCTATATATCCAAATTATACTGTATACTTCAAAGTAGTGACATCAGGAAATGATTCCTTTATTATATGATGCTACCTATGTTCAAAACACTCTCTTCTGCAAATTTCAGAACCTGTGGTACATTCTTTTGAACTTCCTTCACGGTTTAGTTCTAAGAAAACAGCGAAGCAGAGTTGGTTTGGTGAATGAAATAGTCATATTAAGTTGCAAAAAAAAAAAGAGGTTTTGGTGCAACTAAAATAATGAAACAGATTATCTTGCATAGTCATACACTGATTCTCAAGGCTTCTTTTAGGGCATTCCAAAAACTTTACGCCTTTGCAGCATAGCTGGAATAAGTAGTGCTCCAAAAGGAACCACCCTGAAGATCAACTCTCATTTGGATGTTTAAGGAACAACATATTTTTTTAAAAGCAAGTCCTACAACTTAGCAATTGCATCTCACCTATTTTACCATTTCAGTGGTTATCAAAACCTCTCTCAGAGAGGGGTAGACAAAGATATAAAAGAAATCTGTCATTGTGCTATTTTCCTGTAAGGAAGGAAAATGCTAATACATAAAATGGAGTCTGATGATTACATGTAAAATATAAATATCCACATCATCTGTACTTCCTGAATAAAAGCGATTGTAGTGCTTTATCTCTGCTGATAAAACAGGCAGTAACTCAGTCTGTGATATGTTATACACATGTCATCTCCTATCAAATACATTTTATGCTGATCATTTAGAATTTACAGATGACAAAGGTAAAAAGCAATAGCAATCTAAAATCTTTCAAGTTAAGGTAAACTGACTTCCAAAGCTTCTACCTGCTAACTAACAAAATGTTTACTGTTTCAGTGCAGTTTAATACAATGGGTTTTTATGGGAAACAGAATAATCAAGAAAGCAAAATGAAAGCCAGTAGCACCATCTACTGCTAACTACAAGATTTTCACACTTTGTAATTAAGTTCTCTCCAACGCCAGCACTCCATCATTTAAAGTAATTCCTAAAACTTGCTTGATATCAATATTTAACCAAAGCATTGTGAAAATAATACTATGTAAATTTACTATTTTATATTTTACACTTTTATCAGAAGACCGGAAAACCAACTTCTGTTCTACCTTTCCATATAAAGAACAGGGGGGAAATCTTTACCTTGGTTATTTATAAATTTAATAAAGAGATCTGGAAAGAATTCAATAGACATTTAAAACAAGTTCTGCTGCAAAGCCAAGATGTGATCCTTATTTTATAAAGGGTTCATGGGGACTAACCGAATCAAACAATTTTTTATTAAATTAGTTATTTTTCACATGCTCTCGTGAATGTTTCCCTACTCATAGCCATGTAACACCACGCACAAAGCCAGGCCTCTGGGAGAACCCCTCTACGTTGTTACCATATATACACATACATAACTCCTTGTCTACAGGAATACTCAGAGGCAGGCACCTGAGATTCTGGCACAGTGACGACAAACTCTTATATACATACAGTGGGAAAGTAGTTCCTATTACTAAACATTCATTGATGGAAACATTTTTCCATTTACAGTATATTACTGTATAAGGCTTAAAAGAGAAAGAACAATTTTTCACTATACTCTCTACATTTGGCTATTGCAACCTCTTTGTAACTAGGTTGACATGAAGACAAATGCAGTATGGAAGACTACGTGAGTAATTATGTGCTTCATTTTCCCAAATAGATAGAACCCCAAATCAGTTGATGCCAAATCTTACTTCTGAATCTACCCATAATGACTGCTAAAAGATCTGGATATTAAAAGATTTATTTTAAGAATATCAGCTAGTTCTCACTGTAATTTATAACTAAGCATTACCAATGTATGTCGAATATATCTCTGCCAGGCTTTCCTGATATTTCTATGGTTGGTACTTGAAAATGATGGCTGTAATTGAAATGGAGAAAAAGGCAGTTCCTAGTGATCATAATTATAATGTAATTAAACTGTAACACTGCTCTACTTGTTAAGAGCAAAACCTAACTGATTTCATTTTAGATTCTAAGTAATTTTAGTTTATAAAATTTCAGAGCAAGATTTCTATTCTACAAGGAAAAGGGTATATATTTCTAACTAAAAAAAAAAAAAAAAAAAAGTATATGTTTCAAACTGAAGGAACAGATTTACTGGAAATGAGAAAATTAAAACAAAGTCTAAAAAGAATATATCTCAAGAATAAAAATGAAGTGAAAATTAAAAATGTTAATATTTATTTTAAAAATCAATTTTCAGAACTTATGGGAATAATTCATTAAGTCAAAGAAACTAAAATGTAGAAGTTAGTAATCTCTGACTTAGCAGTTTCATTGTTTAATATCACTGCAAAGTAAAATATTTCCTTTCACAGTGTAAAATCAGATGTCAGAATGCTTCAAATTGAGCCTATAATAAGCAAAGAATGTACTGTTATCATTTAAAATGACAGGCAAACACCAGCTCCATTCACTGAATGGAAGTGCTGGAAAGTGGTCAATGTTTCCAAATAGTTCTTTATTCCTTATTTAATTTCTATACCTAAAATTAATAATTTACTTTTAACTTCTCTATGGAAGTTGATTCCTAAAAAGAAGTCTCTGAGACTCTGCTTACAAGAAATTGATTAAAATCTTCATGCCATTCTATTCAAGGATTTTAAGACAGGACCTTCTTGAACTTGACTCTCCATAGTTAATTCCATCTTTAACTCCTTATACAAGCTAATCCCCCACAACAGAACACACACTCCTATCACCGCTTCTTCAAAGTAGGAGATTCTGCAGACTTATGGCTCATTTGGCAATTGCTAAGAAACCTCACAGTTCAGCATCACCCATGAAGATGGCAAACCTGTGCATAAACCTGAAGTCACACCTACAATGCAGTTAACATGTAGAAAGAAGCCAAAATGCAATAGATATTGCATTTCAACATCCTCAAGTTTCAATATCACAGATATAAGAGATGGAAAAAAAACCTGCTTGTGGACCTTTAAGCATCTGTTGAACAGAATTACCATCAATATGAAAAATAATTAAGAAATACTAATTTTTATGCTCTACATGCACACCTTTACAAATTGTGTTTCTTTGATGTAGTAAAAGCTAGAGATCATCAATTCAGGTAAACTATGGCTTTTATCATAGATATTTTAAAACATGCATCAGTAAGTGCTCTGGGTAATAATCCTAATATTGTTTCAAGCCCTGTTTGGTTCTATGTGCTTTGCACCTCAGAAGTGAGCCTGCCAAGGCACTTAAAATGTAAGTCTTTTGGGGACTTAAAAAATCAGCCACAATTTACACAACGTAGAATCCCATCCATGAGCAGCCCAATCAATAAGCATTCTTTTTCAACCTACAACATTATAAAAAATTCCACAAGTAATCAAGTTGAAAAAAAAAATGCCACTAAGACAAAATTTACGCCTATCAAATGTACAGAGTATGGTTGTTGGCTTCCTATAGCAATAGAATATGGTTTCTTTTATTCAGAAGAAAAAAGAACCCAAATAAGCCCCCCAAACCCAAGACACACCTAGACAAAAATAAAATAAAATGAAATCCAAATACACTCCACACAACTTCAAGAGGAACAGTTTGCACAGTTCTGCATCCCTTATCTGTCCTTTGAGGTGAGTTTTTCAATCAGTTCTTGGAGTGGTGCAAGTTCTCTTCTATCAACCAGGTTGAATTCCTATGCATGACAAAGAAAGGCAGAAGAAATAACAAAGACTTATTATTTACATTTCACTCCAAAACAGATTTCCATTAACACTTATTAGAAATTAGCTTTTAAAGTAAATAAAAGTCAAATCTCTTGTTTTAAGTTTCTATTCCCTCACTGTCTTAGACAAATCACTTAACCACTTCTGATATTGCTTTACATAAGATAAATCCTCCTACCTCATAAAATTATTGTGGAGTCTAAATGTGATACTGTAAATTAACCACTTCAAGTAATTCTTGGCCCAAGGTAAACACTCAATAACTGGGAATTGCTGCTCCTTGTTAAAAGGAATAACCTGAGCACCATTTAGATATAGTCAACCAAGTTGAGACCAAAATAGCTACCATCTCAGGCAAATTTCAGACCAAAATAATTAGTTTGTTATAAACTAACTTATTTATAAGCTATCATGAGATGTGTCATTCTGAAGTAAAACTCTGAATAGATATCCCTGAACTATAATAAATAGAAGCTGTCATACTTCCAATATTCTGCCATAGTGATGCATTCTACACTCCTAATTTCATTCATTTATTTTTTTTTTCATTGATTTATTAACATCCATCACCTGCAAAGCACTGCAGAATGTACTGGGGAGAGTCATTAGGGGGCATTTAACTGCAAGCCTATCACTACTAGTAAGATCTGTGGGGTCTGAACCAAGAACACAAATACACACACACATACAGATACTGCATGACTAATTAAATTTTACATTAATCTAATATACTGATAAATAAAACATGTTCTGTTCTTCTACCTTCACAAAATATACCTTCATATTGACCAGGAGCGCAGATTCAAATTTAAAATTCTCAAGACTCCTCAGAATTCTGCACTGGAAAGTAGAGCCAGCCCTTGACCCTCAGCAAACCTTGCTGATCTTCCCACCACCAGCTCCATCCTGCTCTTGAAAGGGCTCCACATGCATAATGTGGACACTCTGTCTGCTTATACAAGCAACCAGAGGCCCGGTGCACAAAATTTGTGCACAGGAGCGGGGGGGGGGGGGGGGCGCGCGCGCGTCCCTCAGCCCAGCCTGCACCCTCTCCAATCTGGGACTCCTTGCATCCCTTTCGCAATCCAGGACTGCTGGCTCCCAATCACTCGCCTCCTGCCGGCCTAAATGCCCCTAACTGCTTCTGGCTGCCAGCCTGATCACCCCCTAACCACTCCCCTGCCAGCCTGATTGACGCCTAACTGCTCCCCTGCCAGCCCAATTGCCCCTAACTGCCCTCCCTTGCCAGCCTGGTTGCCCCCAACTGCCCTCCCCTGAAGGCCTTGGTTCCCCCCAACTGCCCTCCCCTGCAGGCCTGATCCCCCCCAACTGCATTCCCCTACTGGCCTGATCTCCCCCAATTGCCCTCCTCTGCCAACCTGATCACCCCTAACTGCCCTCCCCTGCAGGCTTGGTCTCTCCCAACTGCCCTCCCCTGCAGGCCTGGTCACCCCAAACTGCCCTCCTCTGCCGGCCGGATTGCCCATAACTGCCCTCCCCTGCTGGCCATCTTGTGGCAGCCATCTTATATGCTGGAGTGACAGTCAATTTGCATATTTCTTTTATTATAGAGGATGCCACACACCCTCATCAACAGCCGTTAACTGGCTACCTCTTAGGTCTAGAGGTATACAAATCAGAGATAAGACCTTCCCTCAAAAGAACAGACCCAAGGAAAAGATCTATGCAAACCTTAGAAATACTCTTGGGACTATCTGGACAGGAAATTCTGAGGTAGAAGCACACACCAGAGGAATGTAAGTATGTTGTTTGTCCTGTGGTTTCCTCACTCTATGGGGAGGAGTAAAACTGGAGAAGGGGCAGAGCAGGATTTTCTAAATTTTGAGGCCAAGGGCTTACTCTCCTTCAAGGGCTGATACTGTATAATGGACCCACCTTTAAGCAGGTCCTAAGATGTAAACAACAGATTCAGATGTAGTAAACATCATTAATCTATACCCTATTATTTGCTAAGACTTGGGAGACACAGTATATTTTAAGATCATACAGTAAGGTAAAAATTAACTCTTCTGGTGGAGGAATATTCTTGCCTAAACTACTAAAACCTGAACTTTTGCAATCATGTCTGTCTAAACCAAAGCACAGATGCAAACTTTAGGATAACATGTTCTTTGGTTCTCTGGAAATCTGTAGATGGAATACCATAGTGAGGTAACTGCTCAAAGCTACTGTTTCGGCATGTTACTATCTCTTAGAAGTGTTTAGGTAAAACTGAGACACAAAATGTGTGCATTCAGTGTGAAGAGTGTGTATAGAGAGAAAACAGACACATTTTTCTTTAGTGGAGATGGATCATAGGGAAGGCATTTATAAGTATATATACCCAAAGATATATAAAAGCAACACCGATCAAAGCCTTAGACGTCCCCTGCTTACCATGAACCCCTCTCAATCTCCACTAATGAAAAGCTGGTCAGCTTCTTTTCCATCTATTTTTCACTCCTAGCTGTTAGTTCTCCAATGTTATAGCAAGGGTTGGACTATCTTCACTCCTCTTAATCTCATCTGTAAATCTAGTTATCTGAGAACTAAAAAGATTAGGAAAAGAATGACAACTAAAGAATCAGATCAAAGACTAATGAATCTTTTGGAATAGTAACACAGATTTCCCCCTTGGACATAATGGACAGTACCTAACTTAAAAATTATTCAGAATATTTAAAAATAAAAAAGGGAAAAAAGGTGTGATATTCAAAGCTCATTTCTAGGACAGAGGATGCTAAAAACGTTCCAAAGGCCAAAATCGGTTTGGCTCAATGGGTAGAGCCTTGGTCTGCGGACTGAAAGGTCCAGGTTCGATTCCGGTCAAGGCATGTACATTGGTTGCGGGCACATCGCTGGTAGGGGGTGTGCAGGAAGCAACTGGTCGATGTTTCTCTCTCATCAATGTTTCTAATTCTCTCTCCCTCTCTCCTCCTCTCTTAAAAAAAAAAAAAAAAAAAAAAAAAAAAAAAAGTTCCAAAGTAGCCTGGATTTGAGGGTTAAGAGGAATAGGAGGAATGTTAAAAAGTTCAAGAGATCAAGTTCATCAATCAATCTGCCAAACTAGCCAGGTTCCTTATTCGGCTCCTCCATATTAGCCCATTAACTGAAGCAAATCCAAGGAAGAATTCTCAGAGCCATTTTATTTAGACTTGCATGACTTGCATGTGGCTGCTTAGAGATAAATGAAATTCAGAAACAAAAGACCAGTCCTTATCATCATGGCAAGTATAGAAGAGGAAAACTAGAGAAATTAGGGCAAATTTTTATCCTATGAATGCAGTATTCACCTCAGAACTCTGTAGATAACTAATTTACTGAACAAAAACGTCCTCCTAATTCAACTTACCTGGACAAAAAAGATAAAGTGCTTAAAAGATGTATTCAGATGTGCTTCCTCCTGAAGCTGGATCACAGGGTCAAAATGCTGATGATAAATGTGAGCATAAACCCTGAAGAGGCGTTTGAGTATAGTTTTTGCCACAGACATGAAGTTCTTAGGGAATGGGACACCTAATAAATAAACAATCCAATTTATTAAAAAGGGATAGGAACAAGGCAATATGAGTTTAACAAATGGCAACATAAATTGCCAAGACAAGGCAATTTATGTTGCCATTTAGAAGGATTTATGAATTACTACTTAATACACCTACAGTACTTTTCAGAAGTCTTCATCATATCATGAATGAAAATAAACTTCAAAGTTTCTATGGAACACGAACTAATTTTCAGTATAGCCCTTTACGCCTCCGACACTACTAAAATGAAACAAAATGGATGCCTAGGATGGTAATGGAGCTAAAATTCACACTGAGATCCTCAGATTTTGTAACATTATTTCTTTATACAAATACTAGAGGCCTGGTGCATGAAATTCATGCACTGGGGGGGGGGGGGAGGGGGGTCCCTCAGCCCAACCTGCACCATCTCCAATCTGGAATCCCTCAGGGGATGTCCAACTGCTGATTTAGGCGCAACTAAACCGTCAGTCAGACATCCCTCTCACAATCCAGGAGTGCTGGCTCCTAACCACTTGCCTCCCTGCCTGATTGCTCCTAATCACTTCTACTTATCAATCTAATCACCCCCTAACTGCTCCCCTGCTGGCCTGATCACCCCCAACTGCCGTCCCCTGCCAGCCCAATAGCCCCTAATTGCCCTCCCCTACTGGCCTGATTGCCCCTAAATGCCCTCCCCTGCAGGACAGATCCTGCCCAATTGCTCTCCCCTGCATGCCTTGTCACCTCCATCTGCCCTCTCCTGCCAGCCTAGTCATCCCCAACTGCCCTCCCCTGCCAGTCTGATCGCCCCCACTGCCCTCTCCTGCCAGCCTGGTCATCCCCAACTGTCCTCCCCTGCCTGCCTGATCTCCCCCAAATGCCCTCCCATGCTGGCCATCTTGTGATGACATGGAGGTAGCCATATTGTGACGACATGGAAGCGGCTATCTTGTGATGATGTGAGGGCATCGAGCAAAAGCATGAGGGCCACCTAGGCTTTTATTAGTATAGATATGCTGGACACAAATAATATATTAATCATGTTTGTTTAAAATGCTTGCATTTTAAATTATATTTTTAAAATATTTTCTATGGGAATTATTTCATTACTACTCCAGGTCTACATTTATCCTGAAAAACAACTGCAATCTCTGTATTTCACATACAACTATATATATATATATATAGTATATATATATATACATATATATATATATATATATACATATATATATAGACACACACACACCCTTTTGTCCCACCCTATATATACAGCAGATAAAAGATAAGGTGAGGGCCCTTACCCAAAACCATTATGATATATATATAAAGCAGCCTCAAAAAATAGACCTTTAATTACAAATGCCCCAAAGTAGTAAAATCATGGAATGTGTTTAAAACAATCCATAATAATAACTATTTATATTACTGTCTGTCCTCCTCCATACCTAACTGTCCAAAAATAAAATATAGCCAAAAAGTTATTTATTGCTAGAATTTGCTAGAAGAACAAATTCTTAATATTTTCAGAAAACACTGTTGTAAGAAGTTTGAGAAGGTAAAATCCTGTGAACTGTCCTTAACTGTGAAAAATTTCAAAGGCTGACCCTTAAGAACAAATATGAAAGGCACTGGCCGAATAGCTTAGTTAGAGCGTCGTCCCATAAGCAAAGGTTTTAGATTTGAACTCCAAACCTGGTTACTGGACTTTTGCACTTATTACGTCCCAAACTAAGCAGATCCCAGCAAACTCATACAAGGGCACACATAAGAAACAATCAATGAATGCATAAATAAGTGAAACACCAAATAAATGTTTCTCTCCCTTAGAATCAATTTTTTTTAAATATGAAAATACAAAAGTCAGTTACTAACCAGCCAACCCTTCAAATCTTTTCTTCTCCCCTAGTTTGATTTCAGTCTGTGAAATTCACACCATTAGTCATAAATTAAAACTCCCTCTTTGCCAAAAATATAATGTAAAACTGGATATACGACATACAAGCTCTTTCCCTAAACAAAAAATGGATATGACTGTTGCAGATGATATTGGCTGCCAATCCAATAAACAGTCTCTTTTTTACCCTGTAACATAGGCCAGATTTTGTTACTGTTTGAGGTACACTGATTTTTCACTGATTAAAATATAAGCTTTATCTTAATGATAATGATAAATTGGTATGAAAAAGACAGGATGCTTTTAAATATATAAGATTAGAAATATTTTTATAAATATGGTTCCTGGAATAGAGAGAAAATAAATTCTAGAAACATAAAATTAGGTAAATCATGATCAATTCCAATTATACAAAACAATTATACCTATTTTTGAAGGAAATAATGTCTCATCATCCAACTGGTCCTGAACCCAAGTCATCAAGTAATCAATATATTTTGGTGCGGAGCACTTAATAGGCTTCTTTATGTTTGTTCCATCTGCCCAATGATACTCATATCTGTATTAGAAAGATTTAAAAGCAAACAATATTAGTATATTCCCATACACAGTATGTATATTTTTATGTGACACATGTATGTGCATCATGAATGAATACAGGACATATTTTAAACAATATGTTCCTCCAAATAAAGATTTTTGAATTTAGCATTCATTTATTCATTTACTTATTACTGATTTTAGAGAAAGAGAGGAGGGGGAGAGAGAGAAATATCGATTTGTAGTTCCACTTATTTATGCACTCATTGGTTGATTCTTATATGTGTCCTGACCAGGAATTGAACCCGAAACCTTGGCAAATATCAGGACAACACCTAACCAGGGCCATATTTGGCATTTTAATTTAATGTTTTCAAATGGATACTGTACTCTTTTGCACTTATTATGACCCAAACTAAGCAGATTTCAGTTAGCTCATTTTTTTTGTGTTTCAATGCTTTCCTCCCATGTTTTAATTTTATTATACAACTTTCTTTCATATATAGAATTTAATTTTAGAATTATACATTGTCATAGTACAAAACCTAGCTTACTTCCTTCCCACTTCTATGATGACCATCCTTAATGTTTTTATGACTATTTTCTTTCTTTTTTTTAATATATATTTTATTGATTTTGTACAGAGAAAGGGAGAGGGAAACATCGTTGAGAGAGAAACATCGATGAACTGCTTCCTGCACACCTCCCATCGGGGATGTGGTCCGCAACCAAGGTACATGCCCTTGACTAGAACAGAACCTGGGACCTTTCAGTCCGCAGGCTGATGCTCCATCCACTGAGCCAAACCAGTTTTGGCTATGGCTATTTTCTTCAAAAATATTTTTCCTTATGCAGTACAATTCTTTACAACTTGGGGTTTTTAACTTAGGGTTAAGGATAGAGAAAAGGAGGGAGGGAGGGAGGTCATTTTTCATTTCTGTAGTATCTTTATAGAGATCCTTTGCCTTTTTTTTTTTAATTGATTTTGTACAGAGAGGAAGGGAGAGAGATAGAGAGTTAGAAACATCAATGGGAGAGAGTCATCAATCAGTTGCCTCTTGCACAGCCCCTACTGGGGATATGCCCGCAACCAAGGTGCATGCCCTTGACCGGAATCGAACCTGGGACCCTTCAGTCCCCAATCCGACGCTCTATCCATTGAGCCAAACCGGTTTCGGCTCCTTTGCCTTTTTTTATATATTGATTTCAGACAGGAAGGAGGGGGAGAGACGAGGGGAGAGGGGAGAGGGGAGAGGGGAGAGGGGAGAGGGAAACATCAATGATGAGAATCATTGGTCAGCTGCCTCCGGCACACTCCCTACTAGGGATCCAGCAGCAATCGGGCATGTGACCTTGACTAGAATTGAATGCAGGATCCTTTAGTCCACAGGCCAAGGCTCTATCCACTGAGCAAAATTGGCTAGAGCACCTCTTACTTTTAAATAATTAGGTACACTGTTCCTATACCACCTAGTTAGATAAAATTTCTGTGGGGAAAATGATCAGAGCTGTTTTCTAAGTAGCAGTAATTCTGCCTAATTCACAGAAATGAGATATTGGTGTAATATTAGAAAACCTCCCAATAAAACGTTAGTTAATTGCAAAGGGGAAGAAAATGACTAATTTGAGGCAAAAAAAAAAACCTTGCAGACACTAACATGATAAGGTAATTAGAATAATTAGGCCTTTTAAGAGATTACAGTCAGGCCTACTATATTAATTCTTTTCTGCACAAAGACTAGCACAGTAAAGACTGAGGAACTATTCCAGATTGAAGACACCTAAAGAGATATGTCAAATAAATGCAATACATATTCATAGACAGGATCCTGGAGTAGAAATGAAAAATTGAGATATTATTGAGATAGCTGCTGAAATGTAAATGATATCTATAACTGGAAGAAGTGGTTTAGAGAACTTATATGCTAGTTGTACAGAAGAGTATTCCTGCTTTTAGAAAATACACAGTTAAACATGTAGGCATAAAGGAGTGTAATCAGAAGAAAATTAGTGTAATGACTACACACATCAAGAGGAGTGATGAAGCATGCAATTTAATAATTGAAGAATCTGGATAAAAGATATGGGAGTTCTTTGTGATGTTCTGGCAACTTTACTATATACATTTGAAATTGTTTGAAGCTTGAAAATTTTTTTTCAAAAAAATTACCACAATAATCAAAGCATATTATTTTGAACATGTTTTACCATGACAAAAGTATCAATTTTTTTTAAAGGACTAGGTTCTGAGAAACACCTAAACTCATTTAGAGTCAATTTGAGGAAGAAAGTAGATCATTCTAGGTAATACTTTGTTCAATATATGAATTTGGTCAATAAATAAATTATTACTATCTTACTTAATAATAGAGAAACATGTAAATTAACTGTACCTTCACTATGCCCACAGTCAATCAGAGTATGTAAATTAACCTAACAAAGATGGCAGATAATTTGCATACATACCTGGGTCCAGGTGCCCCAGGTTGTTCCCAGCCAGCCATCAGATAGAGGCTTTACGCTTGGGAAGAGGCAGAGCCTGCGATTGGAGGGGCAGGGGTCCCCTTCCCAAGCCTAAAGCCTGGGGTGGAGGCTTTAGGCTTAGGAAGGGGCTGAGCCTGAGATCGGAGGGAAAGGGAGCATATCAATGGAAACATATCCTCAGGTGAGGATAAAAAGAAAAATAAAGAAAGAAATGTCATATCCTATGAAAGACACATCTTGAAAATGCTTAAAGTAAGTTGTCATTTTTTCATGGTGAAGGGACTAGAGTCCGTGTTGATGAAAATACCTGGCTGTAGCAGCAGGGTGATGGGGCTGGTGCCTTCCCCTGATCAGCCTGGTCACCTCAAAGGGAGGCCAGACTACAGTTTAGGTCCGCTCCCAATGAGGATCGGGCTTACGCTATCCATAGGACATCCCCTGAGCGCTCCCACTATGTGAGAGGGGGAAGGCTGGGCTGAGGGACCCCTTCCCAGTGCACTAATTTCGTGCACCAGGTCCCTAGTGCAGTAATAAAATTGAATCTCTTGGATAGCTAGTGATCTGACTGACACTATAATTTAAAAGTTAGCAAAAATAGAGGAGGAGGAGACAAGATGGCAACCGAACTGACGGACTTGTTCTGACCCTGGCCCTAGAACAGATAAAAGCAGTGTCTGAGTCGCTCAGGGAATACTGATTGGCAGCTAAGGAACTCTAAAGGAAGGTAAGGGAGGGTCCGCTGCACAGGATTTCCTGACCAAGCGACCAGCACTGCGGCGGCAGCGACCTCTCCCAGAGCTACGGGCTCAAAGGGAAGGCTGTGCCATCTTACCAGGAAAGGAGGAGCTTCTCTGAGGCCTGGAAAACCCACAGCAGAGGAGTCCATCGAGCAGCTGTGACGCCCCAATCGGCGCAAACCCGTGGATTCAAGGGAGTTCTTCAATCACCCATGGAAAGGTCAGAGTTTGCGGGGATAGCGTGAAGGTTCTGGGTCCCTGCAGTGCAGGCAGCAACTGTAGCCGCGGAGCCCCCGCCAGCCCCTGCGCCGAGCTGCGCCCAAAGAAGGCTGCACTGCAGCGAGAGTCCTGCCCAGCGACACCCAGTGCTGGGTTTGGCGTAATCTTCCCCAGAAGCGGGACTTTTTTTAAAACGCCAAGGGACACGGGACAGATTGTTAAGAATCGGGGCTGTCCCACCAAGGGCGAAACATCTGGACACCTTGGTGCCTGATCCCCTTCACCCCCTTGCTTCTGAATACTAGGGAAGGACTGCCCAGTTGGGCATATCCTGGGGATTGCAGGGGGAAAATTGCCCTCCTGGAAACGGGGAATCATAGCCAGAAGAGATAGTCTGGGAGCCAGCTGGCACTCTGTTAGCTAGAGCCATAGAGAAAGAAGGCCAGAGCAACCAAAAAGACTGGGAGGTTAAACCAGAAACACTGCCACCTAGGGGCTGAATTAAAAGTTAGCAAAAATATTCTGAGCAATGAAAACATTAGCGCAACAAGTGATTAACGATCTAAGGTTACTACTGATAATGATAATATTTCTATACACTAGTAAGTTTGGACACTTTGTTTTGTTTTGTTTTATTTTGTTTTGATATTTACACTTTGTTTATAATTGGGGGGAGAGAACATACTTTATAAAAAATCAACACTAAAAATAAAACCTTTTTATATATAGTTTATAAATATCAATTCATATTCTTATTAGAAAATAATACAATGTAGCAATTAAGAGTATATGCACACTAGAGTCAAAGAGTCCTGGATGACAGAGACCTGGTTCTGTTTCTGAATAACAGGACCCTTGGACATTTTACTTACCTTTTCTCAGACTCAATTTATTTTCCTGTAAAATGAGGATAATGATCGTTTTCATACTTTATAGGTTTGCTGTATAAAGGCCTTACTTTTAGTTAGTACTGAATAAATGGTAGCTGACATTGTTATTATCAGCTATCTATGTATATAAAAGCCTAAACGAATGGCTGACTGGCCAACTGGCCAGTAGCTATGGTGCGCACTGACCACCAGGGGCAGAGGATCAATACAGGAGTTGCTAAGCTGCAGTGACTCGGCAGCTGTGGTTCTCAGGTGATGTACCTGGAATCAGAGAGGAGGAAGCCCAATTCTGGGTGCATCACCCAAGAACTGCCCTCTTGCATTGAAATCCAGGACTCCTTGGGGGGATTCTCAGAAAGCCAGTTTCGGCCCGATCCCCAGGGGCCAGGCTGAGGTATCCCATAAGTGCAAGAATCCATGCACCAGGTCTCTAGTAGTCATAATAAAAGCAAGTTTCAAAAAATTATTTATCAAAGCAACATTTATTGAGTGGTAACTAGATGGCAGGCACAACTGGTTTGGCTCAGTGGATAGAGCATCAGCCTGCGGACTGAAGGGTCCTAGGTTCAGTTCCAGTCAAGGGCATGTAACTTGGTTGCAAACACATCCCCAGTAGGGAGTGTGCAGGAGGCAGCTGATGTTTCTTCTCATAGATGTTTCTAACTCTCTCTCCCTCCCCCTTCCTCTCTGTAAAAAACCAATGAAGTATATTAAAAATAAATAAATAAATAAAAATTAACGTTGACTCGCACATATGTGATACATATAAAGCTCCCATTGAATTTCTTAATAGTATTACTTCTCCAGGAATGCCACGTCATAAATTAAAATTGAAAGTAGGTGCAATCATCATGCTACTGAGAAATCTTAATAGTAAATAGGGTCTTTGTTATGGTACTAGATTTATTATCAAAAGATTTCGAACATAATCGAAGCTGAAGTATTAATGGAAGGAAAGGTTGTTCTGATTCCAAGAATTTATTTGTCACCATCTGAAACTGGCCTCCCATTTAAATTAATTTGAAAACAGTTTCCTATGATGCCAGCATTTGCAATGACTATTAATAAGTCACAAGGACAAACTCTAGACAGAGTAGGAATATTCCTACCTGAACCAGTTTTCAGATATGGTCATTTACATGTTGCTTTCTCTCGAGCTTGAAGAACTTGTGACATTAAAGTGAAAGTTGTAAATACTTCATCACAAGGGAAATTAGTCAAGCACTCTGAAAGTGTTTTTACTCTTAATATGTCATACAGGGAGATATTAGAATATACTTAGTCAACTTATCAGTCATTGTTTTTATTAATGTTGTTTTCACATCATGTTTTTGTTGTTTTTATAACATGTTTTATATCAGGTCTTTGTTGTTATATCACATTGTTATTGTTTATTAATCAATTTATATATTATTTTCATAGATTTTACTAATTTTCTTTCATCTCTGACACTTCTATTATAGAGAAAGGTGAATAGCGATATTAAAATATTTATTCTAATTAGTTTTCTTTTAATGTGGGTGAATCCGTGCACCTGGCAACTACTATAATCATGTAACAAAGAAATAAAATTGTAACGACAAAAAGGTTAAATAGGAAGGTCACATTTAGTACTTTGAAATCAGAAGGTTTCATGGAGAAGGAATTACCTGTATGGGCCTTGAAGATGGGTAAGATTTTTGGAAATGTTAGCAGAAGATAAGAGGGAGATGAAAAGCAAAATATCCAAGAGAAGAATGGAATGAACAAGTTTTCAGAGAATAACTAGTAGAGGGAATAGCAAGCAAGGCATCTTCTGTAATCTTGTCTGGATCCAGGGGTCTTCAAACTACGGCCCGCCAGGTTTTTTGGGCAGTGAGCGCAGCCGAGGTGTTACAGTAGGAATTAGTAGTTCATATAGTACAGCCCTCCAGCTCTCTGAGGGACTGTGATCTGGCCCCCACTTTAAAAAGTTTGAGGACCCCTGGATAGACCAAGGAAATGTGTAAGTTAACAGAAGAAAGGCAGAATGAAGGGCAATACAAGAAGGGTCATAAAGTTACTGAACTTACTATATTACTCAGCGTTAAGCCAGGGATGCTAAGCACAGAAATTAACTATCTTATCTTATGAATTATAAAATGATGTAAAAATGAGAACTGATCATGAACTATGTCTTACTTTGGGCCAGCTGACATCACTGGACAACTTTCCTCTGTACAGAAATCTGTGATTGTTCCATAAAGCATGTTGATCTGATTGAAAAAATCCACAGCTGCAAAGCAAATATCATTTATAAGTAAAATATTTAATTTTACTAAGCAGAACCAAGATTTATCAGTGTTCTTTCTAAACATATAAAGATTTCCTAGCTTTTGTTACTGATTTCTAACTAAAATCTACTATGGTCAAAAACTGTGTGTTTTATCATTTTAATCATTTCAATTTTTTTAAATACACATATGTGTAATCCGAGGTTCTTAGGCCACATGTCCCTCAGGTCAAGTCTAGTAATCAAGTCTATTAAAAATGGCTTACATTTTTCTAATTCCCTGTTGATTTTTTCCCTTCATCATTTTATCTATCCATATATATACACACACACACACACACACACACACACATATATAGAGATAATATGCTAATTGGTCCTAATGGTGTCCCAATCACGACCCGTCAAGAAGTGGGTGGGGCTATGGAGCCATGGGGAATTGGTCCTAATGGTGATCCATCACGACCCCCTCAGCCGGCCTTGTTGCTCCCAACTGCCCCTCCCCCCCACCCCTACTCCCCGCCAGCCTGGTCACCCCATGCAGCCTTCTTGTTCAGTCATTTGATCATCCCTCACTAACCCCCTGCCAACCTGGATGTAGGCAGCCATCTTATAAGGGCAAGAGGGTCAATTTGCATATTACCTCTTTATTATATAGGAAGATACTACTTGTATGCAACTGCTGTCACAGTAACATTTTTAGACACCTCAGTAATAAAATCCTTTAAGTTTCTAAAAGTTATTAGTGGGTGTATGCTCAATTTATAAATCCAATGATATATTTCAATTATAATAACATCACATATTACAAGAAAAATACTTTTTCCTTAATCAAAGCTTGACATATAGGGTATGTTTTCAATTAAATTTCATTTTATTTGCTAGATTCACATAAATTACTCCAATTACTAAATTCTAATAGTTTCTTCACTAATACTGAAAAACCCTAAATATTAAAAGTACCACTTTTATTCTCCAACTTTCTTTGGCTTAATTCCCAAGAATATATCTACTTTTTATTTATATGTTTTTCTTCCTTGGTGCTAAGACTATCTCATAAAGATATTTTATTAATTTCATGAATCACTAGTTACGTCTTTTTTTAAAAAGAAATAGCATTAACTTAAATAACTGAGTATGTGCTACTGAAACAGGCAATTTAGCAGAGTGCTTAAAGTGCAGACTCTAAAATTCTATAGTTCTATAGTAGAACCCAGAGTCTGCCACTTAATAGCTGCATGACCTAGGCAGGTTCCTAATCTTTGTCTTTGCTTCCTTATCTGTCTTAAATTGGAATAATAATAGTACCTATATCATGAGGTTCCAAATATGAATAAAATAATCCATGTAGACATGATAGCAGAGTGCCAGAAACATAATTAGTATTTCATAAATATTAAGTGCTGTGATTATTGTTTTATCCACTAAAGATGGTAAATCTATGCTTTGTGTGTCATTATAACAGGAGACTAGAATTTCAGAAAACTCTATATTCAGAAATAAAATACTGGTAACATAAAGGCTAACGTGCATTGAGCTATCACTATACTGTGATATTAGGTTGCTAACTAGATTCCAGAATAGACAGCACCCCAAAACTCACCTATAATGAAGCTAATATCCTAATTTAGAATCTTCTGCGAAACAGAAAGGCTACTTACTGTTCACTGCAACCCACTCATTGAGATCTTCTCCCTCAGGAAGCATGACAGCCATCCGGAGATTGCCACTGCCAAGTGTGGCTTCTGCATGCTTTAAGAGCTCATACTGGTGAGAACCCTCTGGTATGTTCTTCTTTGGTTTAAATGTTTTAGAGGAGCGGCTACCACTACAAATACACAAGAACAAAAAAGGCACTTCAATACTTAAGGCATGACTTTCTTTTCTTTTTTTTCTTTTTTCTTTTTAAATATATATTTTATTGATTTTGTACAGAGAGGAAGGGAGAGAGATAGAGTTAGAAATATCGATGAGAGAGAGTCATTGATCAGCTGCCTCTTGCACACCCCCTACTGGGGATGTGCCCACAACCGAGTACATGCCCTTGACCAGAATCGAACCCAGGACCTTTCAGTCCCCAAGCCGATGCTCTATCCATTGAGCCAAACTGGTTTCGGCTTAAGGCATGACTTTCGACAGAGTCAACTACACTACATTACTGGGTAAAATAACACAGAGGGTAATCCTAAATGTCCACAAATAAAGAGCCCTAAGTTGTATTGACCACATTAAATCCTGGCAATATAGTTGCTGTACCCAATGTGTTTGAGACCCAAAACTCCTACAAAATTTCTCTATATTCTCTATTGTAACTAGGAGAAAAACAATTTTTAGTTGTATGGAGAAAACCAAGATGGCGGCATAGGTAAACACCTAAACTGCCACCTTGCACAATTTCAAAACTACAACTAAAAGACAAAACGTCTATCACCCAAAATCACAGGAAAGCTGGCTGAAAGAAAGGAGCACAAGTGCTAAAAAGCTAAAAAGCCTAGTTACAGAAACATGCAAACTGGCTGGTGGCAGGTGACTGGGCACAGCTTTTTTTCAACCCGAAGGGAAACAAGCTCCCGATCACTTTGAAATCCAGTTTCTAGGGTCACACAGGGGACCCAGATGCCTACGGGGAGAAGCTGGTCTGCCAGCCAACAGGTCCAAAAGTGAGGGTGACTTTTTTGCAGAGGTGTACGCAGCAATCATTGTTTACTGTGCTGGAACGCAGGGATGCAGGGACTTGGAAACGCAGGGACTTGGAAACACAGAAAGGCAGACAGTTGACAGCAGCCATCACTGTTTGCCATGCCCCAGCCTAGTGACATCCTGAGGTCCCGCCCCACACATTCTACAAATCCACCCAGGCTCCACACAGCTGTTTTTGCATATAAAAGGCCTGTATTGTGGTAGCTTAACAAAATAAACTGCAACTCCAGCTCCAAAACCGCCAAATCCCAAGCAAAGAGGAGAAAACTGTAGTTCTTGCGATAGCTCCTGCTGGGTGGCTTCAGACAGTAGCTGAACTGCATCCCATTGGAGATCCAGAAACTAGTGTATCTAGTGGTCGGTGTGAGACAACACCAGATTTCAACTACTCTCATAAGGGACACATTCAAGAGACAGACTCAGTGAGCACCAAAGCCCTACGGGAACAAGTCCTCCCCCATAAACGTGTCTACAGCACAGCAATTCTTCCATTATAGACTCAGTGGGTCCTCACAGCCAATTGGCCTGGAGGTCAATTTCTCCCGGTGACACAAACAACAATCAAGACTTAACTACAACAAGGGTGTACACACAGTCCACAAAGGGATGTACCACGAGTGTCCACATCAGGCAACTGGGAGGCTGACCCATTAAACCATATAGGACACCCAGGCCCACAAACCTACCCTACCAATTCAGGGAAGCAGCAAAAATGCCGAGAAAAGGAAATATATCTCAAACGAAAGAAACGGAGAACAAAAGATTAGATATAGAGTTCAAAACAACGATTATAAGGTTTTTCAAGAATTTCCTAAAAAGGCTGATAAATTTAACAAGACCTTCGAGGATATGAAAAAGGACCAACTGGAAATTAAGCATACACTGACTAAAATAAAAGTATTATACAGAGACCCAACAGCAGACTAGAAGAACACAAGAATCAAGTCAAAGATTTGGAATACTAAGAGGCAAAGGACACTCTTCTGGAGAAGCCAGAAGAGAAGAGAATCCAGAAAGTTGAAGATAGTGTAAGAAGCCTCTGGGACAACTTCAAGTGTACCAAATCAGAATTATGAGGGTGCCAGAAGAAGAGAAAGAGCAAGACACTGAAAGCGTATTTGAAGAAATAATGACAGAAAACTTCCCCCATCCAGGGAGCACACAGAACCCCAAACAAAAGGAATCCAAAGAGGACCACACCAAGACACATCACAATTAAAATGCAAAGAGCAAAAGACAAAGAGAGAATCTTACAAGCAGCAAGAGAAAAACAGTTACCTACAAGACAGTACCCATACAATTATCAGCTGATTTCTCAACAGAAACTATGTATGCCAGACGGGAAGTGGCAAGAAATATTCAAAGTGATGGATAGCAAGAACCTACAACCAAGAGTACTCTATCCAGCAAAGTTATCATTCAGAATTGAAGGGCAGATAAAGAGCTTCACAGATCAGAAAAAGCTAAAGGAGTACATCACCACCAAACCAGTATTATATGAAATGTTAAAAGATGTTCTTTAAAAAGAGGAAAAAGAAGGAAAAAGTAAAGATAAAAATTCTGAACAAATACATACCTATCAACAAGTGAATCTAAAAGTCAAGTGAATTAAAAATCTGAGAAACAGAATAAACTGGTGAATATAATAGAATCAGGGGCATAGAATGAGAGGGGATTGATAATTCTCAAGAGGAAAGGGGTGTCTGTGTGGGGGGTATGGGAAGAGATTGGACAAAAATCATATACCTATGGATGAAGAGGTGGGGGGGGGGGGGTTTAAGGGCAGAGGGTGCGGTGAGGACCGGGTGGAGGGGAGCAGAAACAATTTTAATAATCTGAATAAAGATTTATTTTTAAAAGGGAAATTTTAGTTGTAACTATCCAACTCTTCACAATACACTAATGATTCAAGAGTACAGGATGTTGCCGAAACCGGTTTGACTCAGTGGATAGAGTTGGTCTGCAGACTGAAAGGTCCCAGGTTCGATTCCAGTCAAGGGCATGTACATTGATTGCAGGCACATCCCCGGTAGGGGGTGTGCAGGAGGCAGCTGGTCGATGTTTCTCTCTCATCAATGTTTCTAGCTCTCTATCCATCTTTCTTCCTCTCCGTAAAAAATCAATAAAATATATATTTTTTAAATAATTTTTAAAAAAAGATTACAGGATGTAGCCCAGACGACATGGCACAGTAGTTGAGTGTCTACCTCTGAACCCAGAGATCAGGGATCTTTTTTTCTAATTTTTTTTTTCCAGAAAGGAAGGGAGAGGGAGAGAGACAAAAACATCAATGATGAGAGAAGATCACTAATCAGCTGCTTCCTGCATGCCTCTGGAGATCGAACCCAGGCATGTGCCCTTGAACAGAATCAAACCCAGGACCCTTCAGTCCGCAGTCCAACACCCTATCCACTGATGCAAAATACAATTTTACATCAATAAAACACAAAAATCCTAGACAAGATAGAAAAGCTACAAGTTCTTCTACCCAATTATATATAGGTAGCATCAGGAAATCTTAATCCATAATTCTAGGTATGTATAATAGACAAGTAGCTAGACATTGCCGAGACCGGTTTGGCTCAATGGATAGAGCGTCGGCTTGGGGACTGAAGGGACCCGGGTTCGATTCCAGTTAAGGGCATGTACCTTGGTTGCGGGCATATCCCCAGTAGGGGGTGTGCAAGAGGCAGCTGATCGATGACTCTCTCTCATCGATGTTTCTAGCTTTCTACCTCTCTCCCTTCCTCTCTGTACAAAATCAATAAAATATTTTTTTAAAAAAGTAGCTAGACATTAATATCATTGGTTTGCTCAAGTTTCATATTTATTTTTAAATGAATCAAATAAAATTAGTCATAAATTATTTTAAGAATTTTTAAGAGATAGATTCTTTGGTTAATGCTGGCAAGTTCTTACTATAAATTGTATTATAGCCTACTCATCATCTCTTCTCAATTTTCCCTTTCTCTCTTCATATGAATAGGAACAGAAGGACATCAGCTAGACCTGCACTCAGGAGGGTCAGAGCTTCATCTGTCCCTAATACCATCTACTTGTTGAACTACTCTGCTCTGAAATTTTAGGCTTCCAAATGTTTTCTTGATTGCTGTCCCACCCAAAATTGGTTTCCACAAAGCTAAGTAAATCTACATCATAAGAGCTTATGCTTGGGTGGAAAGAAAAAAAATACCGTATTTTTCGGACCATAAGACGCTCCGGACCATAAGACACACCAGTTTTTAGAAAAGGGAAATGAAGAAAAAAAGATTCTGAAACAAATAGTGTCCTAAAGTATTTTATGTGCATTAAAACCCAACATCACAGTCATAAACACATGTAATCAACCCTGTAAAGTAAACAGCAGCATTTAGAACATTTTAGAGCCGGGCAAGCACACAGAGACCACACAGAGCCGGACAAGTAAAAAAACTTTTTTTTTTAAGTGTATGTGTAGGCTATATTTGGACCATAAGACGCAGGGACCTTTTCCCCCCCACTTCTGGGGGGGAAAAAGTGCGTCTTATGGTCCGAAAAATACGGTAAATCTGAGTTCAATTTTGTGAAGGCCAGCTTTGACACTTATCAGCTATGTTATCTCAGGCAAATTACTCAACTTTCATTAGGCCTATTTTTTCTTTAACAGTGAAAGACTAATAAAAATAACAAAATATCACCACAACCTATATCATGGAACGGAACAACTGTAAAATAAGAAAATCATATGTGAAAAAAGCTTTTAAAACTGTAAAAGGCTTTGCAAATGTTAATATTTTCATTATCTTTCCTTTTCCTGAACCAGAATGACTAATAATAGAAAGAAATTATAGTATTGTATAATGTCCAAAGCTTTCTTTCCATGTCCATTCCCATCTTCATCTTCGAAGATTGGATGCAGAAAAACAAAACCTTACTTTGGAAACAAACGCTTTTACACATCAAGTTCAAAACTGAATTTTTTTTTTAAGTTTGCTTTAATTTTTGTTGCTATATATGTACCAGAATTCAGTGACCTCAGAATTGTGGGGCTAGATTAGAAATCAAGAAAACAAGGTTCTAGTCCTCATTTTGTTATTTTCTTCTTGTATTACATAGGAATCCACAAACTGTCATCTGGGCTTCAATTTCTTTGTTTTTGAAAGTCTGGAAAATAACTTTTTACAAAAGGGTATAGTTCAGAGATGAGAGCATATTTATAAAGTGGTTTTAGTTCCCTAGGGACTTTCATCTCCCTTCTCTATTTCTCATTTCCATGTACATTCATACTTCCAAAATGCTTTCAAGTTCCCATATAATTTTCCTTTTCTGGACCTTCTGCTTTTTTTAGGCAGAATAAACCATTTTAATACTAACCATTTTAATACTCTATATACTTTTAATAGTCATTTTTAAAATGATATTCAGCATTTTCTTCAACTGTTACCTGAAACTTCTACCAGTATCCACCCTACCCTAAAGTACAATACTGCTCCTTATTCCTAAGTCAAAAGGCCAACTGACAGACCCCTCAAAAATCAAAAGCACAAATACCAAAGCATGTACACAAAAGTCCTCACCAAAGAATACAAGCTCCTACAGCAACAGTATGGCCAAATGCTTATATATAACATTGCATTTTTAGATATTGATACAAATATGAAAAATTTTTGTTACAGAAAGTATGCTGGCCTACCACTCATCCATCTAAGAAGGAATCTGTGTATCAGAAGAATCTCAGAAGAAATATTGTGTATCCTTCCAGAGTCTATGTCTATACAAGCATAAGAATGCTTGTGCCTGTTTCTGTTTTTACACAATTGTTGTATACTAAGAATATTAAATCTTGTTTTTCATGTAATATGCCCAGGAGATTGTTTTTGTTAGATTGTTTTTGTTAAGGTAGAAGTAGATATACCTTATTCTTTTTAAGGACTTCATAGTATAGATATATATTTTTTAATTAGTCACCTATTGATCAACATTTAGGTTGTTTCTAGTCATTTGTTACTACTATAAATGATTGTATAGCCAAAACTGGTTTGGCTCAGTAGATAGAGCATTGGCCTACAAACTGAAGGGTCCCGGGTTCAATTGCAGTCAAGGGCATGTACCTTGGTTGCGAGCACATCCCCAGTAGGGGATGTGCAGGAGGCAGCTGATCGATGTTTCTCTCATCGATATTTCTCTCTCTCTCTCTTCCTCTATGTAAAAAAATCAATAAAATATATATTTTTTTTTAAATGATTCTATAGTAAATATCCTTGTGCATTAGCTTAAAGGATAAATTCCTAGAAGTAAAACTGTTGTGTAAAAGAGAATGTACATTTTTTATGATTTTAGAGATGAAAGGAGAGGGGGACGGAGATAGAAGCATCAATGATGAGAGAATCATCATGCCCCCCACTGGGGATTGAGCCCACAACTAAAGGTCACGGTTTGATTCTCAGTCACAGAATATATATTTTTAAATTTTCTATAAGGCCCATTTCCCCCCCAAATAAATTGTATCCTTGAACAATCCCATTAATGATATATGAGAGTTGTTACACATATTTTTCAATCCTCGAGAACAGCAATTCAATGCTAATTTTTCTTGGACAGCTCCAAAAAAAACGCTGTCATAACTTCATTAGAATTTAGAGCTTTTTGATTGGAATGTGAATGATATATTACATATAAGGGATGTTGTATTGATAATTTATAACATTAACCTGAAGTATTTTCTTTCCAAATAAACATCCAGAATTCAGATTTTTTTCCCCAGTTCTTTTATTCATAGTTAAAGGCCATCAATTTCTACAGCAAGCCAGGGTGGTTTGACAAGTAAATAACTGAGCCCTAATGGAAAACTCTGAGCACACATCCCTTACAATTAGCCAATTTGATCTAACTTTTATAAATTTCAACAGCATCATTTATTTCCTTTTTGAGATACTAACAAATAGATTAGGCCTCATAGTGACACCTAGGTTAACACCCATAAACTGGTTCTTACCAGCTCAACACTCACATCCATCATTTCTCTTACTTTTAACCCTTTATTTTTAATAACTGTCAATGAAGTTGGTATTTTCTAAGTTGGACTAGAGAATCTTAAGGTTGAAGGAATTGGGGGTGGAAGAGATATATAAAGAACTAAAAAGGCATTAGTAAGAGTTAGTAGGATAGATATCTGTATATTTTGATACTAAAGAATGTATCAATATGTTCAAAATTACAAGCAAATTAAAATCAATTTATTTGAATCTCTAGTCCTTCAAGGTTAAGGGAATTACTCTGACCACACAGCTAGTTAAATGGCAGAAATGGGATTCAAGAACAGTCTATTATCTTAAGTTATTTAACTTTACCAAACCTCAGCTTCCTCATCAATAAAATAGGAATAATAGCTAGCTTATTATTGAACCCTGTGGTAAGAACTCAGTATTAGTCATTTTTGCTCCACCTCTAGGTATCTCTTCACATTAGTATCTCCTTCCATGGGTCTAAAGTCTAGCATTAGCAATCAGGTACTTGATAATATTTATTAACTAGAGGCCCAGTGCACAAAATTCGTGCTCTCGAACAGGGGTGGGGAATCTTCAGCCCAGCCTAGGAGTGCAGTTAGCGGCGACCAGGCCTGCAGGGGAGGACAGGGGTGACCAGGCCAGCAGGGGAGGGCAGATAGGGGCAATCAGGCTGGCAGGGTAGCAGTTAGACATCAATCAGGCTGGCAGGGGAGTGGTTATGGGGCAATCAGGCAGGCAGGCAGGTGACTAGTTGGGAGCCAGAAGTCCTGGATTGTGAAAGGGATGTCCAACTGCCCATTTAGGCCCGATCCCACCTAAATGGGCAGTCAGACTTCCCTCTAGGGGTCAAGATTGGAAAGGTTGCAGGCTGGGCTGAGGGACACACACCCCCCTCCTTGTGCACGAAATTCGTTAATAAAATTATATAGGTTTCAAGTGTACATTGCTGTAATATATAATCTGTATATTGTACTGTGTGTTCATTACCTAAAGTCAAGCTTCCTTCCATCACCATTTATTCCCTTTTACCCTCTTCTACCTGCCCTAATACCCCCCCCCCAAAGAAAAAGGAAAGAAAATTAACAATCTGAACAAACACATCTACTTACATTTCTGCCTAACATCCCCTTTAAATCATTATTATTAATGGTGGTGCTATTGCTGTTATTTTTTGTTGTTGTTTTTGCTATCTCCACAACTTCTTTTTGTTATTGTTAATGTTAAGAGAGTAAAAAATCCTTAACATTCTTAGAAAGCAAGAAATAAAGCTATCAGCAAAGCAAAATTGAGAAACTCTGGTAAGATTAGAAAATTGATGAGACACAGTGACAATGGAAGTCTGAATAAAACAAGCTTAGTATATGTCCAAAAGATAATGGAACAAAGGTAAGAGTGATTTCCACTATTCTCCAAACTCAAAAGCTGGATGACAGCAAGGAGAACGACCCTGGGAGACTTTAGGAATTATATGGGAACTTGATTAGAGACTTTGAGCCAGTGAATTCCAATACCCTCCTCTGATGGTCTTTCTGGGAAGTAGGCAAGTGGCAGCAAATATTTAACATCAGGATAAGGCTCAGAACTTTCAGGTGTGGGATGTAAAGAAATGCCTCTATAGGCAACTTATTAAAATTAAATACTCTGATCTATGAAAGAATTGTAAGCCACAGAGTGGTAAAAAATCTTTGCAAACCATATATCTGATAAAGAATTTGCATCCAAAATACACAAAACGTTCTTAAAATTCAACAGAAAGAAAACAACTTCATAAAGAAATGGGCAAAAAGATATGAGCAAACGCCATCAAAGAATACATACAGCAAATAAGCATATGAAAAGATTCTCAACATCATCTGTCATCAAGGAACTGAAAATTGAAACAATGAGATACCACCACACAACTACCGTATTTTTCGGACCATAAGACGCTCCGGACCATAAGACACACCAGTTTTTAGAAAAGGGAAATGAAGAAAAAAAGATTCTGAAACAAATAGTGTCCTAAAATATTTTATGTGCATTAAAACCCAACATCACAGTCATAAACACATGTAATCAACCCTGTAAAGTAAACAGCAGCATTTAGAACATTTTAGAGCCGGGCAAGCACACAGAGACCACACAGAGCCGGACAAGTAAAAAAACTTTTTTTTTTAAGTGTATGTGTAGGCTATATTTGGACCATAAGACGCAGGGACTTTTTCCCCCCACTTCTGGGGGGGAAAAAGTGCGTCTTATGGTCCGAAAAATACGGTATTTAAATGGCTACAATTCATAAAACTGACAATACCAAATGCTGATGAGGATACGGAACCATTCATTGCTAAAAGGAACACAAAATGAAAAATGACATAGCCATTCTGGAAGACAGTTTGGCAGGTTGTTACAAAGCTAAAACAATCATTCTATACAATTCAGCAATCCCACTCCTAGATATTTACTTAATGGATTTGAAAACCTCTATCTACAAAAAAACCCACCTGTGAATGTTTATATCAACTTTAATCATGCCTTTCAATAGGTGAATGGATAACCAAACTGTGGACATCCTAGGGTGAAGTCCCTAGGCCTGGCCCGCGATCAGGGCCTTCAGAACCAGGCCAATCAAGGCCTGCCAGCCAGGGAGAAGAACAGGAGGGAAGGATAATGGAAGGTTGGCCAGCTGAGGCTGCAAGGGGCTACAAAGGTTGAATCCCTTGCACAAATTTCATGCATTGGGCTTCTAGTATAGATATAAAAGCCTAAGCAACTGTTACCACCAGATGATTGGTGGGTAGCTATGACATACACCGACCACCAGGGAGCAGATGTTCAAAGCAGAAGCTGTCCCCTGGTGGTCAGTGCACTCCCAAGCCAACCTCCCACTGGCCAGCCAACCTCCCACAATACCTCCCCCTGGTCAGCTGGCCCTGATCAGCCCAATCGGGACTGGGTGAGACAGCCCCAATTGGCCCCTATTGCCAGCCAGGCCAAGGAAACCCATACACAAATTCTTGCACCAGATCTCTAGTGTTCAATAAAAAGATGCCAAAACCGGTTTGGCTCAGTGGTAGAGCATCGGTCTGCGGACTGAAAGGTCCCGGGTTCGATTCTGGTCAAGGGCATGTACCTTGGTTGTGGGCATATCCCCAGTAGGGGGTGTGTAAGAGGCAGCTGACTGATGACTCTCTCATCGATGTTTCTAACTCTCTCTATCCCTCTCTCTTCCTCTCTGTAAAAAAATCAATAAAATATATTTAAAAAAATAAAAATAAAAAAGAGCCCTAGTCAATTTGGCTCAGCGGATAAAGCATCAGGTTCATTCTGATCAAGGACACATGCCTGGGTTGCAGGCTTGTTCCCCAGTGGTGGGTGTGCAGAAGGCAGCCAATCAATGATTGATCTGTCATCACTGATGTTTCTATCTCTCCCTCTCCATACCACTCTATGTTATCTACACTAACAAAAGAGAAACATGCAAATTGACCATCCCTCCGCTATGCCCACCAGCCAATCAGGAGCAAGTATGCAAATTAACCCAACAAAGATGGCAGTTAATTTGCATACGTCAGAATGGAGCAAAGACTGAAGACAGTGTAGAAGTGTTTACTATATTAAGTCATGATATTGAAAGAGAAAAATCTTGTTATTATTGCAAGGAGCAGTTGTTCTCAATATTAAAGGAAGGAATTGATCCATCATCTTTATTTGGTGCAACAAATCTAAAAGACTTTAAATGCAGCAAGAGAAATAATAGATGAATTGGGAATATTTCCTAACCCTGACACCAAAATTTCACTTAAAATTTTGGATCCTTTACAATCCTGCCCTACTTAAACATTCACATAAAAAAAAAAAAAAAAAAAATCAAAGCGAATCATACCAGTAACTCTAAACAAGCCTATTCCTGTTTCTCCCAGAGAAGAGAAACAGAAGAGGAAGTTTTCATTTTATTTTTCTAGAAGAGTGTTTTTAATATGGATTGTTTTTGTTTTTTGTTTTCATTGATTTCAGAGAGAGGAAAGGAGCGGGAGAGAAATAGAACATCAGTGATCAGAGAGAATCATTGATTGGCTGCCTCCTGCATGCCCCCCACTGGGGATCAACCCACACATATGCCCTGACTGGGATAGACTGATGCTTAACCACTGAGCCACATTGGTTGGGCTTTTATTTTTTTAATAGCACTTCCTTGTTATAGTTAAGATTACTTAATTTATTTTTAAGTAAAAGAGCAGAATTTCCCCTTAGCATTTAATCCAAAACTGTAGCCCATTATAAAGTACTCAATGAAAGGTCAAGCCTGCAGCTTTGGCAGTAATTGGAACAACTTTTACATCATTTACCAACACTAAGGCAAAGATTCACCTACAATTCCTAAATCTGCCTGCAAATTTGAAGCAGTGACACCATAGGCATCCAATGAAATCAGTGACATAGCAGTTTTGTGTCCTAAATGCTTTGAAATTATATTCTTCTAATAAAACAAACCTGACTAGGTAAAAAACAAAGTTAAAATCAGATGCAGACTACTCCTTTTATTTCATTCACTTTGAACTGAACTTTCTTTTTACACACTGAATGTCTAGTCATCCCTAGAGAATTAATTTTCCTCAGACATCTTCCCTGATATCCTAAGTTGGGTTAAAGATACCTTCTCTGTGTTCACACATGACACTATCATGTGTCTCTATTTTACAATGCACCACAAGTCTCTCAAAGATAAGGGCTGTTTCTAAGTCATCGCTGCCATCTCCTAGCAGAAGGCCTGGGTCAGACCAGATCTTCAATGTTTGTTGAACTAAATTGATAAAAGACTCCAGATCAAAACTGATAGGTAAAGCAAAAATTCTGGCAACATTTGCTAAGTTTATATTCTCACCTTATAAAAAATAGGCCCATTTATAGCAGATACAAGAGCATAGGACATACTATACATGCATAGTAGTATACATCTTATTTTTAAACTAACAGTTCAATAGTACAACTGAACAAATGGAATCATCCAAGCCCAAAAATTATAGTACAAGACTGCAGAATTGGACTTACCATAATGCTAATACTTTATAAACTTCAGGGATCCTCAATGGCAGTGTCCCTTCCATTATGTTTACAGGAGTCCTAATATGTTCCCATGGCTATGTTTTCATAAAAACTGCACAAGTAAGCTAACTGCAATTAGTTAAGACTGCTGTCTCTGACTCCCCTACCATCACACTTCCTTCTTCATTAATGTGGTATTTTAGGTATCTGGCTAAAAGGAAGTTGAGGAGGGGATATACTTACTTTACATTTTATAGGTAAAAGTATATATAATTCATAATCATTTCCATGCATGATTAGATCATTGCTAATCTCAATAAAGGAATGACTTTCAAGAGTGTTTCCACCACCCAAGCACTGCCTTATCTGGTATCATTTACACTAATGTGCAGAACCAGAGTCATCCAGATATGAGTTCCACAAGCTATTGGTACAGATGTAAGAACATTGTACCTCAAATATGTAAGACACTTAGTAAAGATTTCCCCAAATTGGGCACCCATCTTGAAATATTACATGAAATTACCAATAAAATGAGTTGAGAATCAGAAATCTTTCTAAGCTATCCTATATAATAAAAGGCCAGAGGCGTCACGACCAAAACAACCAGAGACCAGACAACCACAGCCCCTCATAAGCTGATCCCACCCCCAAGCAAGCGGTTAGGGACAATGAGGCAGGCAGGCAGAGTGGTTAGGGGTGATCAGGTAGGCAGACCAGTGGTTAAGGTGATCAGGTAGGCAGGCCAGTGGTTAGGGGAGATCAAGTAGGCAGATGGCCCCTTGTTGGGCTGACTTCACCCCCAAGCAAGTGGTTAGAAGCGAATAAGCAGGCAGGCAGAGTGGTTAGGGGCAATCAGGTAGGCTGTACAGCGGTTAGGGGCAATCGGGTAGGCAGACGGATGGACCCTCGCAGGGCTGGCCCCACCCCCCAGTGAAGAAAGAGGCTTTGGGTGTCGGGTAATGGCGTCATATAGCAAAGCCGGGCTTCCTCTCCCTAGCGACTATTTAGGAGCCATCTCAGAGAAACTGTTCTTGACCATCCACTAAAGAATCAACCATGCCTTCTTCCAGGTACTGCTGTGCTCTACACAGTCTTTTATTACTGTATTCACCAAACTATGAGAATTGTATTAACTTGACTGATTGCACTACCATGCGCAGTTTAGGAGTATTGCAAATCTTATTCATGTAGGTATTTTTCCAGAAGTTACTTTGTAATACAGCAACTGATAACTGTTGATTTTTCTTAAAGTTGTTATTCCTTGAACTACTATGTTTAGGAAAGTTTAAATTATTTTATTCGTTTTATATCAGATGTTTGATTCATCACTGTGGATAAGTGAGAAACAGGAATAATTATAATAACTGACATGAGCTCATTTCTTTAAGGGTCTTGAAGCTGATGTTCTAAGTGTCATTCCAGTGCTTTGCTCACCTAAAGGCTCATCAGTTAAAAAAAAAAGTAGTGTTGTCTGAATAAAAATGGGCAGCAAGTGCAAACAGTAGGCAATAATAGACTATTTCTTCCTCTTCCAAAAAAGCTGAGCTACTCACAGCTAATGAAAATTTCTAGAACTATGTGAAGTGGAAGTGTGTGCTTATATCAATGACCCACAAAGAATGGCCTTCGGTTTTACTGTAAAAGCTATAGTACCTCCTGAGGTGAGGAAAAGGTTCTGAGTCTTGAAAGGAATGTGGGTTAGACAAGTGTGCATACATTTGTCTAAACTAATTAAAATATACTTAAGTTCTGAGCATTTTACTATTTGTAAGTCATAATAAAACAAAAATAAAAATAAAGCAATAAACTTGAGCCTACTAAGATTTATCTTTGAGCCGAAACCGGTTTGGCTCAATGGATAGAGCATCGGCTTGGGGACTGAAGGGCCCCGGGTTCGATTCTGGTCAAGGGCATGTACCTTGGTTGCGGGCATATCCCTGGTGGGGGGTGTGCAAGAGGCAGCTGATCGATGACTCTCTCTCATCGATGTTTCTAACTCTCTCTCTCTCTCCTTTCCTCTCTGTACAAAAATCAATAAAATATATTTTTTAAAAAAAGATTTATCTTTGAACTATATAATATGAAAATACTTTGCATGTTGTTCTTAAACATTTATATAATTTTTTCTTTACTAACCTTTTTGCCTCTAGTTCTTAACCTATTTTGAGCCTCTGATAATCTGAACCACAGTACAAACCTTCTCTCTAGAGAAATAAAAAACATATTTTGAATACAGAAATTCAGGGAAGGTTCTCAGATCTGTTCATAAATCCAGATAAAGAACTCCTGCCCTATTCCTGTCTCTCAGGCTAGCATGACAACATTCATTTCTAATATCTTTTGAGCTCCACATTTATTTTCTAAACCTATAGATGTACTCTTCTGGACAAAACTACACAGACATTCAGGATAAATAAGTATAGGTCTTTTATGCAATGAAAAAAAAACAACAGATTATAGTCTACGGTTTATTTTTTCTACTAAATAATAATTCTAACAGAAAAGTTTGATCATATTTATAGAACAATTTATCTTAAAGTTCAAAACTATGGAATTTGTAAGAAATTGGATGAATTAATATTCTTAAAAAAAAAATAAAGCAGCTCATGTTGATACCGATAAAATCTGATAAAGTGTCCTGGAAAATGGGAACAGCTCTCATTTCTTTTATTTACTGAAACTGGAGAAAAATATTAGAAACAATTATGTAAAAATTAATCATTTTCTCCTATAAATCTAATTTCAAATGCAGCTAATTTGTTTACCTGAAAATAAAATAAAAATAATTCCTGATTTACAGATAAATTTTACCAATGACTAATTAAGATCAAAAACATTAGAGATTTAAATAAGATTTGCTAAAGCATACTTCAGAAGCATAACCTGAATAACCTGGAATATCACTTAAAACTGATAATAATGAATAAATAAAAGATAGTTTCTTCTAGCTCAAATTTGGATTAACCTGTTTTCTTATAAAAAATAAGTTATTGAACTATTCATTGAAAATGACTTTTAGATTCCCTACAAACAACAAAGACAACTCAAAAAACATAAAGCAGCTTAACTTTTTTTTCACTCAGAGACACTATACAATTATGGATGCTAACAAAAAGGCGATATAATTAATTAGTACTTATAAGAAGACTATTTTGAAGAGTGATGGTTAAAGATGGTGAGCTGAAAATATACATTAGCTTTCATTCCCTACTCAAGGGGACAATAAAGTTAATGTTTTTTAAATATCCTAACCCACATGTGTCAAACACAAGGCCCGCGGGCCAAATCCGTCCCGCCAGGCCTTGCAATGTGGCCCACACCGCGCTGTCATCACTGCACTCCGCTGCGTTTCCATCACAATGACAGTTTATGACTGTTCAGTAAACCATTCGGCCGGCGATTTAGGCTGGATTTTAGAGTTTGGCCCCTTCTCTGATTGAGTTCGACACCCTTATCCTAACCCCAAAAGATCAGAGAGAATGAAAGAGGAGACAATAACAAAATTTTTTAAATTAGGAAGTAGATAAATAATTTACATAAGTAAGGAAACATAATCCTAAAGCAAGCCAATTTAGACCACACATCTCACAAAAGGTTCAGGAATTAGTAAAAGTAGGATACTGTGGAAGTGGGAGTGAAGATGAACGTCCAGACTTTCACAGTCGGTTTAAAGAGGAATTACATGCCATGGCGCCAATACCTGGAATTTAAAACTAATAAAGAATAGCACAAATGAATGAAAAAGAAAGAAGAAAAAATGCAACGCTCCGGAAGATGGTTGCCAACAAAAAGGTAGACTGCAAGATAGTGCATGAATGAGAGAGCGAAAGGACAGTATTGGTCCCACGGGGAGTGTTTATTGGTGAGTTGAGGGACAGCTATCCTCCAAGTGACTGTTGGGGATTACCAGATGGGGTTCCCCTGACCAGGCAACCTCAACTGCTGCTGAAATCCCTCCTGGAGCAAACGACTCTGATGCAAAGACCAGGCCTTCTTAAAGGGGAGAGTGGCTGTTATCAGAAGTCTAAAAATCCCGGGAGTCTACAACAATAACATCCAGGGAATAGCTGTGAACCCAAGCACACAGGATCCCAAGAAGCATGAATATGTGGATTTGGAGGAGCTCTGCACCTTCTCATGGAAAGGTCAGATTTCGCTTAGGAAAAGGAGAGTAAGAACTACATAACCAGACACTCATAGAAGAGAGATCATGGAGAGACAAAGAAACAGCCCACATACGAAAGAAAAGGAGGCATCACCAGAAAAGAAAGTAAACAAAATGGAGGCAAGCAACCTGTAAGAGAAATAGTTCAGAGAAATGGTCATAAGGTGACTGAAAAAATGGAAGACAAATTAAACAATATGTGTAAGAACCAAGAGGAAGTGAAGAACCAAGAAGAAATAAAAAATGACATCACTGCCATAAAGAACTCAATAGAAAGCATCAACAGTAGACTAGAAGAAGCAGAGGACCACATCAGTGAGCTAGAAGACAAGGTAGGAAAAAGTACCCAAGCAGAGCAGCATCTAGAAAAAAAATTAAAGAACAGGAGAGCCTAAGGGAACTTTGGGACAACAAGAAACAAAACAACATCCTCATAATAGGGCTACCAGAAGGAGATGAAACTGAGCAAAAAATAGAAAACATGTTTGAAGAAATAATGATAGAAAACTTCCCTGACACAGGGAAGAAAAAACTCACACAAATCCAAGAAGCTCACAGACTAAACCCCAAAAGACTGACGCCAAGGCACATTATAATTAAATTAACAAACACCAATGACAAAGAATCTTAAAAGCGGCCAGAGAGAGAGAGAAAGTTACCTAACGATCCCTCAACAGAAACACATCATGCCAGGAGGAAATGGAATGAAATATACAAAGCCATGCAAAGCAAGGGTCTGAATTCAATAATACTGTACCTAGGAGGGCTATCAATTAAAACTGAGGGTGAAATCAAGAACTTCACAGACAAAAAAGGACTGAGAGAGTTTATTACTACCAAACCAGCAATGCAAGAAATACTAAAGGGTTGCCGTAAAAAGAAGAAATAGGGCTGAAACGGGTTTGGCTCAGTGGATCAAGCGTCGACCTGCAAATTGAAGTGTCCCAGGTTCAATTCCAGTCAAAGGCATGTACCTTGGTTTCAGGCACATCTCCAGTAGGGGGTGTGCAGGAGGCAGCTGGTCGGTGTTTCTCTCTCATCGATATTTCTGACTCTCTATTCCTCTCCCTTCCTCTCTGTAAAAAAATCAATAAAATATATTTTTGAAAAAAAAGAAATAAGCGAAGGAAGAACACAGAGATAAAGAATAAAAATGGCGACAAATATGTACCTAAAAATAATAACTTTAAATATAAATGGATTAAATGACCCAATCAAGAGACATAAGGTAAAAAAAAAAAAAAGAGAGATGGGGGAAAAAAAAGACATAAGGTAAATGAGTGGATAAGAAAACATGTCCCACGTATCTTCTGTCTACTGGAAACCCACCTCAGAAAAAAAGATACAACAGACTCATGGTGAAGAAATGGAAAAAGGTTTCTCAGGTGAATGAAAATGAAAAAAAGCTGGGGTAGCAATACTTATATCTGACAAATTATGTGTCAAAGTGAAGGACATAAAAAGAGATAAGGAAGGTCACTTCATAATACTAAAGGGAGCAATCCAACAAGAATAAATAACTCTGGTAAACATACATGCACCCAATAAAGGAGCACCCAAATACATTTAAAAAATGCTGGAGGACATCAAGGGAGAGATTGACAGCAATACAATCATAGTAGGGGACTTTAATACTCCACTATCACCAATGGACAAATCCTTTAAACAAAAAATCAGCAAAGAAACATCAATCCTAAATGACTCACTAGATCAGATGGAATTGACATATTCAGAACATTTCACCCCAAAGCCACAGCATATACATTCTTCTCAAGTGCACATGGGTCATTTTTAAAGATAGACCATACATATTGGGTCACAGGCAGTTTCTTCAAATTCAAGAAGATAGAAATCTTATCAAGCATCTTCTTAAATCACAATGGCATAAAACTGAAAATCAACTACAACAAAAACAATTCAAAAAAAAATCAATCACATAGAGACTAAATAGGATGCTATTAAACAATGACTGGGTTACCAGAGAGATCAAAGAAGAAATAAAAAACATCACGGCAACAAATGACAATGAAAACACAACAATCCAAAACCTATAGGACACAGCAAAAGTTCTCAGAGGGAAGTTCATAGCTCTACAAGCCTACTGAACAAAACAAGCAACAATGGTAATAAATTACCTAACCCTACAACTCAAAGAGTTAGAAAGACAGCAATAAGAAAAGCCCAGTGTAAGCAGAAGGAAATAATAAAGATCAGAGAGGAAATAAATGAATAGAGATCAAAAAGAAAAAAAAAACAATATAAAAGATAAACAAAACTAAGAGCTGGTTCTTTGAAAGGATAAATAAGATAGATGACCTTCTAGCCAGGCTCATCAAGAAGCAAAGAGAGAGGACCCAAACAAACAAAATCAGAAATGAAAGAAGAGAAATAACAACAGAACCCACCGAAATACAAAGGATTGTTAAAAAATACTATGAACAACTCTATTCCAACTAACTGGACAACCTGGAGGAAATGGATATATTCCTAGAAAAGTACAACCTTCCAAAACTCAATCAGGAAGAATCTAAAAATCTCAATAGGCCTCTAGTCTATTCATATTTCCCCAGAAATCTTTGGAAAGGAGAAATTAGAGCAGAATGAAGAGAATCACTCATACCTCCACCTACCATCATGAAAACACTTGAAGATGTCATTGATATAGTTTTTTTAAAGTTGTATGTAATATACACTAGGCACTATACCAGGTAGTAGTAGAAGCTTAAAAATAGTTTTAATAATATAGAGGTTCCTTATACCCACCACTCCAGGCCACTTTACTCTCTATCTGTGGGACAAAGGATTCCAGCCACTTCCTTACCGTTTAAAAAATACAGAGTTAGACTGGAGAGATAATGGCAGCAGTGCCAAAACCAAACAGGGCAGTCCCCAAAATCCATCCAATAGAAGCGGCCCACGCCAAAAATATAGAAACAAACATCTGCAAAACTCTTACTATTTTGAATACATGAATATACTATCGGGTCTAGTAATAATTAATGTCGTTTTTAAACATTCGTTTAAAATCTTGCTTGGCGTTGACTTGTATTGACATAACCTTCAAACACGTGGTATCTACAGAACGTGTGAAGTGCAATTAACAAGTTTTGCTTGAAAAAGTTTGTGTTTGGTTTGGTTTTTGTTGCAAAACTAGGGCTAAGAAGATGGCAGATGAAGAGCATATTCGGCACTGCATGCTTTACGAGTTCCAATTAGGAAGAAAAGCAAGTGAGGCTGCAAAAAACATCTGTAGTGCTCTTGGTCAAGATGCAGTTAGCACCAGAAAATGCCAGCGTTGGTTTGAGAAATTTCACGAGGGAAATTTTTCGTTAGATGACAAGGGTGGTCGAGGCCATGTGTTTTTGATCAAGAAGCTCTTCAATCTCTTTTGGTGCAAAATCCTCTAATTACCCAACAAGAGCTTGCGACAACTTTAAATTGTTCACAAAAAAACAATTTCCAATCAATTGCGTGCACTTGGCAAAGTCCAAAAGTTTGGAAAATGGGTTCCTCATGAGTTGACCAACAACAACCGTAATCAAAGAGTCACAATTTGCAGTTCGCTCCTCTCTCGTCAAAACCGTTTGCCGTTTTTAGAGCAAATCGTTACCGGAGATGAAGAATGGGTGCTGTATGTTAATTTGAAAAGGCGGCCTCAATGGTTGGACAAAAATGAGGCTCCACAGCCCACGCCAAAACCTGACTTGCATGCGAAAAAAGTCATGTTGTGTGTTTGGTGGAATTTTAAAGGAATTCTTCATTATGAACTTTTACCATCTAACAAAACCATTACAAGTGCAGTGTATAGTGCCCAATTGGAAAGGTTAGCCCAAGCTTTAAGAGAAAAAGAACCCGCGCTGATTAATCGGAAGGGCGTAATTCTTCACCACGATAACGCACGACCGCACACTGCAAGAATCACTGCTGAAAAACTGCGCCAGTTGGAATGGGAAGTTCTCCCTCAACCTGCATATTCTCCTGATATTGCCCCTTCCGATTACCATTTGTTTCGTTCTTTGCAAAACTTTCTTCTTGGAAAAAAATTTAATCATGAAGAATGCCTCAAAAATGCATTGACCGAATTTTTTGCATCAAAATCACAAGAATTTTACAACAGAGGGATTAAAATGCTTCCTGAGCGTTGGGCACAAGTAGTAGAAAACAACGGCAACTATATTGTTGATTAAATTTTGTTGTATTGTTTAAATAAATTCGATTTAAAAAAAAATATTAGAAAACGACATTAATTATTACTAGACCTAATAGGTACAGCTTATAACTTTTATAAATACTAAATACAACTATTTTAAACTTCCACACTAAGAAATTTGTATAAAATGTGACAGCAATACTGTTGAAACGCCCTAGTTGGTTTGGCTCAGTGGATGAAATCTCACCAAAGAATTTTTAAATTATATTCTAGCATTATTCTAGCCTGCAGACTGAAGAGTCCTGGGTTCAATTCTAATCAAGGGCACATGCCCAGGTTGCAGGCTTCATCCCCAGTAGGAGGTGTTCAGGAGACAGCCGATCAATGATTCTCTCATCTTTCTCTCCCTCTCTGAAATCAATAAAAATATATCTAAAAAATAATAATGTTAAACATTCATTAGCCAGTGGACTTAAAACTCATGAGTCAAAAGCAATTATTGAGGAGCATATCCATGTCACATGCTAGTCTCTAATTTTAAGATTCTTGAAGGCAGAGACCACAACTTATTTCTTTCTAAATATCAGTTTTGACAAACTGGCTTGTTATTCACTGACTCAAAAATGCCATTTCTGCCCTAACCAGTTTGGCTCAGTGGATAGAGTATCAGCCTGCAGAGTGAAGGGTCCCAAGTTCGATTCTAGTTAAGGGCATGTACCTTGTTTGCAAACACATACCCAGTAGGGGGTGTGCAGAAGGCAGCTAATTGATGTTTCTCTCTCATTAATGTTTCTAACTTTCTATCCTCCCTTCCTCTCTGTAAAAAAATCAATTATATATATATATATATATATATATATATATAGAGAGAGAGAGAGAGAGAGAGAGAGAGAGAGAGAGAGAGAGAGAAATTTTTTTTTAAGTGTCATTCTAACAGTTAAAAATAAGATAGGTAGACTGGCAGATTGGCTCCGTTGGTTGGAGCATTGTCCTATGCACCAAAAGATTGAGGGTTTGATTCCCAGGTTTCTAATTCAATCCCCAGTCAGGGTACATACAGTAGGCAACAGATCGATGTTTGTCTCTCTCCCCTCTCTTCTCTCTCTAAAATCAATAAACATGTCCTTGAGTGAGACTAAAAAATAATAATGGTAATAAGAGAGCCAGATGAAGATTTTGGCAGTGTGGGGAAAGGTTAGGGACATTGAAATCAGGCATCTGGGAGTAAAAATCATACTCACAGGGAGTTTTTAAACAAAGAGCTATTTCAGTAGTTAAATCTTCCTTTGCTGCAGGGTGTTAGCAAAGGAAGAATTCTCTAGTGGGAAGGTCACCCTGAGGCTCTGTCTGAAACATGATCTGGGAAGCAAGATAACCAAAAAAAAAATTGCTATTAAGGACTTTCATGTCTCCTGCTTCTATTTAATTATTCTGTATTTTCACTGAATACTAAGAAAGTACTTAAGTTATATCATGATCTCTTTCTACAAAGAAACACACAAAAAATATTCTTTTTAACACCCAATATAACTATTGAACTATTCTCATCAAATTTCAATTTGAAAACAACAAAAGGAGTTAGGCAGAAAGATAAAACAATAGCAATGAGAAATTCAATCTTTTTTTTATTATTATTTTTATCATATATTTTATTGATTTTGTACAGAGAGGAAGGGAGAGAGATAGAGAGTTAGAAACATCGATGAGAGAGAGTCATCGATCAGCTGCCTCCTGCACACCCCCTACCAGGGATATGCCCGCAACCAAGGTACATGCCCTTGACTGGAATCGAACCCGGGACCCTTCAGTCCCCAAGTCAACGCTCTATCCATTGAGCCAAACCGGTCTTGGCGAGAAATTCAATCTTTCATCACAAATAATGGTAACAATAAGGCTACTTGGCTATGAGGTACTTAAACTATTACCAAATAACATTTGCTTATCTTCTAACTCCTGCTTGTTTGGGTTTTTTCTTCTTCAAAATCCTCAGAAAATCAAAGTAGCACTGATACATATGATAATAAACCCACAGAAATTGGCTATAACTTAAATAATCAGAAATGATGAATGTTTATGAAATATAGTAACAGCTACTAGCAATCATCGCACTATTGAGATATTGGTAATGAATTAAGTATCATTGCTGCAAACATAATTACAATTTACTGAGGTCTTTTACATTCAGTATCTCTAATTCTCCAACATCTGAGGTATGGTTCTAAACACAGAAATATCAGAAAAAAATATAGAAATGTGGGAAGGAGGGTTAAATAAAAAGTTTTCTATAGAATTTAACATTCTTAACAGATACCACTTTTCATGTAATAATTCATAGCTATTCTGCTTCAATTCTAATATATAATTGAAGAGAAGGTCTACATCTTTCATGTATCAGAAACTCCAAAGGTACAAAAACTCTGCAACTACATCAAGAAAAAAAAAGGCAATAAAGATTTATCACATAAGCAATTGTTTTGCACTCAATAATGTAGTAAAACAAAAGCAATCCTGTATCAGATAGGAGGAGTAAACTAAGACCAGCCAACTGTCTGCAATTCCCCAAACTTTAGTTCTGAAAAGAAGTCCATACTTACTTGCACTTCTCCCACCAAAAGAGCATAACATATTAAACCAAGCTGTCAGATAACAAAACCGTTAAGGTAATAACTTAGTTGACAGCCATTCAAAATGATGTTGCAGAATTACTATTGACATAAAACACAAATAACAATTATCCCTGAAGGTGTGTTTATGAGTGACTATTTGCCTCATTTTCTTAGCAGTATTGCATAATTTCTCCACCATGTTTATCATTTTTACACTAAAAATGGAAGTAAAAAAAATAATTCAAAAGTATTATTTAAATTCAAAGGTTTCTATTTTCTCTTCCACCATTATATTCTTGGTGGCCCTTACAAAATGATCCCAGCAATTTGAGATATTAACACCTAGTAACATAAGATTTCTCTTAAAAAACAAGATGGTGAATACCACCTTTTTATATAATTTTATCAATTACAGATAAGGCAGTATGTTGCAAGATCTCCAGATCTAGTTTGCCAGGATTCAAATCCCAGTTATACCACTGACTGACTACATAATTTTGTGAAAATTACTTAACCTCTTTTTGCCAGTTTCTTCATCTGCTATGCCTGACATATAGTACTTAGCTAGCTATTTTATTATTATCTTTTTTTTCATAGGTGAAGATACTGAAGCACTAAAATCATTTGCCAGAAAATAAAGATGCCGGGGGAAGGAGAGTAGGAGGAGAGACAAGTAGACAGAAAAGCAAGAGACAGACACATACAAACTCAATGAAATCCTGGATCTCTTTTACTAAACTGCTATTCTGTTGAAAAGACAAATGGAAGCTCTGCAGCATAATGTTCAACAAATACTTCCTTTCTCAGCCTATCTCTTTGTTTCTTCCTATACAGAACTAAACCCGATTTATATTTATTCTCATTCCTAAACCATCTTTCCTACAGACTTGCATTTTAAAAGTTAGCTGTATTAGTTCTTTAACTCTGTTCCAAGTCAAATGTTTCTGTGGAATTCCATCAGTCAGAAGATAGGTGCAATTTAAAAATGCTAGAAACACAGAGAACACTCAACACCCTTTTTGAGTAACTGTTAAAGAACTCACTCTGGCCGAAACCGGTTTAACGTAGGCCTGCGGACTGAAGGGTCCCAGGTTCGATTCCAGTCAAGGGCATGTACCTTAGTTGTGGGGACATCCCCAGTAGGGGGTGTGCAGAAGGCAGCTGATAGATGTTTCTGACTCTCTATCCCTCTCCCTTCCTCTCTGTAAAAAATCATTTTTTTTTTTTAAACTAACTCTGATCCTAAGTTTCCCTGAATTTTATATGCTTAAAATGTCAGAGGAGGAAAAACTCATAAGTCAAGAGACTGTGTTCCAATTCTATCATGGACAATAATTAGGCCAGTAACCTGAAGTTGGTGATTTTACCATTTCAGGGGGGGGGGAAAGGTAAATTATGTTACTGAAAGAGCCCATTTAGCTTCAAAATTCAACAGCCTCTTGGACAAACTTGAAATTTGAAAATTCACAGGCAATTTCAGGCCTCCATGTTTCCTCTGACTGAAATCTCTTTTTTCCCATGTCTTCTTCCCTTTTAGAGAACTCTTGTTATATCATCCATTAAATATCCATCCCTTTTTTCATGAAACATTCCCCGAGCCCAAATCAAATTGCTCCATATTCTTTGGACCCCCATTGACTGTATTACATCTATTATAGAGGACTACTTATAAACTGTCTACCAGCTGTGAAGTCTCACTTCTTGCACAATGCCTAGAGCACACAGCAGGTCCTGTGTTTAAAAATTTGAGTCTAGCCGAGACTGGTTTGGCTCAATGGATAGAGCATCGGTTTGGGGACTGAAGGGACCCAGGTTCGATTCTGGTCAAGGGCATGTACCTTGGTTGCGGGCATATCCCCAGTAGGGGGTGTGCAAGAAGCGGCTGATCGATGACTCTCTCTCATCGATGTTTCTGACTCTCTATCTCTCTCTCTTCCTCTCTGTACAAAATCAATAAAATATATTTTTTAAAAAAAATTTGAGTCTACAAAGTTAAATTAGGTTCCTGTGAAGGTTCCCTAGGCACCATCTGGGAGTTTAGCTCAACCTGAAGCTGCATGGAAGCCAATTTGCAGCACAGCCACAGCTTTGTCCCAGTCAGATCTACATATGCAGTGCAAATTTATTTGCAAATTTGTACAAAAGCTACACAAAGGCGTCCCTGATGCAGATTATCTGGACACCCTCTGAGGATTACTTCACCTTCCTATCAAAAAAAACCTCTTCACCCTGTTATACTTTGTTCCATGCATTTTAAGACCTCTTACCATACTATATGGTTGCTTAAAGTAAGCTCCACCAATGGAGGAATTTTTATCCAATTTGTCCACAAATGATACCCAATGCCTGTATCAGAGCCTGACACAATTAATGTTTCTTTAAATATATTTTTTTTTATTAATTTCGGAGAGGAAGAGAGAGGGAGAGATAAAAACATCACTGATGAAGAGAGAATCCTTACTGGGGATGGAGCCTGCAACCTGGGAACCATGACCTCCTAGTTCATATGTTGACGCTCAACCATTGAGCCAAAACAGCCAGGCTAAATTATGTTTTGTTTCTGTTTTTTTAACTGTCTTTCCTTCTATCTAAAAGTCCTCGTGAGTTATGAGTCATTGCCTTTCTAACACTATCTCGAATTGCCCTTATTTCCTGAGCTCCATCCATTTATAGTCCCCTTACGAGGAAGCTTCCAAGAACTGGAAGAAAATATTTGCTATTTAACTCCTAAATTGCAACTCTTACTTTCTTTGCTCACCTGATGGTATAGAAATAATTTTCAGAAAACCATACCAAAAAACAAACAGATAAAATAACCAAAACTTTGTTCTTTACATTCTATTATTTTTTTTAATATATTTTATTGATTTTGTACAGAGAGGAACAGAGAGAGAGATAGTTAGAAACATCGATGAGAGAGAGTCATCGATCAGCTGCCTCCTGCACACCCCCTACCAGGGATATGCCCGCAACCAAGGTACATGCCCTTGACCGGAATCGAACCAGGGTCCCTTCAGTCCCAAGCCGACGCTCTATCCATTGAGCTAAACCGGTTTCGGCATGTTCTTTACATTCTAATAATTTTTATCTACGAGGTCTTCACTTCAGATTTTAAACGTCATGGTGGACAAAAAACAAAATAAAAAATGTTGGATTACTCTTTTAGATTTCAACAGGCTAAAGATGTTGAGAATCTACTACTATTAACTATAATATGCGACCTGACTGAAAAAGTGTACCTCAAACAGTACAAACCCTCTAATGTTGTGTGTGTGTGTGTGTGTGTGTAAGAGAGAGAGAGAGAGAGAGAGAGAGAGAGAGAGAGAGAGAGAGAGAGAGAGAGAGAGAATATATACAATGGCAAGATTTTTGTAAACAGCTAATATGTTTCAGGAGAAATGAACTTATTCACTGAATTTCTGTTGCTAATAAATACTGAGCCATGTAAAAAAATATTACATTTGTATTCAGAAAATACCACCAAAACCTTGTCCATCCCCAAATTTCTGCCAAATATAGTTCTTCCCTGCTTCAACCAATTGAGCTGTGAGTTCCAAGAGACATAAGCCCATCAGCAGCAGTCATGGACATCACCTATATTACTATTTTGAAGATAGCTCTTAAGTTCTTGAAGAAATAAAACATCAGCAATCAAACAGACTCAAGATGAGAAGTTTCAAGCTGAGATGCCTGGATATGTTGACTCAAACTAAAACAAAGACCAAAGTCACCCAGTCCTCTTATCTATCACCATTTATCTGAAAAACTCAACTTCTTGGATGAGACCAAAAAAAAAAAAAAGGCTTCACAATCTCAAATGTGTTAGGCGGGATGACAAAAGCCCAGGCCCCTTATGCATGTTAGAATGTCTGTCTTCTGTGATCTCTCAATTTTGCTTAAACGCCCTCCAAAGAATTACTACTCTAGATATGAGCATGTGGAAATAAGGTTTAAGTTCTCAGGATTCAAGTGCCAAGGTGATGACTAAAACTTATGTAAGGTGGGGAAAGAGCATCGGAACAGAAAATTATCAATGATATTTTCCCTACAACAGCAGAGTACGGGTTTCCACCTCCGGGCTTTTTATTAGCTTTCTCACCACAGATTAAACATGGATGAATCACATGGAAGCCTTCTGTGGGGTGCAAGGTCCTGTTTTCCCAGGACGTGAGGCTTGTCTGCTGCCTCCAGACCCCCTATCTGGCCATCCCATCTTCCTCCCCACACCCCGCCCCCAACATGCCTTGTAGTAAGAAAGGGAAAAGACAGCCAGTACTTAAACTAAGCTGTCACTTAACAGATGATTTGCAAAAACAAGTCCCCAGGGGACCTAATCAACCTAGGGCACACTGCCCAAGCCCCGGTGGGTGGTTGTCGGAAAAGATAAAGCCCGTATTCTTCAGGAAAGCATGTGACTTTGAAGCAAGAAGCTGCTCCAGACCCCAAGGCTCCCATCAGGCTGTCACCAGGGCGTCCGGACCTGTACACAGCCTTCGTGTAAGAGTGTTAACATCCACAGGCCTGGTCACCGCAACTTCCTAAAAACCTAAGAGGGAAGTTGACTGGTAAAGGGTCCTGGGGTTTCCCGGGGCTGGGGGGAGCTGGGGAGAAGAACGGCGCTCCGTCTTCTGTGCTTGGGACACAGAAGAAAGGCGATGGGCGGGAGGCTGAAGCAGGCGGCGGCACGCGTCGGAAATGGGTCACGCGGAGTGGGAGGTGTTTCTTCAGAGCGAGCAGATCAACAAACCCCCGCGAGGGCGAGGCTGGGCGATGGAGAAAGGCGAACGCAGGCCCCAGGGGTGTCGGGACTTGGGGGTCCCCTCCCCCCCGCCGCGTGCTCCGGGCGGGCCGGGGAGGCAGCGGCGGCAGGTTCCCGGGGGCCCGGGAGCGCGCGGCCAGGCGGCCGGACCGGGCGGGACCGGGCGGGACCCGGCGGGACCCGGCGGGACCCGGCGGGACCCGGCGGGACCCGGCGGGACCCGGCGGCGGCCCGGGAAGCCTGAACAAAGCCAGCGCGCGGGGGGGCCTGGCTACTCACAACAAGAAGCTCATGTCGGCCGCGGCGCGGGCTGCGGGTCGCTGGTCGCAAGGCCTCGGGCCGTTGGCGGCGGCGGCCCGGGAGGAGGAGCAAAGGCGAGGAGAGTCGGTGCGGGTTTGCGCCGGCGGCTCCGCGGCACAACTTGCTCGGCTCGTCGCGTTCCAATGGCTCGCAGAGCGGCCGGAAGTGGGAAGCGCTCGGCCGGAGTCGCTCCGTGGGAGGGGAAGGAAAGGGAGGCGGGGAAAGGGCGCTCGCCTGGCCCCGACTGCCACCGGGGCCGCCGCAGTGCCGCCCCTCGCCGCCGCCGCCGCCTCCTCGCCGGCCCCCAGCCCGCGAACTCTCGCGAGAGCGGCGCGCGCCCACTCGGGCCCCCGGATTGTGGCTCCGGGTGCTGCGGTGCCGGTCGCCTGTGCCGCCCCGCGAGGATGCCTAAGAGGCCCCTGCGGATGGAGGCCTGGCCGCTGGCGTGGTGGGTGGTGGCAGAGGGGTTTCCAGGTGCTTCGCGGCCTTTCCTCTTCACGGAGGAAGTGGGCTTGAACCCCGGGGTGTCAGGGCCCTGCTCTGAGGGATGGACGTGCCATCAGAGTTTTGCCCACTGGCAATGCCAGCAACCAACGATGATGAAAGGTTATGGAGTTTACCTACCATTACACAAAAACTGGAGGGAATTTCATCCGGGGAGAATGATTTGAGAGTGGTTCTGCCAGAAGAGAGGGAAGCATTTGCAGAAACCTGGATGGAATTGGAGGTCATCGTGCTGAGTGAAATAAGCCAGTCAACGAAAGAGAAACACCACATGACCTCATTCATTTATGGATAATAAAGAACATTATAAACTGATGGACCAAAAGATAGTAAAGCAACAAGCAGACTGTCAAATTACAGCGGGGAGGGTAGGGAGATCTGGGGGAGATAAGAGATCAAATGAAGGACTTGTATGCATGCATATAAGTACAACCAATGGACACAAAACTCTGGGGAGGGAGGGCATGTATGGGAGGTGGGAGGACAATGGTAAGATATGTACACAGATAATTTATTTTAAGAGAGAGAGAGAGAGATAATTTATTTTAAGAGAGAGAGAGAAGAATCTGACTGGGTTTTCAAGGCCCCTGGTGTTTTATGGGCATATTTTAAAACCCTGGTCAGGATCCATCACTGTCTGAATGGGCAAGCTAGGCTTTCATCAGCAGCTGGGAAAGTGGGAAAACTGCTGTGGTAACATATTCCAACTATGGGGAGCATTCTTGATAGTTTATAAAGTCTTGCCTTAGACCCCTTTAACTATGTAAAATGCAGGTCCCTCTAGAAGAGGAGCTGAATCCTTTCTAAATTCTACAATAGTTTGTGCATCAGGATGCCCAGTGGTTATAATAGACTTAGGCCCCATAAATGCTTAATCATCAGTTGCCACTGATGACCCACCTGCGACACCATTATCAATGGGTACCCATTTACTTTACATAAGAGATGGTCATCTTCTCTGTGCAACACCCATCAAATCCACAAGTAAATTTTCAAAGAATCTGAACAAAACTTATGCGCAGCTATTAACCCATAGGCTAATAGGCTTGAAAGAGGTGCCAATATGAAATATGTACAATTGAGTGTATTCACTATTAGCTTAGTATTTTGCTAAATCAAACTACGTTTTAAAATAGAATAATAGGGACCGGTTTAGCTCAATGGATAGAGCGTCGGCTTGGGGACTGAAGGACCCGGGTTAGATTCCGGTCAAGGGCATGTACCTTGGTTGCGGGCATATCCCCAGTAGGGGGTGTGCAAGAGGCAACTGATCGATGACTCTCATCGATGTTTCTAACTCTCTATCTCTCTCCCTTCCTCTCTGTACAAAATCAATAAAATATATTTTAAAAAATAAATAAAATAAAATAGAATAATAATTGAAATCTTGACACTAGCACAGGAACAGCAGAGGTCCCTAGAATAATTTGAGAAGACCTAAAGGCTCAAAAGATGCAGGAAAGATGGCAAGAGGAGGATTCATCGTAATATAATATAAATGTATTTCCAGATCTTGATGTGCTACTAACTTACTTAAGACTACTGAAAATAAAACGAGATACCATATTAGGAAATTATGTTTGGGAAGGATAAGCCAGTTAACCTATTAGAACAGCAGTGTCACACCTTTTAAAATGAGGGCCTTGAATTATTACATGATCTTTAAGATATTGTCCAGTTCTAAAAGTCTGTCATGCTAGGGACATCCTTCAGATTGTTGGCAGACAGTTCCTATCCGCTCTCTGATTTGGTAAGGTGGCTTATGTAGCCTTGCTTTTGGTTTAACACAATTTAGATGAATTATATGACACTATCAGGGCAATGAGTGGTAGAGGAAGCTGCAAAGATAGCTGATGAGTTCTTCAATTAAGAGAGTTGCCTAAAATTAATAGCTCATGTAATTTAAATATATTGGACCTAAAAATGAGAGAGCTGTCATGTTAATAATACGGAATATAATTCCAGAGATTAGTTATTCAAATCAAATAATAGCTGTTCACTTAAAATTATTTAGCACTGAAAAAACATTGAAAAATCTATAATCAAAACGAGAGTATATTTTTAAATACACATTTATAATTCCAATTTCTTTACCAATTCATAGAGGGTGTGGCAAATGTAGATTTATAAGAATAGACTCTTTTCACATACAACTGTAAACTTCCTTTTGCCCCATTATGTATTTCATACCACTCCCTAAAATTTCAATTTCAAGAAATTATTCTCCAAATCAAAATCTTATTTTGTTTATATGCCCTTGACCAGAATCAAACCTGAGACTTTTCAGGCCACATGCCGACTCTCTATCCACTGAGCCAAACCAGCTAAGGCAAGACTTTTTTTAGACATCAAAGTAGTGATGTCAGGTAGAGTTTTGATACTACGCAAAGCCTGAGAAGTTTTGATACTAGAGTATGAATGCAGAAGTCCTCAGTAAGTAAAAGTATTTGAAGCCATAATTTGGGCTTCCAAATCAAAATCTTTATGCCAAATAAAAATAGACTTAGCAAAATGTTACCTTTATGCACCTGTGTTTCTTCTTGCTTTACTTCTCTCCCCAGATATCTCAAGTTTCTAATCACCATTTACCGCCTCTCCCTCAGTGTACTTGTAGTCTCCTTTTCCCTCAATGTGAGGGTTTCTAGAGCCGTAAGGAAAATAATTCATACCTTTTTATCAGATAAATTAACCACTTCTAATGTGTTAATTAATGTTTCCCTCCTAGATAAAGTAACACCACTAAAAACCAGGTTTCCAAATTGTAGATGAGGGAAAATTTCTTCTTAAGATTATTTTATTTTAAAAATTGGAATAGAGCTGAAACCGGTTTGGCTCAACGGATAGAGTGTCGGTCTGTGAACTGAAAGGTTCCAGGTTCAATTCTGGCCAAGGGCATGTATCTTGGTTGCGGGAACATCCCCGGTAGGGGGTGTGCAAGAGGCAGCTGGTCGATGTTTCTCTCTCATTGATGTTTCTAGTTCTCTATTCCTCTCCCTTCCTTTCTATAAAAAAATCAATAAAATATATTTTAAAAATTATAGAAATGGTTGTATTATTATTATAATATCACGATTTTTGCAACTCCTAATAGATTAGTGAATCTGAGTATTGAACATCATTGGCTGCTAGTATAACAAGAGACACAAGCATACTTTCTGTGTATCCTAATGGAAGAATATTAGTATATTACCTGTGAAGATATCTTGTCAACAGAGTAGAACCTAAATTTGGTCAAGCGTCTAGATGGAATTTACCAAATTACAGGAAATTCAGAGAACAGAAGAATATGGTAAAGAACATGTGAAATGACACCTCATGGATTCAATCAGCAAAATTCAAACTGTGGGGAAAGTATGCAGGATCCAATTTCTTCAACAAATGAATTGCAAGGCAAAAATAGAGCTGAAGGAGAAATCTAGAGGTTGAAAGAAACGTAAGAGGCATATCAGCCAATTATAAAGTGTGCACTTATTTGCATTCTGGTTCAAAAGAGCAATCTGAGAAAAGAACAATAACAAATGTTTATGTCATTTATAGGCAACTGAAAATTTTGAACACCAGATATCTGACAATTCTATGTACCGATTATTAATTGTGCTGATGATGTGGTTAAAGAGCCTTTATTTTTTAGAAATATTAATTTAATTATTTACAGATGAAATAACATGCCTGGAATTTACTGCAGAATAATGTAGAAGGGAGAGTAGGAATACAGATGAAAAGAGACTGGCTATGAGTTGATAAATACGTGAGGGTCATTATACTGCGCTGTCTACTTTTGCTTAGTTTTGAAATTTTCCATAATAAAAAGAAAAGCAAACAAATACCAGGTTTCCTTTTGAAGAGGCCTAACAGAAGTGTTATTAATGGTGGGAATGGAAAATTTGCTGATGATTTTTTGGACTAAAGAGTTCTTCACATTAGCCAGCTTTTTCTAAGAATATAAAAATGCTCTTGTACCTATAAAACCAAAAGCAAACACTATCAATGCCAGAGAGATAAATACTGAATTCACACCCTGTGGCTAACTCTGGTATTTCTTAAGTGGCTATTCAATTCTGATTCAGAAATATGCTCTAACTCTGAAGGAATAGATACCTGAACGACAGATGCTAGAAAAAAGTATATCAGGACAACAAATCCTTAGTAACCTGATAAAATACATTCTGTTGTGCAGGAGTGTTTGGGTTATATAATGTCTAGATTGACGTATTTATTGCATTCACTTAGTTTATTACATAAGATTATTTTTATAGCTACCATATATTGAATATTTCTGATAGACTAGTCACTCTGTTAAGCTTTTCATATACTCTATTTCATTTACTTCTTACACTACATCATGAGGTTGATATTGTGTTACTTTTCCCCTTTTATAGATAAGGAAATTAGTGCCAAAAGGTTATATATGTAATTTGTTCTAGATCTCATAACTAGTGAATCCAATCTGAATTCAGCAATATCTAATTCCTTTTCCCTTTTCCCAGGATGACCATACATCCCAACTGGCTGCCTTAAAAATATCCTATTAACTACCTTAAAAATATACTAAGTTAGAAAGAGAAGATTCTGAATTAATTTCGGAGTTCTACACAATCATATTTAATAGCTAGCAATTCAATTTGACCCTTATCAATGCTCTTTAGATTTTAATTCTGTATCTGACTTCATTAAAGACAAGCCTATGAATGAAGGACGTATTGTTTTGACACAATAGAAGAGAATGGAAATACAAAAGATTGGTTCATGAAGCTTGTCTCTCAATGCATTCATTTGTCACTAAAAGCCATAAAGCATCAAAACACAAAGCGTCTTATTTAACATGTTATAATGGAAGAAGGACTCTTCTCTTGGCCCCAAACCTAACTCAATACCTTCCCCTTCAAGCTGTTCATTCTTTCGAAGGCAAGGATAGTGTAATAGAATACTAGATTTAAGAGAACAATAAGCCGAAACCGGTTTGGCTCAGTGGTAGAGCGTTGGTCTGCGGACTGAAAGATCCCAGGTTCGATTCCAGTCAGGGGCAGGTACATTGGTTGCAGGCACATCCCTGGTAGGGGGTGTGCAAGAGGCAGCTGGCTGATGTTTCTCTCTCATCAATGTTTCTAGCTCTCCATCCCTCTCCCTTCCTCTCTGTAAAAAATCAATAAAATATATATATTTTTTTTTAAAAAGAGAGAGAACAATGAGGTGCAAGTTGTTCATTTATTCATTCAACAACTATTATCTACTCTGAGCCTCTGTGACCAGAAAACATGGATATAGTCCCTGACATCAAAAGTTCTATAGGATAGGCAAGCAAACAAATAATAGTAAAATTAGAAACTGTATCAGTGCCAGGCTCTGTGAGTGTATATTGTAGGAACCTCACCGATTTTGGTGGTCAGAGAATTGGATCCTGTGCATTTAGAAGTGAATAGTATGCATTTAAATTCCTGCTATATTTCTAAAAACTTCCAGGACGTAGTTTGTGAGAAGCCAGTATTTTAGAACTTGTCAGAAAGTGCTACTTGTAGTATAATTTTGAGGCTCTTAATCCATAGGACAAAAATGATAAAATATTTCTAGCATGGGCTTTGTACTTGCTCAACTAATTTCTTGACCTATCAAGTTTACCATTGTTCATAATTAGTTTTTTCCCCCAATAAACTTAAACCATGAAGCCATTTTTTTCAGTCAGCAGCATGGGGAGAAGGAGGAGGCAGGGTCCTTTTTGAACCTATTCAAAGCTGCTTTTCTCAAATTGATAGGACACTGCCAAGGTCAGCAAGCCTAAAATTAACTCCACCAGCTGTGTTTTGTTTTGCTTCATATAGCACATGTGCTCAGGGGGCTTAATCTGCTAGGCTGGCTTGCTGCTTCAATCTGCCGTGCGCTTAAAAGTGTGTTTGCCTGGAGTGCATGTTGTGCATAAAGACATGGTAACAAAGCAGCTTGAGAAGATATGGGGACTAAATGAGTAAGTCTCTCCATTAATCTCAAAAAAGCCTAGCAACAATGTGTGTGTGGGGGAGGGGGGGGAAGTCACCACTGAGTATGCCAGATGAGCAGCTTAACTTTTAACCTTGCTGCAGTTTCCCACAGGCTACTGATATGCTGTCAAGAACCAAGAGATGAGGATGTAGTTTCAAGGACTCTGTTTTTAGCCCAACCCTCTCCTGGAGGTCCTTTAGCATGAAGGTCCATATATAGACATAAAGAGTATCCCAACTGGCTGCACCTTAAAAATATCCTAAGAACCAGCAGCTGTTACTTTCACCCACACAAATTCACAGTTGGCATAATTAAGCAGAGCCTGCTCTCGAGAACTGCAGCCCCAGGGTTGTGCCCTAAGTACTTTTGCTGCTCCCCCCATCCCCTTCTCCATTCCCTTCTTCAGAGTAACCTAAAGCAGAATAGATAAATGAAAGTGATTGGGTTTGAGCAGTTTGGAGGTCGCATCAATGTAAGTAATGAAATGTGGAAGGCAGATCTTCTAACATGGTCTTGAATCCCTGCCTATATGACCACTGGATTCCAGAGACTCTAGGCTAGGGGTGTCAAACTCAATCAGAGAAGGGGCCAAAATCTAAAATCCAGCCTAAATCGCGGGCCAAATGGTTTACTGAACAGTCATAAACTGTCATTGTGATGGAAACGCAGCAGAGTGCAGTGATGACAGCGGGGTGCGGGCCACATTGCAAGGCCTGGCGGGACGGATTTGGCCCGCGGGCCTTGTGTTTGACACATGTGCTCTAGGCAGTCCCTGGTCTTGGCCATTTATTCTCTCACACCCTCTTCTTGGCATCTCTCTCATGTTTTCCATAGTTGTCATAGTCACAACCATAGCAACCTGAGCAGGCCACAATCCTCTTACAGCTGGAGACATGAGATACAGCTTTGCACAGTATAATTCCCCTGTCTTGCACCAACTGGAATCTAGTTCCAGATAGTCAAACCATTTGTTTTTCCTCAGGAGAATTATTCCAAATCCTCCCAAAATATCACTCTGTTTCTATAAAACTAAAAGCAAATGCTATCAATGCCAGAGAGAAAAATGCTGAATTCACCCCCTGAGGCTAACTGGTATTTCTCCTTCAGGTCTGAGTGGCATCAGGGCAACCAGGGAGCATTACAGAGAAGACCAAGGTAATCAATCTTACCTTGAAATTTGAGCCCTAACCAGTTTTGGTCAGTGGATAGAGCAACGGCCTGTGGACTGAAAGTTCCCAGGTTTGATTCCCGTCAAGGGCATGTACGGTTATGACACATCCTCAGTAGGAGGTGTGCAGGAGGCAGCTGATTGATATTTCTAACTATCCCTCTCTTCCTCTATGTAAAAAATCAACAAATTATATTTATAAAAAATTTTTTGACCAAGTAGTTCCAAATCCCTCATTTATAGATTGCACTCTGTGTTTCCATACCAGTCATTCCATTTGAGTACAGGATAAAGGGACATAGTAAAATAAAATGATGTGGGCAAAAAGATTTCCTATCTAAAATGGAGCTTTTAAAGGGAGTGATCTTGCCAGCGCTGGCGTGGCTCAGTGGATAGAGTGTAGGCCTGCGGACTGAAAGGTCTCGAGTTCAATTCCGGGCAAGGGCATGTACCTTGGTTGCGGGCACATCCCCAGTAGGGGTTGTGCAAGAGGCAGCTGATCCATGATTCTCTCTCATCGATGTTTCTAACTATCTCTCTCTTCCTCTCTGTGAAAAATCAATAAAATATATTTTTTTAAAAATAAAAATAAATAAATAAATAAATAAAGGGAGTGATCTTGTTTTGCTTTTTTTAATTTTTTCCCTTTTTGTTGAATTTATTGGGTGTCGCTGGTTAACAAAGTTACACAGGTTTCAAGTGCACATATCTACATCATCTGTAAACTATATTGTGTGTTCACAACCTCAAGTCATCTCCACCCATCATCATTTATCCCCTAAAGAGAATGATCTTGTAATGCACTCCCTTTTAGGGACCTATCTGAAACCTTCCTGGAGTCCTGCAGGATAAAGGGCTCAGATTCAGTCAGTCAGTAACATTTATTAAAGATCGATCATAAACCAGTTATCGTGCTAAGAGTGAGGATACAAAAGAGATATACATCACAACCCTCAAGGAGCTTATTTATAGTGGCAGAGACTGACATATTCTATATAATAAAAGCCTAATATGCTTAAGTGTCCAGTCATCTGGTTGTCTGTTCAACCAATCAAAGTGTAATATGCTAATGATATCCTAAGTACGCTCAACCGCTCGCTATGATGTGCACTGACTGAACACCAGGGGGTAGACACTCCAACCAGTAGGTTAGCTTACTGCTGAGGTTTGGCCGATCAGGACTAAGCCAGACAGGCGGGACACGCCCTGGAGCCTTCCCACAAGGCCCTCCCCAGCTGGCCAATCTCCTGTGTCCCTCCCCAGCCCCAATCGTGCACTAGTTGGGTCCCTCGGCCTGTCCTGCACCAGCTCACATTCCAGGACCTTTTTAGGGATGTTGGAGAGCCGGTTTTGGCCTGATCCAACAGGCTAGGCCAAAGGATTCCATTGGTGCATGAATTCGTGCACTGAGTCTCTAGTAAGTATTTATTAAGCCCTAACTATATGCTAGTTATTTATGTAAGCACTGGGGGATATATGATAAAGTTCAAAACAGATAAAGTCACTGACCCCAAGTGTTTACTTTCTAGTAAGGAAAAGATATTCAGAGTTTAACTCAGCATGTTAATTCTCTAGTTGTATTTACAATTTAATTATCCCTAATTTTGGCATGACATCGCATGCCTATTGAATATTTTAAAAGAATAGAAGCATCAGGAATCAAGTAGGGAAGAAATTCTGGAATTACAATATAAAGATAAAAGGTCTTCTGACCACCCGACAGACAATAGTTTCAATGCTCATTTGAACTCTGCTACAGCTAATAACTACAGAATCGCAAAATCAGTCCTATAGGAGGTTCTGTGAATATTTCAAGTACAGCCTTTAGCCATGTACTCAATAACTGCATGACCAAATGGCAGGTCTAAAATTGGAGCAGGTATATGTGTTTGTGTAATAAAGTTAAGATGTGCCGAAACCATTTTGGCTCAGTGGATAGAGTGTCGGCCTTTGGACTGAAGGGTCCTGGGTTCGATTCTGGTCAAGGGCATGTACCTTGGTTGCGGGCACATCCCCTGTGAGGGGTGTGCAGGAGGTGACTGATCGATGTTCCTCTCATTGATGTTTTTTGCTCTCTATCTCTCTCCCTTCCTCTCTGTAAAAAAATCAATAAAATATATTTGAAGAAGAAGAAGAGGAAGAAGACGACGACGACGAGAAGAAGAAGAAGAAGAAGAAGAAGAAGAAGAAGAAGAAGAAGAAGAAGTTGTTAAGATGGACCCAAAACTCTGTTCCTAGGAAGAAAGCTTTCTCCTTCTCCCCTAGCAACTTCCAAGGATCTGCATCATCTATCAGTGTCATTGTCACAGGGCTGTTAGCTTGCAATTTCCATAAACCTTCCCTGGATCATAAAAACAAAACAAAACAAAACAAAAACCTCACTGGGAGTGAGGGGGAGTGAGGGATGTGGCTACACAGCATGGCTCAAAAAACCAGTTCCTCCCAGGAGGCCCCAGTGGTTTCGTTGGACAGGTCTGAAAGCAGCTCTTTGTTCTCGGTGATGCTCTGGAGCCAACTGTGGCTGGCTGTCCTGCCATGGCTCTTAGAGCACTTTTATCATGAAAGCTGGAAAGAGACCACAGAATCTTCAGGAAATCAGGGGAACTAATATTTACTTTCTGCTGTGTAATTTTCTGCAAGTAATTTCGCAAAAACTCTTTATATAATTCTCACCACAACCCTATGAGGCAGATGCTGGTTGTTTCAGTACTATGGATAGGGCTGTTAAATCACACTTAGTGTAACACCAGTAAATCCTGAATTTGAACCCAGGTCTATTTAATTTATGTAAAATCAGACACATCCTAGGACTGTGTGTTATGGAACAAGTTAGGATTTTAAGTGGTACACAAGCACAGCATCTATATATATAAAAGCCTAAATGACCATTACGACTGAATGACCAGAATGACTGGAACGATTGGTTGACCAGTTGCTATGATGGACACTGACCACCAGGGGGCAGCCTCTCAACACAGGAGCTGCCTCCTGGTGATCAGTGCACTCGCACAGGGGGAGCGCTGCTCAGCCAGAAGACAGGCTCATGGCTGGCGAGTGCAGCTGCAGCGATGGGATCCTCTCTGGACTCCACAGCAGGGCTATTGAGAGCGGCTGCAGCCAGGATGAGCAGTGCCAGTGGCACCCGGCCCTGGCTCGAGCTCCTCCCTGGCCGCCTGCCGTTTGGCACACTGCTACACCCCTCTGAGAATGTCTAACTGCAGGTTTAGGCCTGGTCCCCGCAGGCCAGGCTGAGGGAACCCCCCTTCATTCCCATGCATGAATCCATGCACCTGGCCTTAGTAATATTATATTGAATCACATATTAGGAAAATTATTTCCTTTTAAATTCACTTTCATTTCTTCTGATTATTTCAGACTCAGAGACTTCAGCAGGCAACAATATTTAGCTAGAGTTCAATATCATTTTTCTCTTACTGACTTTATATGTTCTACTACATAAGCTGTGTGATACTGGTTTTCATTTATAATAGTGATATAAAATAAAGCCTTTTTGTTAAACTGAAGATCATACTATCCAGATGCAGCTACTTACTAGCTGTATGACCGTGGGTGCGTTAACCCTCAATTTCCTCGATTGTAAAACAGGTTTAATGTTAATGTTGATGAGTGAGTTCAGTGGAATATTGCATGCCAATTACTTAGAACAATATTTAAAATATACTGCTGCTCAGTAAATGTTAGTTGTTATGAAGTTTAAAAGGGAATGAGCTGATTTAAATCAGGTTTCTCATCTTTGGCACTGCTGACATTTGGCACTGTTTCATGGTAAGCTGTGCTGTGTATTGTAGGATGCTTGCCAGTATCCTTGCCTTTTTCCACTAGATGCCAGTAGTGCCCAGTTATGACAAATGAAAATGTTTCCAGACATTGACAAATGTCCTCCTGAGGGGGAAAATCACTCCTAGTTGAGAATCATTGATTTAAAGGAAAACATTAGGTAAAAACCATGACAAACATCTAACCGTGTTATGAGGAAAAGCTAAAGCTTGGGGAACACTGCTCTAAGACAGCGCTATTTGAAATGTAATTCTAAAAGTCAGAAATGACTTTAAAAAAATGTTTTTTATTGACTTCAGAGAGGAAGGGAGAGAGATGGAAACATCAATAATGAGAGAAAATCATTGATTGGCTGCCTCCTGCACATTTCCTATTGGGGATTGAGCCCACAACCCGGGCATATGCCCTTGACCGGAATCAAACCTGGGACCCTTCAGTCCACAAGCGATGCTCTATCCATCGATCCAAACCTGCTAGGGCAGAAATTACTATTTTTATTTGCATGTTTATGAATATGTTCTAAGTTTCCTATCAAAGCTAAAACTATTCAAACTCAGAAGAAGCTGAGCTTATAAGTACATGAACTTATCTTTATTTTTCTTTGACCTGTAATTTTCTCCTCCTGCCTTCTCTTCCAATCAATTAGCTATTTAATACCCTCCTCTGCACTCATACTCATGAACTGACTAGGCCAGAAATCCTCTGGCCAGATTTCTCAGACCCCTCATTCCCCAGTCAGGGGTACACTTCCCTGCTTTTTGAATGCACCTAAAAATGTAATTGACACTCTATCAATGTGTCAGCAAAAAAAATAGTCTAAACAGGTTGAAACAATGAGGAAATGTAATGGCTCACAGAAATGAAATTCAGAGATGGGGAAGGTGTCAGGTTGGTGTTAATTCATTGGCTCCAGCTCCATTTCTCTACAGTTCCCTTGACTCTGCCTTTCTGTATGTGCCAGCCTCACCCTCCACTTGCTGGTGAATTGGCTACAGAAGTTTAGGACGTATATTCACACCCAACCATGTTGACAGGACATTGAAAGAAATTTCTCTCTGAAGGTTATCCAATGGCTTTAATGAAAGTTTAGTGTCAGATTGTTCAACCTTGTGGTTTTAATTATTAGATGCCTGAAGAACTCATCTCTGATGTTCATTTGTTTACTGGGTTGTTGATAGATTAAATGGGAATATTTGTGATAGCACTTTGTAAACTGATAGGTAATTGTAAGATATCTTTCCTTGGGAGGCTTTCTTTTTAAAGAGTAATAAATCTATTCAAGTATATTGTTCATAGTGGAGCTGTTGTGCAAACATTCATAGACTAACAATGGGAAGTGAGTGTCAAAGAACCCCCCAAACAGGTGACTTAATAGAGCCAAATAAGTCTCCCAGAGTGATTCTAGACTCAAGACAGCCCTGGAGTACTCAGCAGCCAAATTTGTGAACTCTGCATAGATATGGCCTGACTATAATAAATGTTTCTACTTTCTTCTGTCCTGCCCCCACTGGCAAATAATTTCTGCATTTATAATTCAGTTTGCCTGGATGGGGACATCAGTAGTCTGAGCCAACAACTCATCATTGATTTTTTTTTTACAGAGAGGAAGGGAGAGGGACAGAGAGCTAGAAACATCCATGAGAGAGAAACATTAATCAGCCGCCTCCTGCACACCTCCTGATGGGGATGTGCCCACAACCAAGGTACTTGCCCGTGACTGGAATGGAACATGGGACACTCCAATCTGCAGGCAGACGCTCTATCCACTCAGCCAAACCAGTTAGGGCAAACTATAAATTTAATGTAATTCTCTATCCAACAAAAATACTCAGAGGATGGACATTTCAAAAAAAGAGGCTTTTCAGAAAAGCTGAAATGAAGTGAGGAGAGAATAGATTACTAGATAGTAAAACATTATAAAGTTATAATATTTAAAAGCTTGAAAAGAAAGCTAAATCAATGGATGAGAATAGAAAGAACAGATATAGACAAAAGTATATATAAAATTAATGCAAGAAAAAGAAATTGTTCAGAAAATGATGATGGGATAACCGGATAGCCATATGAAAAATCTTGAGCCCCTACCTTAATTTTTATTGCAAATTAAATGCTAAATAGATCAAAGATTTAAACATGAAAACTAATCTGGAAAAAATATTGAGGAATTTTTTTATAATCTCATTTGGGAGAAAGTCTTCCTAACTTAACCTAACTCCAGAATCCAAATCCACACAGATATTTACAACAGATATTGGTAAGATTAATAAATTTAAAACATTGCCAAAAATATTAATAACAAAATGTAAAAATTGACAAATTCCAGAAAATATTTAGAACATATTACAATGTAGTGCTTATTTCTTTGTTTTATAAACAGCTCGTGTAATTCAATAAGTTCGTAACACAATTTTTTTAATAGGGAAAAAATGCACATCAACAGAATTTTCTATAACTGTTAAATAAAGCAGATCTGTGTGAAATGATTTTGAATGGTCTTTCAGATATATTAGAGGAAAAGGCAAAGATACAGAAAAATAATACAGTATATTATTTGTTTAAAAACATAAGAGAAGAGTGGAAAGGCTAGGTTACTAATTTTCTATTGTTGCTATAACAAATTACTACAAATTTAGTAAATTAAAACACAAATTTATTATCTTAGAGTTCTGGAGGTCAGAAGTCCAAAATGGGTCTCGAGGGGGTAAAATCAAGGCATCCCAGGGCTGCATTTCTTTTTGGGGCTGTAGGAGGGAATTCATTTCTGGCCATTTCTAGCTTCTAGAGGTTGGTCACAATCCTTGACTCATGTCCTGTATCCCTCCAACCTTGCTTCTATCATCACCTCTCATTCTCTGACTCCCCTACCTCACTCTTCCATCTTCTAAGGACCCTTGTGTTTACATTGGCCCACACAGATAATCCAGGATAGCCCCTCCATCTCAAGATCCTTAATTTGTTAACATCCACAAAATCCTTTTTTCCAGATAAGGTAACAACAGTGTCAAAGAAAAACCAGAGCTGTGTTTAAGAGGTAAAATCAGATTTTATTTAATACTATTACAATAGAGGAAAAAGAGAGCTCAGTACAGAAATGGGTTCAGTTCTGAATACAACATAAACAAGTGGGGATTTAGCCAAGAAGCATGCTGGGGGCCTGTGGATGAAAAATTACTAAAATAAAAGAAATGTCAAGTGTAAAAGGGGATTTTTTGCTAAACTGACTTGACAGGATTCTTGCCAAAGGCAGGCCAGGGTGATCAGATATCACCTTGGAAGTAGCGGGGGTTGAAGAATTTAATCAGATATTAAGAGTAATTAGATATCAAGGGTGGGGTTTCTGGCTGCACTGACTTAGCAGGATTCTTGCTGAAACTGGGCAATGCAAAGACAAACATGGAAGCCCTTAGATCAAGGCCTAGTTGAGAAGAGGGCTCAGAGGAGCCTAAAGTCTCGTCAAGGGGAGTCTTTGTCAATAGTCACAGGCTCCATGATGTGGAGAGCCATTATTCTGCCTACCACACAAATTGATCAGCCAAAGAGAATCAGAGGGAAAATATTATAAGCAATAAAAGAATTTGTAGCCAAAACTGGTTTGGCTCAGTGGATAGAGCATCAGCCTGTGGACTGAAGGGTCCCTGGTTCTATTCTGGTCAAGGGCATGTACTTTGGTTGCTGGCACATCCCCAGTGGGGGGTGTGCAGGAGACAGCTGATCTATGTTTCTTTCTCATCGATGTTTCTTACTCTCTCTCTCTCTCTCTCTCTCTCTCTCTCTCTCTCTCTCTCTCCCCTTTCCTCTCTGTAAAAAATCAATAAAATATATTTCTTTTAAAAAGAATTTGTGTCAGATAAAGAGCTTCACAGATAAGAAAAAACTAAAGGAGTTCATCAACCAAACCAATATTATATGAATGCTGAAAGGTATCCTTTAAGAAGAGGAAGAAGAAGAAGAAATAGGTAAAGATAAAAATTCCGAACAACAAATACATATCTATTAACAAGTGAATCTAAAAAATCAAGTGAATTAAAAATCTGATGAACAGAATAAACTGGTGAATATAATAGACTCAGGGGCATAGAAAGGGAATGGACTGACAACTCTCAGGGGGAAAGAGGTGTGCAGTTGTGAGAAGAAACTGAACAAAAATCATACAACTATGGATGAGGACAGTGGGGGGGGGGGCGTAGGGGAAGAGGGTGGGATGGGAACCAAGTGGAGGAGAGCTAGGGGGGTGGGAAGGAGGAACAACTGTAATAATCTGAACAATAAAGATTTATTAAATTTTAAAAAAGAATTTGTAATAGTAGCTTATATATCAAAAGTAATATGCCATCTACCTAGTAACCAAAATGATAAAATACACAGAAATATATATTTGCAAGAAAATAGCAAAAATGTCCCAGGGGAAGGAAAATAGCAATCTGGGAATCAGAAGTGAGAATTACTTTTCGATGTGTCCCCTTTCACATCACTTTATAGGCATCTTCTGTTGAACATGTGAATCTGGTTTGTCACTGCCTATTTATTTTGGTTGTGTTGTTGTTTTTTTTAAATACCTTTTTATTGATTTCAGAGAGGAAGGGAGAGGGAGATAGAAACATCATTGATGAGAGAGAACCATGCATGGATCAGTCGCCTCCTGCACGCCCCCTAGTGGGGATCGAACCCGCAGCCCAGGCATGTGCCCTTGATTAGAATAGAACCCAGAACCCCTCAGTCAGTCGGTCGACGCTCTATCCACTGAGCCAAACCGGCCAGGGCATGTTCTTGCCGCCCCCCCCCCCCCCCCACCCCACTTCCCCCTCTGTTATCCAACTCCCTTTTCCTATATTGGGAAGATCTGCTATTGTGTTCAGGTTTTTTTTTTTTTTTTTTTAATATATATTTTATTGATTTTTTACAGAGAGGAAGAGAGAGGGATAGAGAGCTAGAAACGTCGACGAGAGAGAAACATCGACCAGCTGCCTCCTGCACACCCCCTACCGGGGATGTGCCCGCAACCAACGTACATGCCCTTGACCGGAATCGAACCTGGGACCTTTCAGTCCGCAGACCGACGCTCTATCCATTGAGCCAAACCGGTTTCGGCTATTGTGTTCAGTTTTAGTAGGACTCAGTGCCCCATCTTTTACTATTTAAACTAAAGGGGGAATAAATTGGATCCCCCTGCCCAGGGCACTGACTCGAGATGGTTACACTAACGCCATAGACATTTTGATCTTTTCTGGGGACCCTCCAGAAGCATCCCGTAGGGGTGGAGAGGGCCTCCCAACCTCTCTGTTCTAATGAAAAAACAGCTATTCTGCTTGTGTTTTTAGACCTGCAGGAGCTCCTTGGTATCTTTCTGTTTTCCAAATCAGCCTCCTTCTGATTTTGTGAGTCCCACAAACTATATAATAATGTGTGTTTTTAATTTTTGCAACAAAAAATTTTTAAAACAAAAATCTCTGACTCCAAATATTGGTCAAACCACTTAGTAAGTCACACAGGGTCCCTTTTTTCTTTCTTTCTTTTTTTTTTTTTTTTAATATGTTTTTATTGATTTCAGAGAGTGGAAAGGAGAGGTAGAGAGAGATAGAAATGTTGATGAGAAACATGGGTCAGCTGCCTCCTACACTCCCCTACTGGAATTCAAGCCTGCAACCTGGCCATGTGCCCTGACTGGAAATCAAACCGTGACCTCCTCATGCATGGGAAGATGCTCAACCAACTGAGCCACACTGGCTGGTCCCACCTTTTCCCCCTCCTCCTCTTCCTCCTCTTCCTCCTCTTCTTCCTTCTCCTCCTCCTCCTCCTTTTCCTCCTCCTCCTCTTTCTCCTTCTCCTCCTCCTTCTCCTCCTCCTCCTTTCTCCTCCTCCTGCTCCTCCTCCTCCTCCTCCTCCTCCTCTTCATCTTTCTCCCCTCCTCATCTCCCTCTTTTTCCTCCCTCTCCTCCTGCTCCTTACTTGTAGGCTTCTCTCTGATTCATTTAATCCCCAGTACATACTTGTAGTTTTCATAGTTTCATAGACATGATATACCTATTAGTCCCTCCATTTGTGTCTGGAATGCTTTCTTCCTCATATAGAGCTTTTAATATCCACTTAATTCACTATAATTTCTCTGATTTATCCCCGCAAAGTATTTTTTCCCTACTTCCATGGTCTATTATACTATTTATATTTGAAGTATTTGAACTATTCTGTATTAGACTAAGAAGTCCTAGGGAGGATCAGATCTCCTTTATAAATATTAGTTGACTGGATTAATAAAATTAGTTAAATGTATTTTTAATGATTCAAAATTATTATAACCACCATCACATTTTTTTTTTTTACCATTTCACTATAGCTCTTTGAAATTATAAAAGGGAATAGAATAATTTGTTCCTGTAAAAATATAATTAATATTTGGCAACTTAAAGATAGGTTTTACATAATGTACTTTCTTAGTTGATTTCTTTTACAACCGTGAGTGGTAATCTAGGGTACTGAGTTTCAGAGAAAGTAACTTTCCTAAGATTACATGACTTATAAATGGTAATAATTATAATAAAATTGAAAAAAGAAAACCTAACATTTACCATGTCCAAGCACTGTTTGTTTTTTAATATTACTTGCCGTATCTAATTTGATCCTTTCCACTATTGGTAAGTACTATTATTATCTCCCTTGTGTCATTTAGTAAGTGGTGAAGCTGATATTTGAACCAGATTTATTGAAATGGGATCTGTCCCAAAAAAAGAATACATCCTTCAAAAGGGCAATTATTATGCTACACGGTTAATTTTATTTAAGCTCCCACCGGCTCCTAATGGCCATGCTTTATGGCTTCTGATAGCTTTTTTTGTGCTGTCTTCTTGTTAGCATGCAGTACCATCTTACGGCGGCCAATTCACTACTTCTTATTTATGCTAGAAATTAAGTAAATTAACATTTGTAGTGTGTTTAAAATTAGGAGGAAATGGGTGAATATCTATGGATTCTATAATATCTTTTACAGGAAAAATTTCTTTTTTCCTTTACCTCTTGATTGTCCATATTCTATTTAATAGGAGTCCAGAAAACTGCCTCTTCTCAAATAGCTTTATTTGAGTTAGCTTATACAATTGACCTGACAATGGGCTTCTCTAGGTAGTCAATGAGGCATTGGAGTGGCAATTATCTGGAAGCCATGATCTGTTCTGTCAGCACTGGAGCTCATCCACCTGAAGGAGAGAGATGCTGGCCCAGGCGATGACCCTACCACAGCATGTCTGCACAATAAACTGCTTCAAAAGCGTGAAATGGCTAAAGTGACAAAAGGTATACCTTGCCAAAGGAATGAGGCTTAGAGCTTTGCACAGCTGCTGAGCTTATGAATATTTGTCCGTAGTTGCCTTATTGAAGGCTTTATTCTTTCATTAATGTATATTCTTTTCTTTACTTCAAATTCTTTTTTTTAATCATTTATTATTGTGTACGTGTGTATAAAAAAAAAAAAAAAATGGTCAGGGAGCTAGAATCTGCCTACATCTGTGGCAGTAGAGAAAAGCCCACTTTTATCACATGTAATCAGAAGAGCACAGTAATTACCTGTGCAGGGGTATTCATGTATTTTCTTTCAGAAGAATGTTTAAGAATACGATTTCACTTACTAAGTATTCCAAGCATATTTTACTGAGCACTTACGATGTGCCCAGTTCTCTATAAGTAACCTATTTAATAAAATCCTAAGCCACCATTATGGAGGATCGGCCAGAATGACCTGTCACTGTGATGTGCACTGACCACCGGGAGGCAGCCGCTTAATGCAGGAGCTGGCCCCTGGTGGGCAATGTGCTCCCACAGGGGGGCGCTGCTCAGCCAGAAGCCAGGCTCACGGCTGGCGAGCACAGCAGCAGCAGCAGTGGTGGGAGCCTCTACCACCTCAGCATCAGTGCTAAGGAGCAGTAAGGAGTAGAGAGCAGGCGGGTGGTAAGGAGTGAGGGGTCCCGGACTGCAAGAGGGCAGAGGCCAGGCTGAGAGATAGATACCTCTCCCCCGCCCCATGCATGAATTTTGTGCACCAGGTCTCTAGTAGATATTCAACACTGGACTAAATCAATACAATTCCTATCCTCATTGAGGTCATGTCTCTTGGCGTGCAGCCTCATATAATATAATCCAAGATTATCATAAAATACTGCCTATAAATTTTTATAGCAATGTGAGACTTCCAAAATATACTCCCACAAAAAAACAAACAAACAAACAAACAAACAAACAAAAAACCTATGAGGACAAGTGTAATCATTGGATTTTAGTGCTGAAATAAATTTTAAACTAGGCATTTATTATGCTTTTCTGCTGTGCCTTAAATTTCAAAAGTTATTATGTCAGTTTCCTATCCTAATATATAAATCCCAGGGTCTGTAACATCCAAAACGACCGAAGGCTCAACCAACTGGAAGTCAGTGGTGAGTTGCCATGACGACCAGCACTGACTGCTCCCTGCTGCATGCATAGTGACCTAGCACTGACTGCGGAAGGGGCTGCAGATCAGACCTGAAGAGAGGCCAGGGAGAGAGAGGCAGGGTCTGACCCACAGCCTCTGTGGAAGCTGTGGATCAGCCCTTGCCTCTCTCTTTCTCTCCAGGCCTGGCCAGCAGCCTTGCCTCTCTTTCTCTTGGGCCTCTGCTGGGGCTGCTGATCAGCCCCACCTCTCTGATCAGACCCGTTGATAGGCCTGGAGATGCTGACTGGCATAGTAACCAACCAATCAGAACCAAATCTGGGTGAAGTGCAAGGAGCCAATGGCAGAACCTAAGGTGGGGGCTGAGGAGGAGTTTTAAGGGCAACAGCTGATGGTAGTGTAAGAAAGTGGTTCAATTTTTTAATGACCTGTTTGGCAGTATAGTGCATATGGCTGACTATCAGTCCAGATATATGTATTTTTGTCTGCCAAGAGCATTTCCTTCTGCTGAAAAAGACTTACCCCCACCGCATTTAAGCAACCCTATCCTATATAATCTATTATAATACTAAATAGGTAATGTGCTTATTAGACTGGGTCAACCAGCCATCTTCTGGATGTTTGACTTCCTTCTAGACAAAGCCATGGTAGTGGGGGTTGAGGCAGAGATATTAGGGGTGATCAGGTTGGCAGGGGATGGTAGTTGGGGGTGAGATCATGCCTGCAGGGAAGGACTATTGGGGGTAAGATTAGACCAGCAAGGGAGAGCAGTTAAGGATGATCAGGCAGGCAGAGGCAGTTGTGGGAGAGATTGGGCCAGCAGGGGAGAGCAGTTGGTGGTGAGATCAGACCGGCAAAGAAAGGCAGTTAGGAGCGATCAGGCAGGCAGGCAGAGGCAATTAGGGGTGATCAGGCAGGGAGGCAGAGAGGTTAGGGCCAATCAGGCAGACAAGCAGGGGTTTGGGGCAATCAGGTAGGCAGGCAGAGGCAGTTGGGGCAATCAGGCAGGCAAGCAGGTGAGTAGTTAGGAGCCAGTGATCCCAGATTGCAAGAGGGATGTCCAACCTTGTGGGATCGGGCCTAAACTGGCAGTTGGACATCCTCCAAGGGGTCCCCGATTGGAGAGGGTGCAGGGTGGGCTGAGGGACCCCCCCTCCCCACTTGTGCATGAATTTCATGCATTGGACCACTAGTTACTACTATAAAAATTGCCACCAACTTGGTGGATCAAGGGAACACATTTCTTATTTTACAGTATGAAGGTCAGAAGTCCAAAATAGGCCTCACTGGATTAAAGTCAAGGTGTTATCAGAGCTGTGATACTTCTAGAGTCTCTAGAAGATAATTTATGATATTTTCTTGTATTTTCTAGCTTCTAGAGGCTGCCTAGATTATTTGGCTTGTGGCTCTATTTGTCTATTTTTTATTTAAAAAAAATCTTTATTGTTGAAAGTATTACAAATGCCCCCCCATTGACCTCTTCTAGCCCACACCTGCCCCCTACCCCAGGCCATTTAACTATTTTCAAAGTAAAACACCCCTTTGTTAACTGTGGTCAGACTATGGACATGATTTTTTTTTCCAGCATTTTTCTGATGGATTATGTTTTCATTTTATAATATGACAAGAAGAAAAATATATCAAGAAGTTTGACCAGGGGCGGGTCAGCTGGGGGAAGGGAGGGAGGCCCTGGCCTGCAGCCAGCAGCTGCTAGGGACCCTATCAGTGCATGGATTTTGTGCACTGGGCTTCTAGTTATAAAATAATGGTAAACTGCTTCTCTAGCTATGGACTTATACCCTTAATCATTTTAGTGGCACCACAGCTATTTCAAACATTGAAGCACTAAAAGAAATGAAAGGCTAAAATCAGTAATGTGTGGACAGGCTAAATAGCCATCTCAGAGGGTGAATATAGAAAAACTGGACGAAACCGGTTTGGCTAGAGGGTCAGGCTGTGAACTGAAGAATCAAAGGTTTTATTCCAGTCAAGGGCATGTACCTTCGTTGGGGGCACATCCCCAGTGGAGAGTGTGCAAGAGGCAGCTGATCAATAATTCTCTCTCACTGATGTTTCTAACTCTCTATCCCTCTCTCTTCCACTCTGTAAAAAATCAATAAAATATATTAAGAAAAGAAAAAAGAAAAACTGAATTTGTTTAAAGAAAAGGGGGGTGAGGGTAGGGATATTCTAAGAGAAGGGCTACACAGCACTGAGCTGAAGGGTACTGAGTGCATGATAAGAGCAAAAATATAATACTTAAGACAGTGAAACAAGGAAGGGTATAGAAGAAGCAACAGGAAAAAGCCTGGACTGGACTGCTTTGGCTCACTGAGAAGTCAGAGTAAAGGATTAAGATGGTACTTTATAATCTTTTTTTAAATATATTTTATTAAGGTCAGAAGTCCAAAATAAGACTCACTGGATTAAAGTCAAGGTGTTATCAGAGCTGTGATACTTCTAGAGTCTTTAGGAGATAATTTATTTTCTTGTATTTTCTAAGAGAGAGGGATAGAGAGTTAGAAATGTTGATGAGAGAGAATCATCGATCAGCTGCCTCCTGCACACCCCCCACTGGGGATGTGCCCGCAACCAAAGTACATGCCCTTGACCGGAACCGAAGCTGGGACCTTTCAGTCCACAGGCCGACGCTCTATCCACTGAGCCAAACCGGTTTCAGCATACTTTATAATCTTAATAATGAACATACAGTTTATTTTAATACAAGTACAAAAATAAACACTTAAATTAAGATGCAGAGAGGAATTGCAGCTAAATAAATGTATCGTTTACACCAAAAAGATAGACTCACTAATCTGAGGGAATTTGAGGGATGATATGGAATCTTTGGCCAGTTTGGATCTGTCAGAAATGAAATGACAATATGTTTCATAATAATTTCTTGGGATTCACTTTTATGGTAGAAAACGTCAACCAAGAGCCACAAGAACCACCTTTCTCTAAGAATATATGCAGTGAACTGCATTCCTGGAGAGAGTGGAGCAATTTGTGCCACCACCAAGGACTGGAAAGATGCAGGGGTGGGATTCCAACCACCTCTCTGTTCAAATTGCCTGACTTGGCCTGTAGAAGACACATCTTGGAGAACAACCGCAGATTACTGTAAACTTAACCAGATAGTGATTCCAATTGGAACCAGTGCTCTGGATGTGATTTTGTTGCTGGGGCAAAGCAAAACCAAGCCTCCCATGCAGTCGTTCCCTAAGGCAGCGTTTTTCAACCGCTGTTCCACGGCACACTAGTGTGCCGCGAGATGTTGCCTGGTGTGCCGTAGGTGCAGACAAGACAAGAATTTCATAATTTTTCACTATTTTGTTTACTTAATATTTCATAATAAAGTAATTATAAAATACTTTCTTTGTGTTTATTTGATTCCTATTCAAGAGAATTACTTTATATATAGTCAATATAGGCACAGAGTTAAATTTTTTAACATTTTCTAATGGTGGTGTGCCTCGTGATTTTTTTCATGAAACAAGTGTGCCTTTGCCCAAAAAAGGTTGAAAAACACTGCCCTAAGGCCGTAGTTGGCAAACTGCGGCTCTCAAGCCACATGCGGCTCTTTGGCCCCTTGCGTGTGGCTCTTCCACAAAATACCACCACCCGGAAGAGTCTGCCGCTGACCACTACCCTAAGGGGATCTGTCTCCTACATGTCGGCCATTTATTACTGTTGAACCACTTCCTTCATGGGAGGGGCAGCACTCTGTTCTCACTGAAATGGACACTTTCTCTCTATATTTTCTTTCTCTGCAAATGAAGTTTATGCCAAACCCACATCCATGGATTTACAGAATGGTTTATCCTCTGTCGTGGTCATCACATAGCATCCCTTCTGCCGAAGGAAGTCTTTGTATAGAAATGAACTAAGGTAATGGAACCATGCTCATGGAATTCACCAGTCTTGCCCTGTCCTTATCCTAAAGCCACTGGACTGACAGAATGGTGGAATGGCTCTTTGAAAGTTCATTTATGGCACCAGCTCAGTGGCCAATGGCAAACCTTGTGCAGCTGAAGCAATGCTTTCCAGGATGCTGTATGTACTCTCAGAATATATAATAATATAGATGATGTTCTCCGCCCACAGCCAGGATCCATGGAGCTGGGAATTGAGGTGATGAAAATGGGAGTGGCTGTCATTATTATCCAACTTTTACTACGTGTACTCAGAAGCAACTAACCAAATCTTTGTAAAAATTATTAAAATGTATGAATTAATATACTAAGTTTACTTGGATTATTTAGAAAACAGAAAACAATGTAAAAGGTTTTGTTTCATAGCTGGGTTAAAAAGACAACAGCACACGCCCCACTTAGAATACTCATAAATCTTGGAAGAATTCCTCAAACTTTGAGCCTTTTCATCTATAAAATTGGTATTCTCACACCTATCCTACCTATAGTATAGAACTAGAAGAATCAAATATGCAAATCTGTTTTGTAAACTCTACAGGGCTAAATAAATGCTAACTATGGTTTTTATATCTACAATGTTCTAACCAACTGAATTAGGTGGCCAGAGCCTGTTTTTATATCTTTGATTTGTAATGTGGGGACATTTTTGTCACTGAATGACAATAACAAAGCATTTTTACTTCCTTATCCATTTTCTAAAAAAAAAAAAAAAAAAAATCAGAGCCAAAAATTGCCACTTACTTCACAAACCTATTATGAGGATCAAAGACTGAATGTTACAAATTCATAAAACTCTCATTCTAAGAGACATAGATATTACAATGGCCGAAAGAAATTTTAAAAGCAAGTGTTGCCCTTGCCAAGTAGCTCATTTGGTTAGAACCTCATCCTGACAAGGTTGTGTGTTCAATTCCTGGTCATGGCACATACAAGGAGCAACCAATGAATGCATAAATAAGTGGAACAAGAAGTCGATGTTTCTCTCTCTCTCTTATCAGTCAATAAAATTTTAAATAGTGAATTGTTATGTATCATTCTGTAATCATCAACATAGTTCTGCTCATTGAAAGCCTATTGTTGAAGAAATCTCAGCAACTTTTAAAGAGTCAGTGGGGAAAAAAAAAGTCAGTGATACATTTCGCCAAACACTAATGTGCCAGTGACTCTCCCCATAACCTTCAGAGAATTTAGAACAAGAGCTAATAGGAACATTGACGCTGTGTGTTCTTGTGAAATGGGGGTCATGTTGTCCCCCCCCCCTTTTTTTTTTCAGTGTAGCTTCACACTTAGCAGTCCCTAACTTTAGGTGCATATCAGAATTTCCCGGGAATCTACCCCAGATCTATTGAGACAAACATAATACGAGGAGGAGTCCTGGACACAGTATGTTGAACAAATTCCAGGTTCTTCTTATGCAGTTAATCAAGCATTTCTGTCTGGGGACCCCTGGGAACCTCTGGCTCATCTTGCCTAAGTGCTGCTTTTCTTTTCTCCGCTTTTAGTGCTCTTTCCTTTCCTCGTGGTTCTGTACTTCCCAGGGTCCCCAATGTCAGGATGAAATCTATCTGATATGTCATTCACACCCTCGTGTGATTTAGTTTAATGTGCCATTTCTTCAGAAATGCTAATGGTGGTGTCTGAGACTCCGTTATAGCTTCTTGGGTGTGGGGGTTGTTGAGGAAGGAGAAACTCTGCTTCTTGGCCCCCAAAATGACCTTACTTAGGGAATAGCCTCTTTTTATTACCTTCCCATAAAGTCAGCCCTACATATAAATTATGCATCACTATACAGAGATGAATTTCAGGAAGAGAGTGGGAGTGAAGTCAATGGAAAATTTGGACAACACCTGGAATCTTGACTTGCAAGTCCCTACACAGCTTCCTGTTTTTTTGTTTTGTTTTGTTTTGTTTTTGTTTTTAAGTTAGCGAAAATCTTTGAGATCTTTCTTAGGGAATAGTGGATTGTTCTCGCTGGAGTCATTTCACATGGGCTAACTCCCCACCTGGCAAGATGTTATTAAAAGGAATTTTAATCACTGGATTAGAATCTCTCAATAACCTTTAAATTATCTTCTATTCTGAACACCTTATGATCAATTGACATAGAACAAAAAAAATTTTTTTGGGGGGGTTTTGATATTTCCATAAAGCTTATAGAGGATACTTTCACAATAGTAAGATTTCCATAGGCAGTCTAAATAGTTCTTGAAATTGCTCTCATGGTCTCTAGGCATTTCTGTTTTCTCCTGTGAATTATAGCATCAAACCCCCTTACTATCGCTGGATAACAGATCTCTTATCCTATTATTCCCTCTCCAAACTATTGCCAAAGTCCAATTTCTAAATGTAAATCTGCTTATATCACTTTCCTGTTTCAATGGTCACCCAATCATCTTCCAGATAAAGTTCAAGTTGTTTTTTTAAAAAAGATATTTTATTGATTTTTTTTACAGAGAGGAAGAGAGAGGGATAGTTAGAAACATCGATGAGAGAGAAACACCGATCAGCTGTCTCCTGCACACCCCCCACTGGGGATGTGCCAGCAACCAAGGTACATGCCCTTGACCAGAATTGAACATGGGACCTTTCAGTCCGCTGGCAGATGCTGTATCCACTGAGTCAAACTGGTTAGGGCTCACGTTTCTTACAATGCATAAAATAAGGCTTTTCATTTATCTGACTTCTATTAGTCTTTTCAAAATTCCCATTATGTCAGTATTCCTGCCACAAACCATTTTCAACTTCTTGAATTCTCTAGATCCTCTTATGCCTCTGGGATTTTCTAAAAACTCTTCCCTCTGATTAGGACAGCATTCCATCCTTCATTTTGCTAATCTTTATTTATTCCTTCAAGATCCAACTTTGGTGTCAAGTCTATTAAAATCATCTTTGATCCATAAGAGTGTGAAAATGTTCCTCCTTTGAAGTCCAATAGTATCCTGACACACCTCCTCATATCAGTAATTGTAATGTGTTACAATTTATTTTTTTATCCATTTCCTTTAATAACCTGTGAGAGACTTGAAAGTGGGGACTACTTGCATTTGTATATTTCTCAATGTCTAGTATAAGGAATGCATTGATAAATATTTCTGAAAGTAATGACTCAGAATAGATGAGGCCTAACTCCATGATCTTACTAAAATCATGAGGTCAGATTCATGGTCAGCCTTCAAGAAAATTGTTACCAACTGAAATTGTAATGAGTGAAAACAAACAAAACTGTGGGGGAATATCTCAAAGGGCCAGACCACACTGAAGGAGGGAACCATATTGAGATATAGTGAAGCATACAAATTCTGAATGGAAAGGAAACAAAAAAGGTCATAGAAACAGCCACGAAGGTGTAAGAAGTGGCATGAAATGGGAGTGGAGTTGGAAATACAATTACTTTCTTGAGTTTTTCTAACAAGGGGTAGTTTTTGTGAGAGCTTAGTCTCTAACTATGCCATGTTCTTGAATAAAAAAAACACCTAGAAAGCAGTTCCCACGAACTAGTTTATCTTTTCCCCCTTGTAATCTTGAGGATTAATTTGTGATTACAATAGTAGGTAGAATAATTAATTTGTTTAAATGAAGTGATCATAATGGAATTATATACTAGGTGAATCATTTCCCATGCCACCCTACAAATGACATTGTATTAGCTTAAGGGACTTCAATATACATTAAGTACCATATGTGTACTTTTAGCAGCCACTAGTAAATGGTTGTTATAAATGAAGCCTACAAATGCAGTAAAATTAAAAGTATATATGATTATTAGAAAATACAGGTTTCTATATTTACTGAAAAATGTCTTATCCAACATCCAATTTACCATTAGCTTTTTCATTTTTGTTACTTCTTGGCCAAATAGAAGTGTTATTTCTAAAACCAGCATTATATCACTAAACCCACACACATACATATAAAATAGTCTACTGATTTAAATTCAATAATCATTTATTAAATACTGATTATGAACAAAAAACTGTAGGTCCATATATCATGTGAGGTATGTAGTATAGATATGTATGATATATATATATATATTATATAGATAGATGTAAAGATTTAATTATGACACAGAACATTATTTTAAATGTAGTGGGGGAAAACAACTAAATAGGTGCTTCCAAGATCTTCTTACAGTGATGATTCTCATTCCTCTGCTGTCTTTCAGACCAGTAGGGTATTTATCTGCCCTACGGCATAGAATATGCTTGAACAGAATTCTTGGAACTTAACCTTCAGCATGGTATTTTCTAATATCATAGAACTTGTTTTTAAGAAAAATATATTTTCCTGGGGAGAATGCTTAACTCCTGAGATACATTATTTATAATAAAAGCCTAAGCGACCATTGCAACCGAATGGATGATCGAACAGGCTGCATGGGCGATTAGGCCGGCCGGGGGCTTAGTGAGGGACAACCAATGACTGAGCAGCGGGCCTGAGGGGAGACAGTTGGGGGCAACCAGGCTGGGTGGGGGGGCGCAGTGAGGGGCAACAAGGCCAGCAGAGGGGGAAAGAGTGGGGTGGCCAGGCTGGCGGGGGGGTGGGAGGGTGGGGGGGAGTTAAGGGTGAGCAGGCCAGAGGGAGGGGGTAGTTGGGGGAGACCAGGCCAGTGAGGGGGACAGTTGGGGGCCACTAGGCCACTGTAGTGGGGGAGCAGTTGGGGGTTACCAGGCCAGCAGGGGGGGGCAGTTAGGGACAATGAGGCAGGCAGGCTGGTGAGCAGTTAGGAGCTACTGGTCCCGGATTGTGAGAGGGATGTCCTCAGGATTGGGCCTAAACTGGCAGTCAGACATCCCCGGATTGGAGAGGCTGCAGACTGGGCTGAAGGGACTCCACCCCCGCATCCCCCAACCCCACCCCCGTTTATGAATTTCATTCACCTGACCTCTAGTCTATATATATATATAAAAGCCTAAGTGGCCTATAAAGGGACAACCAGACAACCAGATGACTGGCTGGGAGCTATGATGCACACTGACCACTGGGGGCAGATGCTCAACCCAGGAGCTGACCCTTGATGGTCAGTGTGCTGACACAGCAGGAGCACTGCTCAGCTGATGGACAGGCACCAGAGGCAAGGGCAGCTGCAGAGGCAAGAGCCTATCCTGTGTACACTCCAGCTATGGACTCAAGTGGCGGCAGCGGCAGGCGTGGCCGGCCTGGATGAGCCTGAGTAGCACTGTGCCCACCCAGGCTCAGGCTCCTCCCCAGCTGCCTGCACTACTTTGTGTTGTGGGGGATCAAGGCAGACAGCAGGCTGGAGCCCAAACAGCTGGCAGGTAAGACTGGGCTATGGTTGCAGCTCAGGCTGAGGGACCCCACCAGTGCATGAATCCGTGCACTGTGCCTCTAGTTAACAAATAAATATTGAGGTGGTTGTATGTCAATTATATTTCAACAGAAAAAAAAAAAAAAAAAAAAAAACAGCCGGGACCGGTTTGGCTCAGTAGATAGAGCGTCGGCTTGGGGACTGAAGAGTCCCAGGTTCGATTCCAGTCATGTACCCACTGTCCTCTGACCGTCCATTTCTCCAAGATTGGACATACGTGTACCAATTGGGCATGTACCTTGGTTGCCGGCATATCCCCAGTAGGGGGTGTGCAAGAGGCAGCTGATTGATGACTCTCTCTCTTCGATGTTTCTAACTCTCTATCTCTCTCCCTTCCTCCCTGTACAAAATCAATAAAATATATTTAAAAACAAAAACAAAAAAACACACAACAACAACAACAAAAAAACAATATTGAGATGGAATCAGAGAGAAGGGAAGAAACAGAATTAAAGGATAACAATAACCATTTCCTTTTAAGAAAATAATAGTCACCATTTACAAGGTTCTTTCTGTATACCAGATACCTCACAACTCCATGTGGTAGTTAAAATTATGTTTTTATAATTTAGGAAATAAAGCTCAGAGAGATTACATGATGACCAAAGTGGCAAAGACATGACATAGTCAATTATCAGCATCTGACCCTGAAGTCTTACATTTTTCCTATTTAAGCTATGTTGTTAAATAGAAAATTATTCTCCCAAATATAGCAAACTTACCTTTTCCTTCCACACTTTTTTCCTCCGGTATCCTTTGTTTCTTGTGACACAGGATCTCATTTGTCTGTTATGCTTCCTTTTCCTTTTGCTCCCAATTTATAAACGTGCTGGCTTCAGAACACCCTTTGATAGCAGGTGGAAAACTTGTCAAAATTCCAAGGACAGGAGAATTACCAAATTTAAAAGTGATGAAACACTGAACAGAGCAGTGTTTCCCAAAGTGTGGTACGCGTACCCCCAGGGGTACGGGAAGAGTTTGGTGGGGGTACACGTTGCACCGGAGTTTGGTGGGGATATGCACTGCACCGTGCTTAGCTGCGCCTAATTCTACTTTCTCATGAGTATAAGGGGTCTTCAGCGTTACAAAAATTATAGAAGGGGTACACGTATGTCAAAAGTTTGAGAAACACTGCCAGTGTTTCTAAGACTTAGAGGATACACAAGAAACTGGTTACTATCAATCTTGGAGAAATGGAAGGTCAGAGGACAGTGGGTAGAGGCAAACCTTACTGTATGTGTTTGTGCACAATACATGTGCATATGTGTGTGAAATCTCTCATGGCTTTTAAATAAAACCATATTCATGTATTTTAAGGAGATGATTGTTAATAATGATGCTTGCAAAGATTTCTTGGTCTTTCCAATTCTGTGTCAGGTGATGCTCAGCGCCTTGCTCTCTGGCTGCACCCTAGCTTTGGCCCTCAGAGGAAACGCTAGTTGATGGAGGAGAGCTCAGCATCCGACTAGTAAAAAGCACTACCACCGTATTTTTGTAAATATGCCAGAGGGTGCCATGGCCCACCATCCCACTTTCTAAACGTGAGCTTTACACAGTAAACCTGAGTCAACACCCACAGAGTTCAATCTTGTGACTGCCTCATCTATCTGGAGGAAATCCGTTCCTTACAGTAATTGTGTTGATAATGTGTTCTGAGAATTCCCTCAGGAATATAGCTCACATTTCCAGTCTTGTTCCTATTGTTTTGCCATGGGGGGAAAAATAGGCATTAATTTAAAATAATCCTTTTATTTAAATTACTATTTCTTGACAGTAAAAATTAAAGCTGTCCACTTTTTTTTTGTTTTAAACTGCAGTTGTATATATAGTATATGCACATATATATTATTGATTTCAGAGAGGAAGGGAGAGAGAGGAATAGAAACATCAGTTATGAGAATCATTGATTGGTTGCCTCCTGCATGTCCCCCAGGGGGGATCAAGCCCACAACTAGGGCATGTGCCCTTAACCTGAATGGAACCCGGGACCCTTCAGTCCACAGGCTGAGGCTCTATCCATTGAACCAAACTGGTTAGGGCAAAGCTGTCCACTTTTTAACTTTGTGTGGTGACAGTTACTAGGTTTTATCATGGTGATATTATCATGGTAGGCATTGCATATAAACATTGAGTCACCTGAAACTAATATAAAATTCTCAATTATACATTAATTTAAAAGACAACTTTTAGTTTTAATACTTAGGTGTTACTTCTGATTATAATCTGCAAGGTTTCATTCTATGTATTTATAGTCCTATTTCATTTAAATAACCAATCAACTATTCTTTCCCAGAGACCTATTTTAACAAGTGAGGATGCTGCAGTATTTAGGTTTGTTGGTCTGTCACACGTTGATTGTAAACAGGTATATTTTATTCCTTCATGGAAGGATTTTCCAAATGCATCCTATCGGAGAGACATAAAAATTGGCTAGCATGGACTAGTTAATAGTGAATACAGGCCAATGGATAAAACTAACCTAAGAAACACATCACAAATGTGTGGCTCCAGTGGATCAGCTTTCGCTGCCAGATAAAAGAATGAAGTAGTGATAGTGGTGATAAAATGCGCCTCTTTGTGCTCCCTTGGAAGTAACTGGTAGCTCCAATTGTTGAAATTCTCTTGTATCTCTCTCCACTCAATGTAATAAACTTCTTCCTTTAATCTTGGATGATGAATAGCATCGTAATCACAGGTTACACAAACGGGCAGCATTTCTTTATGGTACTTGACTTCAATTCCTTTTCCTTTTCCTTTGCCACCCTGGGCTTATTGACATCCATGTTCATGATTTTTTTGTTGTTGTTTGTTTCTTTCAAATGCAAAGAAGGCTGTGGAATGGAACCCTTTGAGATGAACTTAGCCTCATTGCATATCAGAAGAAAAGCATGTTCACCTCTAAGAATTGGGGGCACAGACAATAAAGAGAGTTCCTCAATTTATTTATTAGATGTCCGAACAACCATCCCCGTCCAGCTCCTCTCCCAGGTCACAGTAATGTGCTCTTTAGATCTAAGAGGGCTTCCTTTCAACATTCTTTCCTAGTGAAGGGAGATTATTGTTTTTTAACTTCCTTCTCCTCCTCCTCCCCCAAACTGGTTTTGACTAGCTCAACCTCAGAAATTCTTTTCAGAGGAGTAGGCTGACACCTGTCAGTGCTCCTCTGCATGCATATATATATATATATATATATATATATATATATATATATATAATTTATTTATAAACTTTCCCAGAGATGAAAAGTCATCCCCATCCTCTCTTCCCAACTCCAAGTAACAATAACAGAAAACACCAGCCCCCTCTCTAACTTGGCTTCAAATCCTGTTGATTCTAGCTTGTTTAAAAAAAAAAAAATCTCTCCCTCTTGCTGGTGTAGAGTGTCTTCCCATATACCAACCAAAAGGTGGTGGGTTTGATTACCATCAGGACACATACCTGGGTTGCACGTTCAATCCCTTACTTTCTCTCTAAAAGTAAATTTAAAAACAAAACAAAACAAAACTCTCTCAAATCTTCCCTCTTATGTATTTGTAGTGCAATTTCATTTAAATAACCAATCAACTACTCTCTCCCAGAGACCTATTTTAATTTTAACAAGTGAGGATGCTGCAGTATTTAGGGTTTGCTGGTCTGTCACACATTAATTTTAAGCAGGTATATTTTATTCCTTAGTGGAAGGATTTTATGGGCTGCTGTGGCTCAGTGGTTCTGTTCCCTGTCAGAGCATATGCCTGGGTCGTGGGCTCGATCCCCCTTCATGCAGGAGGCAGCTGATTACTGTCATCACTGATGTGTTTTTCTTTCCCTCTCCCTTCCTCTCTGAAGTCATAAAGGCATATATATATATATATATATATATATATATATATATATTTTTTTTTTTTTTTTAAAGAAAATGAAGACAAGAGTAAGTATGGGTAGCATTCCTAAATCATGATTTATACTGATAATCTGTTAGGAAGGAACACCTATTTTCCTTCTTGAAAGGAAGATTTAAGAAAAAAAAAAATCTCCAGAATTTCTAAATTTTGCAGATGAGGAAGTCTCCTTCTCTTGGATACTTCAGATCCGCAGAGCCAACAGATTTTTCCCCCAAGTTATTTGCTTTTTTATTTTTTGGTGGAAATTTTTTTTTTTTTTTTTTTTTTTTTTTTTTTTTGTGGTGGGGGAATACCCTGCTTTCCTTTCCCTAAAAGCAGGCCATTATTTAAATATTCAATACAATAATCTTGAATACTTCAAAACAATTAATTTAAATATCATGTTTGGGTTTTTTAAAAAAAACATATTTTATTGATTTTTTTAAGAGAGGGCGATGGATAGAGAGTTAGAAGCATCAATCAGCTGCCTCTTGTACACACCCTACTGGATAGGTGCCAGCAACTAAGGTACATGCCCTTGACCGGAATCAAACGTGGGGCCCTTGAATCCGCAGGCCTACGCTCTATCCACTGAGCCAAACTGGTTAGGGCGCATTCAGATTTTTTTTTAAGTCCTTATCAGTTTAAGATAAATACTGAAAGGGTGATTGATTGACATGACCCAGCAAAGAAAAAAATGTTTGGGTAGTGGTGGTGGGAATAGATGAAGCAAGATTTAAAAAATGTTGATATTTCCTGAAATTTGGCAACTTCATTGTACTTTTCTTTGAGATTTTCTACAATAAAAAAGTTCAAAATTTTAGCTTCTTCTTCTTTTTCTTTTTTCTTTTCTCTCAGAACTCCCTTTTGCCTGTTAATCTGAGCTGGCTCCTGGCTGCAGGAGGAAAACTGCATAACCAATTCTTTTGCAAACTTCTGTTTACTTGTGAATACACTAATTCATTAAGGGAGGCGTTATCTTTGTCATATACATGCATAGTCAGCATATAAGTAACAGTCTCATTTTATTTATTTTATTTTAAATAATATATTTTATTGATTCTTTACAAAGAGGAAGGATAGAGCGTTAGAAACATCGATGAGAGAGAATCATCGATCGGCTGCCTCTTGCACACCCCCTACCGGGGATGTGCCTGCAACCAATGTACATGCCCTTGACCGGAATCGAACCTGGGACCTTTCAGTCTGCAGGCCGCCGCTGTATCCATCGAGCCCAACCGGTTTCGGCTCATTTTATTTATTTTTTATTTTGATAAGAGAATCATTGATAAGAGAATCATTGATTGGCTGCTTCCTGCACGCCCCCTTCTGGGGACTGAGCCCGGAACCCAGGCATGTGCCCTTGGCCAGAATGGAACCCGAGACCCTTCAGTCCAGAAGGCCGATGCTCTACCCATTGAGCCAAACCAGCTAAGGCAACCATCTCATTTTAAAGGAAAGTTGGGACTTCCGCAGATATCTCCAGGGTGGGGGTACCAAACCTCCTGCATTTCCCCCAGCACTTTACGAGCAGAGTGATCACAATTCCTTCCAGAAACGCCTGTGCCCGTCACGTCACGCGCTCGGCGGAGACAGCGCCGGGTGTCCGTGGACTCAGAACCGGGGAGCCCGCGCCCGGCCCACTCGGGATCCAGCCCCACCGTGGTGCCCAGCGCGCGGCCCTGAGCCCGGGGCCGCCGCCACCCGGTCCGCCGGCAGCCCCGCCCCGAGGGCGGAGCCGGGGCGGAGCCGCGCGCCCTCCCTCCTCCGCCCGCCGCTCCCCGGGGCCGCGGCGCATGTGCCCCGCGCCCCTCCCCGGCCCTGGACGCCGCTTCCCCTCCGCTCGCGCCGCACCCGCCGCCGCCGCCGCCGCCGCCGGGGTCCATGGCCGGGACGCGCTGGGTGCTCGGGGCGCTGCTCCGGGGCTGCGGCTGCGACTGCAGCAGCTGCCAGCGCGCCGGCGCCGCCTGCCTGCCCTTCTACTCGGCCGCCGGCTCCCTCCCGTCCGGCGTCTCGGGCCGGCGCCGCCTGCTGCTGCTGCTCGGGGCCGCCGGGGCCGCCGCCGCCGCCTCGCAGACGCGCGGCTTCCGGGCCGGGCCCGCCGGGAGGCTGGCGGGGCTTCCCCCCGCGCCCCCCGCCTCCTACGCGGCCCTGCGCGCCTCGCTGCTGCCGCCGCAGTCGCTGGCGGCGGCCGCCGCGGGCCCGGCGCGGGGCTACAGCCAGGTGCGTGGGCGCCGCGTGGGGGGTGCGCGCGAGGACCCTTCCCCGGCCCCTGTGCCCCCGGCCCCTCTACCCCCGGCCCCCGTGCCCTTGGCCCCGTGCCCCCTCTACCCCGTGCCCCCGGCCGCCCGCCGCGCCCGCCCCCGCCCCGGCCGCCCGGCCTCCGATTGGGCCCCGGAACAAGGGACGCTGTCCCGGGCCTCGGGCTTCTCCCTGTTTTGTTCTCCCGAGCCTCGGGCTGCGGGGCAGTGTAAGTGTGGCTGTGGGGGTGAAGGCGGAGGCCTTGCTTCCTGCCGGCCCATGGTAGGTTTGGGGGGGCTGCTGACGCCCCCACCCACCGCGTCCCCGTCACCCTCCGCCCTCCGCCCTCCCCGGCCCCGCGGAGGGTGGGAGGGCGGCCCGGGCGGCCCGGGGCCGGAGAGGAGGCGCACGCGCCGCGGCTGCGCGGGCCGCGCTCGCGGGGGAGGAGGAGGCGCGCCCGCAGCCTCCCTCCCTCCCTCCCTCCGGGGTGTGTGTCCCCGGGAAAGGCGGGCGCCCCGGCCGCTCACTGAAGGTCACCCCTGCGCCTCTGACAGGAGGCCCTTCGGGACCCGGGTCGCTGCCAAAGGGGCAGTTTGAAGACTGATGTTGGGAATGGGGGCCGAGGAGAGAGGCCGTCTAGGACCGGAGGCCACGGTTTTGGGGGAATCTAGGAACTGGGCCTGCACTGTTTTCTTTGTAAAAGTCGGCGTGTGCTTGGAGAAACTCAGATTGCACCCGGGTGGTGCCTCGTTAGGAAGCTTGCTTTCTGCTCGCTACGTGGCATCTGGGGAATGTCACCGCACCACACTCTTGGAGGCTCTGGCTCCTGATGCGACAGGTCGAGTTTGTCTTAGTGGTTAGAGCATGGCCTGCGCACTGAAAGGTCTCAGGTTTGATTCCCAGTCAAGGGCACATACCTGGGCTGAAGGCTCAAACCTGGTCAGAGCTTGGGAGGCTTGTCAGCAGGGCTGCTGCCTGCCAGGGGCTGAGCTAATTGACTCGTTTGAATCCAGGCCCAATACTTTTCTGCTGCCCTTTTCTGTATGATCTTGTGATCTTATGGAATTCTGGGAAACTGGGCAATGTTACCTTGATTAAAACACACACTATCTCACACACTATCTCTAATAAGCCCTTATGAGCTTGCTTCTCTCTCTCTCTCTCTCTCTCTCTCTCTCTCTCTCTCTATATATATATATATATATATATATTTTTTTTTTTTTTTTTTCTTTTCTATAATGATATCTACTGGTATGATACACTGTTTACAGTTGTCATTGACTTCTTAAAATTACATGTAAGTCTTCAGGAAGATGATGGGAACATACAAAGGAGTGAAGCGTCTCACTCTCTCTTAAGCCCAGTCGAGTGCAAGTCACTTGAGTTGCTGACACACTTTAATTGTAGTGCTGGTTGCATTCTTGACCTCTGCTGAAGGTACATTTATCCCTGACCTCATAAAATTAGACAGCACGTCTTCATGGAACTCTTTCCTCAGCCCAGTAAAGTGCAAATCTTAAAAACTTGAGTTGTCTTCCCCATGACAGTTATGGTGCTTGTTGGAATCTTACTAAATTTCAACTTTTGCATAGTTTTGTAAAATGGGTCTTTTTTTTTTTTTAATTGAATTTATTGGGGTGACACCAATAAACAAAATTATACAGGCTTTCAGGTACACCATTCTGTCACTGTTCGTCACCCCAAGTCAAGTCTCTGTCCATCACCATTTATCCTCCCATACTCTCTTCCACTCCCTGCCCCCTATGTAACAATGCAGTAGAGGTTTTTACATATTTCTCGGGCTCCCGTTAGCTCACACAACTGCTGTTGTCTTTGATGATCTCTTCCTTATTCCGGTGGTCTGGCACATCATTTGATAGATGAATCTTTCGAAGCATCCTGCTGTCTTGTTGACTTACCCACCCCTAAATGCCTTTTCATAACCCCCCTTTGCCTACCAGGTTAAGGAGACTCCCTCAAGTCCTTCTGCTAAAGGGTGCCAACTTCCTTTTGCCAGCTCATCTTCCTTGGCCCATAAGTGGACCCTACAGTTTAGTCAAATGGGGTTATTGCTGTTTTGCAAATGGGCTTCATTACATACTGCTTCCTCCCCTCACATCTCAAACTGGAGTGCCCTTTCCTTTATATCCGTCAGAAGCCTGTCCTTCAAGGCCCATCTCATGTCTTCTTCTATTAGTGCTCGGTTTTGAATTCTTACGATGTATATTATAGCATTAAAGCATCTCGTCTTGTATGCTTATCTTAGTGTAGATGGTAAAACTTTTTTTTTTTCCCCCCCCTTGGTTAATCTTTACCAACAGATATTTTCCCCCATTTCTTTTTAGAGAGAATGGAAGGGAGGGAGGGAGGAAGGTAGACAAAGAGAGAGGAAGAAAGAGAGACAGTGATGTGAGAGGCATATCAATTGGTTACCTCCCACTCAAGCTCTGACCAGGTTTGAGCCTTCAGCCCAGGTATGTGCCCTTGACTGGGAATCAAACCTGAGACCTTTCAGTGCGCAGGCCATGCTCTAACCACTAAGCAACAACTGGCCAGGGTGTAGATGGTAAACTTTTTTTTTCTTTATTAAGGTATTACATATGCATTCTTATCCTCCCATTGCATGCGCCCCCCTCTCCCCCCTTACACACACACACTCATGCCATCATTCCCTGGGTGTCTGTGTACATTGGTTAGGTTTATATAGGTGCATACAAGTCCTTTGGTTGATCTCTCCCCCTTGCTCCCACCCTTCTCTCTGAAGGTTGACGGATGGTAAACTTTTTGAGATGAGGGCATAAATGTGGTTCACGGTGAGTAGCAGGCACTCACATATTTGTCAGATTGAAAGGACCCCTCTAGTTCTGCCTTAACAAAAACACTATTGGGTGCAATTTGGGACCGAAGAATTTCAAGACAGGGCCTGAATGAAATTTGGGTCCTGCCAAACCATTAGGATATATACCTGCTTCCTACTGTTAGGATGTTCCCTTTAAGCCAAAACAGGATGAGTTAGGTTCGTGACTCTTCTTGCCTCTGAAATAGTAACTGTCCCCTAAAAATAACATCACGAGCACTAGTGTGTAGAAGTAAACATTTTCTAAGTAAGTTGTCAAATCTTATATTTCTTCATTTCCCTTGGAAGGAGTCTAAAGCTACCTACCTGGAAGACCTTCCACCTTCCGCTGAGTATGAATTGCCTCCATCCAAGTTAGAAGAGGAAGTGGATGATGTTTATCTGATCCGAGCTCAAGGATTGCCTTGGTCATGCACTGTCGAAGATGTGCTTAGCTTTTTTTCAGGTATGTTTTAAATATTTAGTTTTGTCTGAGCAAAAGATAGTTCCATAAAATCTAAGTTAATCTATTCTGTAAACATCTTATCTGATGGTTGAGAGTTGTCTCAACTGGTGCATACCAAGTGATACTATGTGTACTACTTATTTATATACCAGGTTTAAAGACTGACTACAACAAAAAATTTAATGTTAAAACAACAAAAAAATTAAATGCTAGGACTAAGATTTAATACATAAAACCAGTTTTTTTCTGAAGTTTGATATGCACAGATCAAAAAGCCAAACCTGCCAGTGGAAATATGTTATCGGGAACATGGGTTAAGAGAAGCTCTTTATGCAAAACATACATTTAAAATACATGATCACTTAGTGTCACGTGGCATAGCTTCCTTAATATCGCTTGGAGGGTTACATATCTGTGATTAGTTTTTTATTTCTATATCTGACTGATTCTTAATTTTCCTTTTAAGAGAGTTTTAGAAGATGCTACCTTAAATGTTGTAAAAATAATGTTACCTATACCAAGTACTTTAATATGTATAGCATTCTTTGGTCAAGCATTTTATAAAGTCATTTATATCTTCCACTTGCTCCCATTATAAGAAGTATGCAATAAAGGGATGTCTTTTCATAGTAATAAAAAAGAAGAAACGTTAAATTATGGTAGCAAAATTATTCTTATAGGAGATATTTTAGAGTTTTTCTGGTTGTGATTGTAACAAAAGAAGACACTTACGCATAAACATAACCATAGAAGTATTGAGAAGGATATAATACCTTTTTTGTTGTTGTTGAGCCTAGTTTAAATTTCCATTTAATGATCAGGAGACCATGAACTTACGTATGTGGTAAAGTTTTCTACTATCTTTTTCACGTGGAGCTTTTTAGAGATGACCACCTCATTGGCATTTGGACAGCTTCAGGGATGGGGGCTTGTGTTAGGAATATGGCAGGCATTTTGGTTCTTGTTTTGTTTTGGTGTTGGAAGATTGCATTCCAGTGGCTTGTACAATTGATTTCTGGTTTTAATTGATTTTTATTCACCTACTTTTAGACTGCAGAATCCGTAATGGTGAGAACGGAATACACTTCCTGTTAAACAGAGATGGCAAACGAAGAGGTGACGCCTTAATTGAGATGGAGTCGGAGCAGGACGTGCATAAAGCCTTAGAGAAGCACCGCCTGTACATGGGGCAGCGGTATGTGGAAGGTACGAAGCCACCCTGCGGCTTTTCGGGATCCTTACGCAAGACTTGGTACTCCCCAAGGCAGTTTCACGCGATCCTTAGCAATAGTGAAGGAGTTAGATATGATGACTATACCCTTTTTCAGGGTATGAAAAATGAGAGCACAGAGATTATCTCGTTTCTTATCTATAAGATGAAGATGTTGACCAAGTGTATCTCACATAATTGTGATGTTTAAATGAATGATGCCTGGCACGTATAAATATTCAATAAATGTCATGTCATTTTCTCCAGAGAAGTACATGATGATTAAAAAATTACTAGTTTTAAAATTCTTGATATGTTTGTTTTTTTAAAAAAGGCATATTCCTTTGTTATGTAAATTTGATAAGTCTTTTGTGCATTTGCTTTGCAGTCTATGAGATAAACAACGAAGATGTGGATGCCTTAATGAAGAGCCTGCAGATTAAATCTTCCCCCGTGGTCAATGACGGTGTGGTTCGCTTGAGAGGACTTCCTTATAGTTGCAACGAGAAAGACATCATAGACTTCTTTGCAGGTGCTTTTCAGCTTTATCATGTTTGGAGCCTCATATCTCCTCCCCCTCTCCCTTCCCCTCCCCCTCCCAGCATTGTCTCCTTTTCCTAGGTAACTGCATGCAGTTATACTAGGTTCTTTAGGGGAGAACTCTTCATTTGGATTTCCAGTATTTATGAATTACATAAATGTTTCTCATAACAGTGTCCATATTAAGGTTAACAATTTATATGAATTAGAATTCACAGCTGTAGAATATGCATTGTTACATTAGTAGTGATGTTAGTCTAAATCTCTATTTCTCCTATTACATAATAGCAAAAAAAAAAAAAAGATAGAGAATTGTGTTTTACATGAACTGCTTGGACCCTTAACATTCTGGAAATACAGATGTGTAGGTGTTACTAGGTTTTGGCTGCATAATAATTTTCTTTCAATTAGGTATCTAGTTTTGGGACTGGCAAAATTGATCTCAGATGAGTTGATTTTAAGTATAAAAAGTTCCTGGTAGCACTAATCTGATGATTTTTTTGGTGTCCTAGGATTGAATATAGTAGACATTACTTTTGTGATGGACTTTAGAGGGAGAAGAAAGACAGGAGAAGCCTACGTGCAGTTTGAAGAACCAGAAATGGCCAGCCAAGCCCTATTGAAACACAGGGAAGAAATTGGTAACCGGTGAGTGAGGTAGATACTAATGATGCAGGAGTACCATACATTGGCCATTTTGATGAATGTACTGTAATATGAATGTCAGGTGATCTAAACAGAAAAGGAGAGAGAGTAGTATGATGTGCTTTCAAATGCCTTTCACGTAGATTAACAAATCATTGATGTGGTAATTTGCTGTATCAGTATACATCTATAAAATATATTTTGTTATTTCAGTATGCATCTATAAAATACATTTTTTTTTTTTTTTTTTTTTTTTTTTTTTTTTGCCTTGGCTGGATGGCTCAGTTGGAATATCCTTCCGTGCACCAGAAGTTCTCGGGTTCAATTCCCAGTCAGGGCACATGCCCTGGTTATGGGTTCCATCCCTGGTTGGGGCATGTGTCAGAGGCAACTGATAGATAGATGCATCTCTCCCTCCTTCCCTTTCTGCCTCCCTCCCTCCCTCTCTCTTTCTCTCTCTCTCTCCCCTTCTCTCTCCCCCTTTCTAAAATCAATTTAAAAAATACTTTTCTTGCATTACCCCAATATTACCACATCTAACAAAATTACCAGCAACTTATCTTATGTGGACCCATAATTAAGTTATCTTAATTATACCTAATATATCATTACAGTTGCTTTTTTTGGCACCAAAGTCTAGACATGACCCACACTGTGTTTGACAGTTATGTCTGCAGTTCTTAAAGTAGAGCAAATCCCCTTCTTTATTTTTTTATTCCCTCTCCCTTTATAAATGTCACTGACTTTTGAAGAAATTGGGACAGTTGTCCTGTACAGTGTCTCATGTCCTATTTTTATCTTATTGCATCTTCATTGTGTCATTTAACTTGTTCCTTTGTATCCTGTATTACTCCTGGAAACTGGAAGCTAGAGCTAAAGCCTTGAATTGTTTCAGTTAACATTTTGATGTGGATACTCTTGTAGATGATTCTGTATTCTATTTCACATCGCCTTAGGATGCACAGAGTGATGGATGGCTTCTTTAATGTTTTGACCTTAATTTTGGAGGAGTACTAAAGCCAATCCAAAGCCACTGTATTTCAGAATTACTTATAGAATTGGTTCAAAGGTCTTTATTAAATTTGTTTCAAGTGAAAAAAGTACGCAAAGCAACTGCCCTCCCCTATTTCTTTCCACACTCTTCATATTATAATGTGTCTTGGAACACACCAAAATTACTTTATGTGGGGATGTTAAGGCATTGTAGAGCTCTTAATAAATTAAGGAGTGGTGCCCACCTAATCTTTATAGGTCTTTATATAAAATGATTTTTACACTTCAAGCTTAATAACCTGATTTGGAAAAGCAGTGTTGAGAAAAAGAAATTGGATCCAGAAGCTTAGATTTAATAGAGAGTTTCACTGCCAAGCAGATCAGAATTGGCATTTAAATGATCATGAATTCTCATTAAACTCTTAATGAAGTTCTGAAGGAACTTCTGTGACTTAATCTCTTACACGAATATAATTAATTTTCACAGAATTGAATTTTAAAGCTTCAATAGATTGTTAACCACCTGTGGAAAACAAAACTCTTCTTACCAGATCAATTCTTTGCATACACACAATTAACTATAGCATAGTTGTTCTTATGAAGCAAAATGAGGTAGGAATGTTGTTCAAATGTATACTAAGAAAATTTACCTTGGGGAGGATTAAATCAGTGATCTGTTCTGTTGAGAGTATTTTTACATGGGCTTATAATATACTATCACCTGTTATCTTTGGACACTTGTGTTTCATAAGCTATTGGAAATACTATATATGCATGTTTTATTTTAAATGAGTTCATTTTAAAATTACTTTGCACAGTTTGTGATGTTCTGTTTTGCTTTGACATAGATATATAGAGATATTTCCAAGCAGAAGGAATGAAGTTCGAACACATGTTGGTTCTAATAAGGTAAAGAAAATGGCATCTCCTGCTAAGTATGTAACTGAGCCAGACGTGGTCTTTGAAGAACAGGAAGTAAATGAAGACATTCGACCTATGACAGCTTATGAAAGTGAGAAAGAAATTGGTAAGGATCTGCTTCTTGTTAAGACTCATTGTGTCTCTTTTGTATGTCTTGATATTTGTTGGAAAAAAAAAAATATATATATATATATATTTACTATTTGTATGAAATTTAAGACTATTGGAGAAGGGAATTAAGGATTTAATATGTCTTTGAGCGTAGTATGTACTTTGAATATATGCAGAAAGACTTAATTATTTCATAGGTCTTTAAAATGTAATAACTTTTGTAAATCCTACATCAGATAAACTGGTGGCACAAATATAACTAGGAAGTAAAATGTCAATTTTTAAACTAAGGTGGGAAAAGATATAAGTAGAAAGCAGGAGTGTTGACTGAAGAAAGGCATTTTGTTTGCCTCTGTATTATTTCTTTTATTCCTAACCCAAAGCAACATTTGAAATTTTGAAGTTTGCTAAATCCTTTTTAAACTGGTGCTCTGGGATTATCCTATTACTATATTTATTTAGTGCTTATTACCCAGAAAATTACCCTTTCCTTGATTTTTTTTTATTAATAATAATTTTCCCACTCTCTCTTATTATAGAAAGACTAGAGGCCTAGAATTTGTGCGCCAGTCGGGTCCTTTGGCCTGGCCTGTGGGATTGGGCTGAAACCAGTTCTAAGACATCCCAGGTTGTGAGAGGGCGCAGGCCAGGCAGAGGGACCCCACTGGTGCACAATCAGGGTTGGGGAGGGACATGGGAGGTTGGCCATCAGGGAGGGACCTCAGGAAGGCTCCAGAGCATGTCTAGCCCATCTTGCTCAGTCCCAATCGACCAGACCCCAGCAGCAAGCTAACCTGCTGGTTAGAGCGTCTGCACCCTGGTGGTCAGTGCATGTCATAGTGAGCGGTTGAGCAGCATTAGCATATCGTTAGCATATTGCACTTTGATTGGTTGACCAGCTGACCTGTCGACTGGACACTTAGCATAGTAGGCTTTTATTATATAGGATAGGGGTGTCGAACTCAATCAGAGAAGGGGCCAAAATCTAAAATCCAGCCTAAATCGCGGGCCGAATGGTTTACTGAACAGTCATAAACTGTCATTGTGATGGAAACGCAGCGGAGTGCAGTGATGACAGCGCGGTGCGGGCCACATTGCAAGGCCTGGCGGGACGGATTTGGCCCGCGGGCCTTGTGTTTGACACATGTGATATTTTGTTCTTTTGAAATCTGGTAATAGCTGAAACCGGTTTGGCTCAATGGATTGAGCATCAGCTTGGGGACTGAAGGACCCGGGTTCGATTCCGGTCAAGGGCATGTGCCTTGGTTGCGGGCATATTCCCAGTAGGGGTTGTGCAAGAGGCAGCTGATTGATGACTCTCTCTCAATGTTTCTAACTATCTCTCTCCCTTCCTCTCTGTACAAAAATCAATAAAATATATTAAAAAAAAAAAAAAAGAAATCTGGTAATGGATTGAGGCACTAAATTTTTAAGCGAAGCGAAGTTTATCACATGAAGAGTAGCGCTCTGGGCAGGTGAAAAGGGTCTTAAAAAGGGTTGCCCTTGGCTCTAAATTCTTATGGGTGTTTAAAAAGGCAGAAATTTCAGATCTTTTTGGCTTTAAAATTCAAGTCCTTCCTTACTGGTTCAAGAGGCATTAAGGATTTTGACATAAATATCATACCTAATGGTAATCTGTTAATAGCTCTTGAAGCTTTTATGCTCTTGACGCTGCTTTTTGCTCCACTTTTCAGAATTGCCTAAGGAGATGCCAGAAAAGCTTCCGGAGCCTGGTGATTTTGGAACTACATCTTCGCTACATTTTGTTCATATGAGAGGATTGCCTTTCCAAGCCAATGCCCAAGACATCATAAACGTGTGTGGCAGTAAGAGATCTAATCTCAGTGGGTTAGAATAAAAGTTTTTAAGTTGAGCTTCTATTAATTTCAGGAAGGTAGAGAAGAAGATACAGTATTTCTGGAGTATCTGTGGACAGTATGATTTACCTCTCCATGGTTGTAGAAGCTTGTTTTATTCTCTTAACCTGAGAAGTATGGGTTTTATTGCATTTTAAGGTGACATGGATGGTGGATAAGAGGATTTTTTTTATGCACAATAGTATGATGTGGGTTTAGTATTCAAAGAAAGTAGATTTCCTCTAAATTGGTTCAATCTCTTCAGTTTTTAGTTTAGTGGCAAGAGGAACTTGCCACAGAGCAGTTAGGTTCTAGACAAGAATTTAGTACTCCTAAGTGCTTGGAGCTTTCGTTAGACCATATAGCCGTGTGGTGTTATAATTCCCTAACTTTTTTGAGAAAAATAATTTTAAGAATATTTTTATTGCATGATAGGTACTATATAAAATGGAAAGCTAAAACAGCAAAGTACCTACTGATTTCATGAACTTGAGGGCATAAACTTAAGATAGATTCAAACCTAGAGTTTTCAGTTAGTGAGCCTTAGAGTTGTCTTTATTATTTCAAGAAGCCTAATAGATATCAAATGTCACCTAAATGAAGGTTGCAGTCTCATTAAGGCATCACATTTTGTTGCTTTGGTTTGGAATGACAGCTGTTCAGTGTAGTAGCTCTGTTAGGTAGTGTTGATAAGAAAATGGTTATCAGGTGCATGCCTGATGAAAAAATGGTACAATTGGATTATTAAGAAATAAAGTGTATGTGATAGTATATACAGATAGTCCTTAGAAGTGGAAGGATATGTGTGGGAGGAATAATAAAAGTTTTCTTTGTTGGTATAAAGCACATCGAGAACCATTTGTTGCATAATATTGTATTTATAGTATAAGTTGTCTATGACCAGATATTTGAAATGAACTTTGAGTTCTAAGAATATCAGAAAAGCCAGAAGGGATGATAGGAGATATTTCCTTAAAAAAAAAAAAAAAATTTAAAGTGTATGAATCAAAGCCTGAAAGGAAAATGCAGAACTACTAGACTTCTAGAAATTGGACATAGTACCATTATGTTCCTTTTGGCTTCATTTGTTGTTTAGTTTTTTGCTCCACTGAAGCCTGCTAGAATCACCATGGAATACAGTTCCAGTGGGAAGGCCACGGGAGAAGCTGATGTGCACTTCGATACCCATGAGGATGCTGTTGCAGCTATGCTCAAGGATCGGTCCCATGTTCGTAAGTACTGCCATGTTTTTTTTTAAATATATTTTTTATTGATTTTTTACAGAGAGGAAGAGAGAGAGGGATAGAGAGTTAAAAACATCGATGAGAGAGAATCATCGATCAGCCGCCTCTTGCACACCTCCTATTGGGGATGTACCCTAAACCAAGGTACATGCCCTAGACCGGTATTGAACCCGGGACCTTTCAGTCTGCAGGCCAACGCTCTGTCCACTGAGCCAAACCGATCCCGGCTGCCATGGTTTTCATAGTCATTTTCATACATGTCTTTGCATACAAATGCCTTTTTCTGTTTTGGATTTTTCCTAGACTATTTCCTTGGGGAAACTGTACTCTGCCATTACCATTAAATTAAAAGTGAAAAGGATGAGACATATTGTAATGAAAAGCATTATTTTGTCTGCTAATGATCCTTCATATTTCTATCCAACATTAGGATTTAATTTGGTTTTATATTTTTATGTAAGAAAGTAAATGGACAAAGGGTTTGAGTTGCTGTTTGAACTATGAGAAAAAGGCTATATAATATTTCTGCCTTTTCAGCTTTTTGAAATGAATCTCTTTTTGTCATTCTCAGAGCATAGGTATATTGAATTGTTCCTGAATTCATGTCCAAAGGGAAAATAAGACTTCCAGGGACTCCAGATAATAAGGTAAACTTAAGAAGTCCAATCGTGGAAACTATTTTCATTGATAAATTAATCATTAACTTACTAATTTGTAATATGTAATTAACTTTCTCTTTAATAAAGATGAAACTGATCATGATAATTGAAGCATCACTATAAGGAGTGGAATTCTCCTGGGAAACAGAATTCATTATGATTGTATTAGAGGCCCAGTGCATGAATTTGTGCATGGGTAGGTCCCTCAGCCTGGCTGGTGATAGGGGCCAATTGGGCTGTGGGAGTTGGGTGGTGGGGGAGAGCCCATGGGAGGTTGGCTGGAGGCCCTTATTAGGGTCATTAGGGCCAGCCAGCTGGCAGGGGAGGGGCCGCGGGAGGTTGGCTGTGGGAGCATACTGGCCACCAGGGAGGACAGCTGCATATGCCCCCTGGTGGTCAGTGTGTGTCATAGTGACTGGTCATTCGGTCGCTTAGGCTTTTATATATATAGACTGGAAGCCCAGTGCCTGGATTTGTGCACCGGTGGAGTCCCTTGGCCTGACCTACACCCTCTCGCAGTTTGGGACCCCTTGGGGGATGTTGGAGAGCCTGTTTCATCCCGATCCCCATAGGTCCAATCCAGATAGGAGGGAGCCTTATCCCCACAGGCCAGATCCCTGCTGGCCAGATCTGGGGGGGGGGGGGGAAGGGGGCTGAGATAGGGAGGAGGGAGCTTGATCCCTACAGGCCCAATCCAGACAGGAGGGAGTCCGATACCGACCTGGTGGTCAGTATGCATCATAGCGACCGATCAAATGGTTGAATGGTTGCTTAGGCATAAGATAGATAGATAGATAGATAGATAGATAGATAGATAGATAGATAGAGGCTTTGAGTATTTTTCCTGTATGTAGACTTTTTGCATTTTTCTCAACATTCATCATTCTGCGAGTTGAAAAATAATTTTTCACCTTCAGTAGCTATAAATCTTAATACAATGGCAATGTGCTTGCATTTTTTTTTCCTATAAAAATTTTGAGCACATTTCCTCATTTCTAAGATATTTTTAAAATGTTTAAAGTAATACATTTGAAACCAGAGTATACCAGTGATATGTACACTTAATGTACCACTGTTTCTTTTCCTAAAGTAATGTTATGAAAATGATTATACTAGGAAGTTTATGATTTTGTAGGGTTAACTTACATGTGACAAATTTAATATGTTTTGATGTCTTTTCTCTTGACTAAATGTTATATGGTGTTTTTCTTTTCCCTCCTATAAAGTCTTTTTATACGTGTGTGTGTATGTGTGTGTGTATGTATACATTCATATCATCCTATATAATAAAATCCTAATATGCAAATTGATGGAATGACCAGTCGCTGTGACATGCACTGACCATCAGGGGCAGATGCTCAACGCAGGAGCTTTCCCCTGGTGGTCAGTGTGCTCCCACTGCGGGAGCACCGCTCAGCCAGAAGCTGGGCTCATGGCTGGTGAGCACAGCAGTGGTGGTGGGAGCCTCCTGTTTCCGAAGCAGTGCTAAGGATCCCTGAGGGGTCTCGGACTGCAAGAGGGTATAGGCTGGGCTGAGGGATCTCTGATCCATTGCAGGAATGTTGTGCACCGGGCCTCTAGTATATATATAAAATCTTTATATATATATTTGAATTCTCACCCAAGGATATGTTTTTATGATTTGAGAGAGATAGAGAGAGAGAGAGAGAGAGAAATGTCAATATGAGAGAAACATCATTATGCCTCCCTGAAGTTGAGAGAGAGAGAGAGAGAGAGAGAGAGAGAGAGAGAGAGAAATGTCAATATGAGAGAAACATCATTATGCCTCCCTGAAGTTCCCTAACCCAGGATTGAACCACATCCTAGGTATGTGCCTGACAGAAACTCAAACCTTTTTTTGTTGTTGTTGATTTTTTTACAGAGAGGAAGAGAGAAAGATAGTTAGAAACAGTGGTGAGAGAGAAACATCGATCAGCTACCTCCTGCACACCGATCCCCATAGGTCCAATGTGCCTGGGGATGTGCCTGCAACCAATGTACATGCCCTTGACAGGAATCGAACCTGGGACCTTTCAGTCTGCAGGCTCATGCTCTATCCACTGAGCCAAACTGGTTTTGGCTAAATGATATGGGAACATGTTCAACACTTTTTCATTTTAATAAATGTGCTGTACTTTTTGTTTTATTTTCAGAATGAAGCAAGAAGCATTTCATTTGCACATCTTTCTTGGATATGGGATATACAGTTCCAGTGTTTTAGCAGCAATTGTTAGAGAAAGGATATGGGGTTGTGGATTAATTGTTTAAGAAAAATTCCATAGTGGACTGTTTAGAAAGAAAAAGGAAAGATTCAGTTTGGAATTAAATAAAACACAAGTTTAAACTTTGTTTAAATTGTCCATGATAGGATCTGATATATAAATCTGGATTTTATTTTATGATTCAATAATTTGTTTTCATAGAGATTATGTTATCCAATATAAAGACTGCATATTTTTATTCAGCACTGTCCTTTAAAATATTCCTCACATTTTAAAAATGATTTTTTTGAAAGCTCTGATATAAACTTTCTATGGATTAAAATACTGATTTATTTTAACCAAATACTCACCAAAGCAAAGAAAGGTTTCAGACCTTTGAATCATTATGGTTTGGTAGAGTAGTTATAATTTTAGGTGTATTGATGACTTACGGGGTAGGAATGTTTAAAAAAAAATTTTTTTTTGAGATAAAAAAATAATTACCATTGGTTAGTATAATGGACGGCTGTTTGGCAGTGTCACATCTTTAGAAATGTTTGGCCTTTCTAAGCTTGTGCTACTGGCGTTTAACATAGTGCCTGTGTGCTTTAGGAGGGAAGTTTAGTCTCAAATGTCTGAACACATCCCCGTTCCCTGACCCCCTTTTTTTGTTTTGGGTAAACATTAGGGGTGTTAGTCTCAAAACTGTGAAGTGACATCTCAAAACAGTCCTTAAGGACCTAATGGCTTCCCTCGAATTTAAACCAGCTCTAGATAGGAAAAACCTAAGTCCCTTCATTTGCTTTTTCAGTGGGTAGCTCATCCCATATTTAGAACAAGTAGGGGTGCCTTGCTTAAATAAAAATAGCATTTAATGTATAATTGTGTGAAGGGTTTATGGATAAAGCTGTACTCCTGTCACATTGTGGCAGTACATTCTGCTTTCATACTAAATAGCTTGTTATTTAAATATTGGATCAAAATGGCTGGTTTGAAAATGTAGTCATTAATAAACTAATTTTATGTGCACCTGTGTAGGAGAATCAAAGTCCTGTATACTTTCTTTGCCTTGTTCCTGATCTCAGGGTCACTACTGCTATGTAGTTACCAACAGATGCAATTCTAGATCTTAAAATCAAATTAGTCCAGATTTCTGAGAGGTGATATTTGGAAGAGAGATTATGTCTTCTCTCACTCAGTACATAACCATCTTTGATTACCAGCTAAGATACAAAATCACTGTACTGTAAATAGTTAATAAATGAAAGCTTGGTTCAGGCAGATTACCTAAGAGTATTTATTTTGGAGTGTGGATAAACCAAATATATTTTTATTACATCGAGTTCCTGGTATATTATTACAAGGAGACATGATTAACTTTCAGTTGTGTTTGTCATCCAATAAGAACATGACTGACCAGTTTAACAGCTTCCGCATTACTACTTAATGGAAATACGTTTTCATATATGTGTACTGAGCTGTGCAAACTGGTGTCTAGCTGTATGATCTGCTAGAATGTGATCTTTCTCCCTTTAGCAGTAGGCATCCAATTTGCTGTGAAAAAAATCTGTAGGGTCTTCTGGGGATGAGGTTGGTGAAGAATTAATTCATTTGCAAATACTTTATTTTGGAGCTAATAAATTGCACTTGCATATCTGGGAAAGAATGAGAGCAAAAGCCTTAAAGTGTTGTGTGGTGTGGGTATCTTACTGTCACACTATTGGCTGAGCTCTCAGTAAAAAGGTGGCCATTCTTGGGAAGTCTTACGAATTCATGTATTTTTCCTAGCATCCCTTTAGCAAGTTATTGCTCATAATTTAGGCTACTAAATGAATGCTTGCTGAGAAGGCAGGTGTAAAAAGGCATGTGTAAAAAAACACATGATAGAATAAAAGTGATCTTTTATTTCTATCCAATCAAAAGATATATTTCTCTTTCCCAAAATTTGACAAAACTGCGTTATCATCAGATGTTATTGAAATATTGACAGAGGTTTTCTATTTATGTCTTTATAATCTTTATGGGAAAACTATCAAAATTGCCAGATTGGATATGGCCAGGTTACCCATATTCTGCTTTATATTAGATAGTTAGCTACTACTTCTCAAGGAGCTGTAAGAGAGGACTCTGATAAGGAAGCTCATCAAAGTGTAGGTTTATGTGTAGATCCCAAGGGGGAAATTGCTAGATTGTGATCTGATCTGAGATACTGATGCCAGAGAATGAAGCAGAACCCAGAGTATTGTCCCCTCTGCCTGGGCGAGGGTGGCTTCTGCCAGGTGGGGAGGAGGCAGGCAGCTATGGAACGGAAGTCTCTGAAGCCTGGATTTACCTGCAGAGTGGGGAGGAAGCAGCAGGAGAAAGCACTTCCATCTACATGACATTTTGAGGCAAGGCCCCTGCTTGTTAGTCAAATGCCCTATTGGCATTCTCTGCCTAAACCGTCCCTCAGCAAATTGTCATTTGGGGATTTTTCTCAGGGTTACATCCTATTCATTTTACAATTTAAAACATTCTTTTGTTTTCATAGTTTCCCCTAAATCTATAGGTATAATATAAAAGGGTTTATATTCAATTGGTAGGACACATATAGAGCAGAATGGTATTTCAGCAGTAGAGGCAGGCCTAAGTTCCACTGTCTTTCGGAAAGCATTGCTCAAACGTGGTAGGAATGGACTTTTCCCTCCTGCTTCAGACTAGAAGACACTCTGAAGTTTGTACAAAGGGAATAAAGTTGCTATAAACAGTCATGTGTAGGTTTCTGTGTGTACATAATATTTTAACTCATTTGGGTAAATGCCAGGGAGTGGGATTGCTGGATCATATGGTAAGATTTTAGTTTTAATAAGAAATGCTAACCTCGCTTCCAAGGCTGCTGGCTGTACCATTTTACATCCCTACCAGCAGCGAGTGTCAGCTCCTGTAGCAACGCATCCTTGTCCGCCTTTGGTGTTCTCAGTGTTTTGAATTTGAGCTATTGTAATACGTCTGTATAGTGGTATCTCGTTTTGTGATTCCATAGTGTCCTAAGATGTTGAGAATCTTTTTATAGATTTGAATCTTCATATTGTCTTTAGTGAAGTGTTTGTTCAGATCTTTTGCCCAGTTTTTCAGTGGGCTGTTTTTCTTCATTTTAGGAAGGGGATATAAGAAGGTTTTATTTGGTGTTTAAACCTTGATGATACGAAAAATAAACAAGATAATTTTAAAAATTGTTTATATTTTATTTTTTGAAGGAAATAATATTCTAGAGATATGAAGGGGTGTACTTTCTCTGATCCTCTACTTCAGCCACTATTTCCCTTGGCAGCCCTGTCATCACTTTCTAATATAAACTTCCAGTGATATTTACTGTATAGATAAGCAAATATAATAAACATTTTCATTTCTTTTTAGCATACTATACACCTTTTCTCATTTAATATATCCTAAAGATCATTTGATGTCATTATACTAAATCTTTCCTCTTTATTTTTATTTTTTTTATTAATCTTAGAGGAAAGGACAGAGAGAGACAGAGACATTGATCAGCTGCCTCCTGCATGCACCCCAACCGAGAATCGAACGTGCCACCTGATGTACGGAATGAGGCTCTTACTGTCCAGGGCTTCCCTCATTTTTAAAAAGTGATTGTACACCATGGATGTATGCAATCGAACCTGTGTCCCTTACTAATGAACATATAAATTGTTTCCAATCTTTTGCTGTTGTAATGCTGAAGTGAATTGCCTTGTATAAATCTGTCATTTTGTACATATATAAATTGTAGAATAAGTGGTCAGAAAGTTTATATCAAATTATATTTTTTCTTAATTTGCACTAACAGTGCAAGTGCCCATTTGCCCATAGCCTCACTGACAGTGTATTAGCAACTGCTCTTTGCCACTCGGAGAGGTTAAGCACGCACACACGCTTGGAATGGTATTCTTTTATGAGGTAGCATTTCACGTTTGGCTTTTGAATTTCCTTTTCTGTTGTTCTCTTACAATCCCTAATACTAATCACCTTCATTAATTTTAAAGCAAATCCAAACCATAGTATCATTTGTCTATTTCAGTGTGCATCTCTTTAAACAGGACTTTAAAAATACCATCATTTCTAAAAGTACTAATACTTTTTATCACCAAAAATGTCTATCTGAAATGTCAGAATCTAAATAGTCCACACATTGCAGATGGCTACTCTTGCCTCTTTTTGCCCTGTGAAATTTTTAGATACCAAATTTCAATCATACTATAAAGTGATATTTTTTAAATCAGTGCACCCATTGATCTATTTTCTTTATGTGTGTCAAAGTTTGTAAATATCTATATTTGATTCTTAAGCTTTTGGGCATATAAAGTTTTTACTTGTAAAATTTACAGTGAACAAATGTTAAGTGTACCCTTGATGAGTTTTGATGTACAACTTGTAACCCAAACACCCAGCAAGCCATGGAATGTTGTCACCACATCAGGAAGTTTCTGCACCTCTCCCATCTCTTCTCCTTGTTAGGATTTTCACCATGGATTAGTTTGGTCATTTTAGAACTTAATAGAAATGGAACCATATAGTATATGTATGTGTGTCAGTTTCTCCTCAGCGAGATTTTGAGATTTCATCCATATGTTTCAGCTTGGTTTCTTTTCAATGCCGAGTAGTATTCTATGAACATGCCACAGTTTAACTTCTGTGTTAGATGAACCACTGGTGGACAATGGGCTCTTTCCCATTTGGGCTATTATAAATAAAGTTGCTGTGAACCTCTTGTGCAAGCTTTTTTGTGGACCTATGTTTTAATTTCTTTTGAGTAAGTACTTGGCAGAATATCCTGAGTTGAAAGATTGGTATATTTTAAGTTTTGCTAGAAATTGACACACCTCTTTCAAAGTGGTCATCCTATTTTCATACCCACAAACAATATGAGAGTTCCACTAGGTCCGTGGTCGGCAAACTGGCTCGTGAGCCACATGCGGCTCTTTGGCCCCTTGAGTGTAGCTCTCCCACAAAATACCACGTCCTGGGCGAGTCTGTTTTGAAGAAGTAGCGTTAGAAGAAGTTTAAGTTTTAAAAATTTGGCTCTTAAAAGAAATTTCAGTCGTACTGTTGATATTTGGCTCTGTTGATGAATGAGTTTGCTGACCACTGCACTAGGTCTCTAGCCTCACCAATTAGTGGTGTCATCCTGTAATTCCAACTATTCGGTACCCCATTGTAGTTTCCATTTGTCTTCCTTGACAATCGAGCATTTTTTTCCTCATAAGCTTTTGGGCCATTCAAATTTCTTTAGTGAAGTTCAAGTGCTTGTTTCCTATTTTACTCCATTTGTTTCCTCTTCCATTTACTTTTTCCTTTATTTTTGAACAGTTAAGATTAACGATTAGAAGTTTCCACAATCTGAATTTTGCTCATTGTATTCTGTGAATATTGACCACTTTTCTATTTGTTTTTTTTCTTAACTAGTTAACACAGTGGTCGGCAAACTTATTAGTCAACAGAGCCAAATACCAATAGTACGATGATTGAAATTTCTTTTGAGAGCCAAATTTTTAAAACTTGAACTTCTAACGCCACTTCTTCAAAATAGACTCGCCGAGGCCGTGGTATTTTGTGGAAGAGCCACACTTCAAGGGGCCAAAAAGCTGCATGTGGCTCGCGAGCTGCAGTTTGCTGACCATGGAGTTAACAGAAGCCTGTTATTCTTGCAATGAACTAGTTTTAACATCCCTCCCCCCGCCTCCCTCACCAGCATACACACACACTTCATCACTGTTTATTATGGCAGGATATTTTTATATGGTAGAATTCTTAAATTTCCTCTTTTATGGCTTCTAGGTTTTGTGTCAGAATTAGGACATCCCGGTGAGAGGATTTTGAAAGCACCTGGTGATAAGGCATGAAAGCCTGTAGCCAAGGCAGAGTAGAAGGATTCAGTGAAACAGAATCACCAAGATACATTTAAGAAGAAATTTTTCAAGTGATCAGACTAATTTGAACCCCACAGGTGAAACTGCACAAGTATATTCAAAGACTTGTCTCAAAACATACCTGGTTCTAATTGAAATACAAGAGGCTTACCACCTCTTTTTGCCATTTGGCAATGACATTTGGAAATACCAAAAGCAAAAGAGACACTTGAGTTATTCATAATCCTGATAGCTTGGCTGAAATTCCATTTATTTCTTGTCCCTTAAGAAGGCAAATGAAATACAAGTGATAATATTGTGATTTTTAGCCTCTAATTAATGGATAAATTATTTGTGGTAAATGAGTATGAGTGACAGTATTGTGCCAGAAAGCAGCACTCCACAATGGCAAGGCAATAGTGCTGCCTGGGGACTCATAATTTTCCATCTCCTTGCCTCCTGGAGTCCTGAGTGATCTGTTTACCGAGCTTAATTATTATCTCTTAGGAATGTGACATCCTCAGCCATGTTGACAACTGGTCAATGGTTCTTTTAACCAGTTAAATTTTAAAATTTTATATATATATATATATATATATATATATATATATATATATATATATATATATATATATGTGTGTGTGTGTGTGTGTGTGTGTGTGTGTGTGTGTGTGTATGTATATATATATATTGAATATACAATATATATTATATATATAATATACATATATATATATATATATAATATACATACATATATATATATATATTATTGATTTTTAACAGAGAGGAAGAGAGAGATAGCTAGAAACGTCAATGAGAGAGAAACATCAGCCAGCTGCCTCTTGCACACCCCCTACAGGGGATGTGCCCACAACCAAGGTACATGCCCTTGACCGGAATTGAACCTGGGACCTTTCAGTCCGCAGACCAACGCTCTTCCACTGAGCCAAACCGGCTTCGGCTTAACCAGTTTTATATATCAAGATATTAGGTTGTCTTTATTTCTATTTATTTTTAGGGAGGAGAAAGGGAAATGATGTGACAGCAGGAAAGATCATTTACTTCCCCCACTGGGCATGTGCCCCAACCCATGTGTGCCTGACTGGAATTGAACCAGCAATCTTGTGGTACATGGGAAGACATACAAACAACTGAGCCACAGCAGCCAGGGCAACAGGCTGTTTTTGAGTAAAGTTTGTCATTTGAGGCATAGCAATTGTGCTTGCCAGGTACTTGATTTCTGACTTGGTAGACTGACTGACATGCTTACAAAATCAACTGTCCTGAGGAATCTCTATATATAAAAGCCTAAGCAATTGGTTGACTGGTTGGCTGATAGCTATGACATGCCATGACCACCAGGGAGCAGATGCTCAACGCAGGAGCTGCCAAACGACAGCAACTTTGCAGTGTCCTCTTGCCCACTGTGGGACCTCTCGGGGGATGTCAGACTGTCAGTTTTGGACCAATTCCCCACAGGCCAGGCCGAGGGATCCCACCTGCTGGAGGGACTTCGCTCATTCCAGACACCCTTCAAGCCCTGCAGCCACCCCATGTGGGAGGTTGGCTGGACCCATCTCGCTCAGTCCTGCCCTGCCAGCCACCTTCTAATTATTTTCCTTTCAATGTGCACAAATCTGTGCACTGGGCCGCTAGTGTTGAGAATAAAATGGAATATCCCCAAGCAAGTGTTTAAGAACCATTAAGATGGGACTGGAGATAACATTTTGGGGTGGGGGAGAATAAATTAAGTTACTTAGATGTTTTACTAGAAAAGGATGGCCACTTATTTTTGAAGTATAGTTCTTAAATGGGTGGCATTTTCTGTTGAGTAAAGCTGAAATGAGGCTGTGATAATGGCCCTGAGAGCTACCTGGAAATCACTAGGCCATACCTGGAGTCCTTTCATAAAATGAATTTATTTCTAGGCTCTCTATTCTATTCCTTTGGTCTGTCTTTATCACAGAACCACTGCTTTGATCACTGTAGCTTTGTAATAAGTTTTCAAATCAGGAAATGTGAGACTTCCAACTTTGTTCTTTTTCAAGATCATTTTGGCTATTTGGATACCCCTTAAGATTATATATTAATTTTAGCATGGATGCTTCTATTCCCACCATTACTACTATATTGGGATTTTTGGTAGAGATTACATTACAGACTCTACATGGCTTTGGGTAGTATTGACATCTTACTTAAAGGATATCAAGTTTTCTAATTCATGAACATGGGGGGGAGTGTCTTTCCATTTATTGGTATCATTAATTTCTGCAATGTTTTATAGTTTTCAGTGTAAAAGTTGTTTGCCTCTGGTTAATTCTTATTGATGCTGTTGGAAATGGAGGAAAGCACAAATTTTAAGGATGATAGGCTTAACATTAAGTCAAGGTTTTTATGATTTTGTTTCCTTGCTCTTGTGGGCTGCTGCACTAATAGATTTTTGGAGCTTTAAAAAAATCTCATGTAATTAGTTATTACATCTTACAGTCTATGTACAGAGCTGCCTCTTTCCAATTTAACTGAAACTATAAAATAACTTGCTAATTTCCCAAATTATCTGTAGCACCTACAACACTGCTGGCATATATAGGTAGCAAAAAATGAGAAAGAAGAATAACAAAAAACCATTTTTTTCCTCCTTTTTTTAGATTTTTAAAAAATCAATCTTTATTGTTCATATTATTACAAAGGTTCCTCATTTCTTCCCCCTCCACCAGGTTCCCCCCACCCCCCCACCCCCATTGTCCTCATCCGTAGGTGCACAGTTTATGTTCAGTCTCTTCTGCATCCACCACTCCCCTTCCCCCCCCCCCCCCCCCCCCCCCAGAATTGTCAGTCCACTCCCCTCCCGTATCTCTGATTCTATTATAATCAACAGTTAATATTGTTCATCGGGTTTTTTAATTTCCTTTTTTTTTAATTAATAAACTTTTATATTTTTAAGAATAAATTTTAAAATCTAATCATTTTAAACCTTGTTTTTTTTCTGCCCTGGGAACTGAGAAGCAAACTTGTTTACATGTAAACTTGCCCTTAGGCTATCAAAAGGCATAGCCATTCAAATATAAATGAACACATTGTTTAAAGATAGCTGCTGGCTGGAATTGGATTACCTGTTCTGGGTGGGAAGGGCTTGTCCTCCCCTTTCTCCATTAAAATTAAGGTGTTAGCTTTAAAACCTCTTTTTGGCAAGAGACCTTAAACTTTCAGAACTTTAAATTGCATAGGACTCAACTCCCTGGTGGTCCTTGGGGATCACGAAGTCTGGCATAACATAGTAAATCAATTACTTAGCATTTTCTCAGATCAATAATACCTCCACATGCCCAAGGATACACTTCACACAAAAGACATTTCCAAATAGATCAACCAACCTCATCCAGACCCCATTAAGGCACTCAGATCAACACCCCAGCGCTATAACAACTCAACACATCCAGATCTAAGCCTTCATCACTTGATTCAGCAGACCCTCAAGTTCCTGCAAAAGTTTCCAGCCATGTCTGAGAAGCAGCCCTGGGGCGGGGGCAGGCGAGGAGCGAGCTGTTCCGGGTCCGGCTGCTCAGGGCCTGGCCTCTGTTGCTCTGGTTCGTTCCACAACCAGCTGCTTCGGGCCTGGCTGCCCCCGACTGGGCTGCTCTGGGCCCGGCTGCTCCGGGCTCGCAAAAAACCAATTTTTAAAGGTGTAAAAAGACAACAACAAGCTAGGCTAGATTTATTAGATTTTATTTTTCCTTATTACTCTTAAAATTCAGCTTCAAATAACCAGACTTCTGAAATAACAACTCTTTCCCAGGCTGTAACCCTTTTTTAGGAGACAGGTTTATCAAATACAACCGTTCCAGGATGTCTCCACTGAGAATTCTAACCCAGTTACAATCTAGGCACATGTAACATAATGAATATAGCACATACCATTTCTTTCCTTCCTTTGCTAAACGTACCCCCCTCCCCCCCCATTTACCCCCGCAAAGCTTGTTACTGAAAGGTGTTAGAATATCATACTTTCCAAGAAATCTGTCTACCAGTGCTAATTCTTGGCTCAGAATAAAGGATCTCTTGGTCAAGAAAGAATTTAATATTCTGAGCTTATTGTTCTCTGCCATGGATATAATTAAATTGCTTCACTTAACACCCGACTTAGCCTTGCTTTCAATACTTTTTATTTGCAAAAGTTAAACCCCATCTTAAAAACTAACAATTTGCTTTACGACTTGGAGAGGGGAGACTGGGGAAGACAGGTGGCTTGTTTGTAGCTGGAGACTGAAAAGGGCAGGTATTTACTTCTGAAGTCATTTCGTGGAAAAACAGCAACTGTTCCTCCACCTTGTTCTGATAATGAACATACCTACAGGCCAGGACCAGAAAACTCTTGTCCTGAAACTATAATATATTATAGTATTGCTTAAGTACATTTAGAATTTATATTACTCTTTATTGTCCCTGAGCTTGTGTTCACAGTTTGGTAGAGATATTTTAAAGAGGTAGGTAGTGGGGTTGAAGAGGAAACATTGTTCATGTTTAGCAGCACTTGGGAAAATATGTAACGTCTGTCATTTTGATCCTAGATAACATCTTTCCTCCTCAAACATGCAAATGTAAGGAAGGATGATCATTTTTCTTTATATTCTTATCAGCTGAGGACCCTCTCCTATATCTACCAGTGTTAACACTATTCACTCATATGAATAGCTCTTTCAAAGACATGCCGTAAAATAAACCCTTCAAAGTGGGGTTGTCTGGATTTAGAAGAGAGAAGTTCAACTGAGTAACTTTTATTTATACAGTCATTAGGGAAAACGGGCAAAAGTTCCAGCGCCCCAACCATGTCTTCTTCCTGGTCCTGGTTTACTTAAACCGTCTCCATCAGCTCCGGGGAATCCCACGTCTCACACAGGGAGGGCACTGGTCCAGGCGCTGGCCCCCAGCCTTACCCTGGGCTGGTGGAGTACTGCTTCATCAGCTGCTCGTGACAGGGATTGCAAACTCGCTCGGGCTTAATGCTTGAAGGAAGAGGCAGTTCGTTTGTTGAACAGGCATCACAGAAGGTTCCTCTGCAGTTCTCACACACATTCTGTAAGGAGAGGAGCGGGTTAGGAGGGGATGAGAAGGGACAAGCAAGCATAGGATATAAAAGGCCAAATACCATCAACACTTAGCGTCTAATCAGGCTCTGCCTTGAATGTTTGCTATGCACAATCTCTGCCTACAGAGAAGCTTACAATTTAGTTAAGATTTTAAATGAAGAGGATTAAGAAGGACGGATAATACACACATTCCTTATCTTTAGGATACATACTTTCCTTCGCTATATTCACTGTTAGGTAGACTAAGCTAAAATTAGTTTGCAAATGCCTAAGCATTCTCCAAGGCAGGCAGGTAGGCAGGCAATGACTTCGAGATGGATTGGGTAGCAGCCCAAGATTAAAGCATGTGCTGGGCATGAACTGAAAGTGTAATTCCTAATACACAGATGTGCTCAATGCTTTCCTGTGATGCTCTACAAGCAAAGCCTTTGGGATGTCAGTGCAACTCCTCGAATCCTGTCCAAAGGGACATTAGTCTCTTTATTAAGCACTTTGCATCTTCAGAGGCCGAGTGGCAGGACAGCAGGTGGGTCACCATGGCAGTGCCAGTGATGAGGCTGTGGTAGGGTGGTGCACACAGCCCCCAAAGTCCCCATACAGAGACAGTGACAGTGGCCCCTACAAATACTGCTACTTTCTGTCTAACAATCATCTCCCCGGAGGGTGCAGCGGAGGCAGGGGCCACTTCTATTTGAAAGCGGGGAGGAATTTTCCTGGCACAATGAGTTATTTTGCATGGCTTAGAAGAGAGAAGCCAGAATTAGAAGAGCAGTTTCTTCTATATTTCTGAAATTTGTTAAAATCCAGCATAATGACAAATGATGGCAGGCAGGTTGTAATCCAGAAGTTGGGCATGTTTTCTTATCTCTTCCAAGCACTTGCTTCTCACACTCCTGGTCCATGACATTTCTTGTGACTCTACTATGAACAGGGCATGGTATTAGATGCCGAAGGTCCTACTGTGAGCAAGGCACAGCTATGGCAAAGGCACGCTTTCTGAATTTCTCTCCCTCTGACCACTCCAGTAGCATAACGAACGGGAAAGGTGCTCGGGTAGAGATCCTTGAAGATCTTAGAGGAAAGCAAGTGGTTGAGAGTGAGCTCGTTTCCTTCTCAGAGGCTATTTCCCCAAATAATTCAAGGAACCCCCTACCTAAAACCTATCTCATCTGTTCTAAGCAGGATGGACTACAGGGAGGAGTGCAGACTTTGGAGTCAAAGTCAGGGCTCTGCCACTTAGGAGTGGAGTAACTTTGGGAAATGTATTTAACATCTCCGAGCCTGAGGTTCTTCATTCATTAAAATGATGGCACAGAGGACATTAGCTTCACAAGAACAGGGACTTGGTCCACCCTTTGCTCATCGTTTTCTCCAGCACATGGAACCTATATTCCACACTGCAGGCACTCAAGGAATATTGATAAGTTTATGTTTATTTGTGTTAAATTATTTTAGTTGCTTATATTTGTTTTAATGGGGATTTAGCAACATGACTGGAAAAAAAAAAGGTGCATGTTCCTTTTGCCTTCTCCCACCCTGCACTCTCCACAGCCAAGGCCCTGCTATGGGGGGGTAGGGGTAGGGCTATGATTGTAAGGGCTTCCCTGTGAGAACCTGCTCATTTCTCACCAGTTACCTTTGTTAGGCTGCCACCTTCCTGGCAGAGCTGACACACTTGTGGCTCTTCAGAGAGCAGCGGCTGATCCTAAACCACACAGTGAGCCAGTTAGTTTCCCTTAACCCCAGAAATAGTAATACTTTCAGAATATGCAGTTAGTTACAAAGTTAATATAAGCACAGTACAGACTATCTGGAAACTGGCAAATTACATAGAGTCCCACCACCTTAACAAAGCTCTGATAATACTATCTTTAGCCTTGGAGCTTCTTTAATTTTTATAATAAAGTAACGTGATTTTATTTATAAAAAGGAAAGTATGTAAGTATGATGTAAAAAGTGGGGTGGGGGGAAGCCCCATCCTTCTTGAGTTCCTCTATGAGAGAATGCAAAGCAGTGAGCTTCGCTTTATATCCTAATACATAACAGGGTAACTCAGACACAGAAGCATTCATCATCTTTCTCTTTGGGTTGGCAAATGCTATTTATTTGTACAGTATTTTACAATTACTTACTTACATTGTTTATTTCTAAGTGATTGAGAAATATTTTTCTCTCTCCATTTTATATAGGGAAATCTAAGGGATATGGAGGTACTGTGAGCTCTCTTAGGACCAATTTCTTGGGTGACAGAATTTCAAATAAGAGGTGAGAACTAGTGTTTACTTAGGAGACTGAACAAAGTTGTGCTGCTCCCTATGAGTTTCAGGCAAATGCCTGTCTGTTCAGGACCCTGTTAAAAAGCCAGGACACAGAGGCCTGTAGCACTCATCTCCCTCCATGCTGTGTTTACAGCCAGGCATGGCACAGCCAGCCACACAGTTTGTACAGATTTTTCTCAGAAAGGAGACTTAGTTACCTGTTCATCCACCGGGGGAGACTGCAGCCTACAATGGAAAATTAGAAACAGTAAATACAGCAACTGATTATATTTTCCCTTGTATCATTTCAAACGCACACAAAAAGCAACATCATGGTTCTCTTATGTTGTTGGAATCAATATAATCACTAATCTTGACCTTCAAGGAGAGGAGATTTTGGTGGTTACATTTATCACTAGAATCTGACCCTTGGTCTACATTGTGGTTCCTGTTTAAAAACAGATTTGGAATTACAGTTTGTTTCCTTTTTACTACCCAGCAAACAACATTTATTTTTCCAAACCTGTAAAACTCCAAATGGACAACACCATGTTTTAATAGCTTTTTTCTATCTAATATTATAGAAATCTATTCACTATGTTAAATATCAGTCCCCTCTTCCTAATATGTTAACATGTGAGGTTAATTAATCAGGGACAGGGATATGAAGGAGATTGTCACATGCTGATTTTCCCAACTTCAAATAGAACTTAAGAGGAAAGCCAGGTCCACTCTGGCTCTAGGGAAAATGTATCTCAGATCCACAGTGGTCCCACCTCCATTCGGCCGAGTGGCAGTGTGACCCTCAGTGTGACCCGGTTTTCAGCTGTTCCTTGGACCACAACCCTAGGAAGCCCAGGCCTGCCCTGTTTTGGGACGGCCCTGGGAGCAGCTATCATGTAGTGCCTTTCTGAGGTACTTAAAAAGAGAAGACAAGGTAAACAGAGGCAACTTGGGTGTGCCACCCAGCCTGTTTATGCTCCTAAAACTTTCTCATATGTAAGGCAGGAACAGATTAAAGTTCTGCACGGAGAATTACATTTTAAGGCAATGGTGAAGAAGAAATACATTACGGACATAAAGGAGTACTGTCTTACGTTCCCAGGGCCCAAATCAGAACCTGGGGTGTGAGACCTCCTGACTGTAATGAACTGACTTTAGTCTGGAAGGAGCTGCCCCTGAAAGGCATTTTCTACTCCTGGTTAATCTCATGGCCTATTCCCTTCCATCGCTCGGGCCGACCTAATGTTACTGGGCTGTGTCTAAAGTAGGTCCTGGGTCAGACCAGGCTCTATGGGATTAAAGTTAAAGTGTTGGAATCACTCCGGCCTTGGCGTGAGGATACTTAGGCCGAGTACCTGCACAATCAGCCTGCTGTTGCACTGGGTGACTTATCGTCTCCAGCAGCTGCTTTTGCTCCAGATGACACACAACCTTATTCTTAAGGCATCAAAGCCTGGACGGGCAGGCAGATACCAAAAATACACACTGTACAGTTCTCTCAGAACCTTCTCAGGTATATTTCCTTGTTACTAATCTTTTGCTGTTGCAATAGACCTTAACTTTTAGAGCAGTTTTAGGTTCACTGCAGAACTAACTGAGCAGCAAGTCCAGAGATTTCTCATATATTCTGTCCACTTTCCCTAATATCAACACTCTGTACCAGAGTGGTACATGGTGTTATAATCAATTAACCTACACTGGCATACCATAATTACTCAAAGTCCTTAGCTGACCTTAGGGTTCACTCTGTTTCCTACATCCTATGGGTCTGGACAAATATATAATGACAAGTATAATCACCATCCATCTACACTCCCTAACCCCTGGCAACGGTGTCCATGGTTTTGCCTTTCCCAGGATTCAAATAGTTGGACCTCCTTCATTTTTTAATGCAGTGGGATTATGTAATATTTTGTTGTATTTCTACCTTCTAGAATTATTGTTAAAAGTCAATGTGCTTTGAATGACATTATGCTCATCATTGTAGTGAGCAAATCAGATGAAGAATTAAGAAAAAGGAATAAAGTTAACATGTTTGAGACCCTTAAGAGAATAGACATAAGAGCAATTACTGGATTTCTTTGAAACATAGCTGCCTTTCTCTTAGCACACAGGTAGAAGTGAGTCTTACTCAAGTAAATGTAAGAATCTAAGAAACGCCATGACGTGTGCTTCATTTTCTTGGGATACCAATCCAGCAGAGATTAGAGATAATCTTCTAAATGATAATCAGAATTTGGGAATTAACTTTAGGGAAGAGTCAGAGGACAGCTTGATCACCCTCCTTGTTTCTGAAATGGACTAAGTGGGTTTGGTTTACTGTGTTACAATACTTACTTGGTTTTTTATTTACTCACTTCCCCTTCAAAATGTCTTTCTAGAATATTCATATTAGAAGTCAGTGTCTGGACTTATCATTGCCAATGCATATCCAAGGCTCCCTCTTTCCCACCACCCCAAAATCACTTTATATCTTAGTTAATACTTTATTAACAAACACCTGTGGCTTTCTTCCAGGGGCTGTTTTAGTTTAACATGTTCCTCTTGAATTTTATGCTTCCCATCCTGCCAAAATAAAATAGCTTAATTTATTAATGATTCAGAATGCTAAACAATGATGATATTGCAGTCATTTTTTCTTAAGCTTAGGTATAAAGCTAAGCAGCTTTTTAAAGGGAAGGAATTAAACTTTCAAGATGTTTTTTTCTCATTCTTTACTCCAAGTGGTTTCTTATCAGATTATTATGATAGAATTTGCAACAAATAATTTTCAGAGTAGATATTTTCTTTAACTCTTGAGATTCAAATGAAAATCCAGAATGTACTAGTATACTATTTACTTGCATAGTGGGCTCAAGGTATCAGCTATTCTTAGAAGTATAAAATAAGTAAGAAAGGGAGAAACAATTATTACCATTTTGGGTTCTGGCTTCTGGGAACTCTTTCCTGGGATGCTCCTGCTGTTCTTTAACCTTCTTTCTCTTTCCTGTTTTAGTTCTAACTCAAGCTGGTTGCTGGGATAGGTGGGAGAGGAAAAGGATGAACATTTAGAGTTCTGAACTCATTCTAAAAATAATCCCAAACCCTTTTCTTAAAGCTTAATAATAAAATTTCAATACTTGACTAATAAAAAGTTACTCTATATATGGACAACTAGGTTTAGGATCTCCCAGTTCAACTCTTAACGGAGAGTTGTGGTCAACTGAATGACAATTAGTAGCATTTACTACGACTGAAAGACAGTATTTATAAATTTTCAGCATTTATAAATTTTCAGCAGAATCAGTATATAAGCACTGACACTGAAGTCCCATTTCATATGAACGACTATTTCTTCCTACAGTTATCAGAGTCACCTTCAACCACGTGTCCTTAGCAGCTATGAGCATTTATATCCAACACTCAAGTTCTATTTGAAGTTAGTGATTTTAGCACAGAAACGAGCCTCTGAGAGATAATGTGGAAAAGTGAGTTGAGGGCTTGGAGTCAGTGAGAGACAGGCTTTTTAATTAGAACGTCACATTTATTAGCTTAATTGTGTGAATCTGGACAAATTTAATGCCTCTAAACTTTAATTTCATCTGAAAGTGGGGGTAATAAAATCACCTACTAATAGGTTTGATGGGGAGATGTTAAGAGAGAATGCATGTGAAGTGCTCAGTGAAGTATGTGGCACACAGTAAGAATTCAGAAAATGCTGTTACTATTAGTTTTATGTTGGCTATTTGATTCTCTCACTCTTTCCTGTATATCTGGGACCTTAGGTTGTAACTTCCTAATTCTTTGAACACAAAGGATATTGATAAGATTGTGGGAATTCTGAGGTATGTGAAGCTTTCTGAGTTCGAATGTCAGAGAAAGGGCACTGGAGAGACAGACGGAGATGGCTGGGTCACGAGAGCCCCTTCTCTCGCTGTCCAGCCTTAGAATTACCCACAACCGCCCTGTCGGTAGCAGCGCCCTCTCTTCACCGCTGCCTGGTGAGCTCCTCCACTTCCAGCTGCAGGCTGTTGATCTTGTCTCCGAAGTCCTGTTTGAAGAGCCTGTTGTCCAGTTCAGCAGACTGGCGGCCTCGCTCGGCCTGGCGCAATCTGGATGTGAGCCACATGAACTTGTGATAAAAAACAAAAGCCACGGTGGGGAGGAAGACCAAGTTCACAGCACAACATAAAACAACCCAAGGAAGAAGGCATGGAGAGACAGAGAGAAGACAAAAATTCTGCAGGACACAGGGGAAGAAATTATGGGGGAAAAAGATGGAGAAGAAACAAATTCTAAAGAAAAGCAAGATGAAGGTGAACCAGGCAGGAGAGAAGTGATTTTCCATTTTTTTTTATTCTAGTACTACAGTTTACAGCCATTAGATGATGAACAACAAAACACCACTTTTTAGAAAATCCATATCCAAAGCCAACCTCAAGCACATATACTAAAGTTAAAGCCATTTTTTTAATTAAAATTTCCTAATTGGTTTGGTACTTTATAGTCCTGTTTTATACACATAACTAGAACTTGCAAATGGGAAACTACCTTCTTATATATGGAACTGGAACATTTTCCTGGTCCTTCCTCTAATCCACAAATTGTATTAAATCATTGGACATTATATATCAGCCCTTCCCCTGGCTTTGGGTTATTACATAAGGAGAAGCCGTTGTTAGAATTTGGCCACCTCTTTCCTTTTCTATTCCTGCCAAGTGATGTGTAATTGGATAAGCAATTTAGCCTGAGCCTGCTTAGAATTCCTGACCAGATTCTCTGGGAGATTCTGATGAATGTGTTCTGTAACTCTGCACCTATAAAGAAACATGTTCTAAGAGGTGAAATATCCAGGGCTCTATAAAATAGAATTTGGAAGCATGCTATGTGTAGTCTCTAAAAATGTTTTATTTTGGTGTTTGGGCACTCCTAAATGCTCATAGAAAAGGCAATTTACCACAAAAGTTTGATGAAGAAAAAATAGGGGTAAAATTATATGAACTAAAAGGAATGGAAGAGCACAGGATCTTCCATGAGGTTGCTCATGTGCTCTATGATTTGACTTTGGTTCAAGTTTACAAGGACCTGTAAAAGCATACATGAAATCTAGCTTACTCTTTTAATTCTGTCCCCCCCCCCCCCCCCTCGCCCAGGAAGGTATGAACTTCCAGGAGCAGGAAGCAAAGGGATTATTTTTGTCCCAACCCAAGCAGCTGAAATGCTGCAAATAACCGAATGAAAAAAACACTTGCCATGACGTTTTGAAGGGATAAAGGCCTGTCCCCCAAAATTCAAAAGCTATTAAAAAAAAAAATCACATTATTTATTGGATTATTTACAATGTGGAATCTAGAAAGGGTTAAATCTGTGGTCACTTAGAGAAATAAGCCCTGCTTATGATTGTTTGTGGACACCTATTGGGAATCTTTATTTTTAGACTAACTAATAAAGATTGTTTTATTATTTATTTATTTCCTACTTTGGAATGATTTCCTAATAATTAGATCGTTAGTTTCCTAGAAACTTTGGCAAATCCCTATCTAAATAAAAAATAACAGAAACTCTTAGGAAAATGTTTCTAGCATGGAATGACAGGCAGGAAACCATCACTTGTGTCAATACCTGGTTGCCTTTACTCCAAAAGAAAAAGCAGGATTTAAAATACGTGTAGTGTATTTTCTCATAGGAGAGGAGTGTTTTTATTAAAATTTTTCTCTGTGAACTACCTAAAGAGGGAATTGCAAGAAAATGGCAGAGGTAGAAGATGACAAATATTAGGAGGGTTTTCCCAAGCTTCCACATTATTATGTTATCATAAGTTACCTAATCGCTAATTTTATCTCTATGTACTTTATAGAAATGTAAGGATGTTGTTTTCCACCCCCGAAGTCACTAAGGCAAAAAAGTTGCAAGCAATCTTGGTTACAGAGAATAGAATTGCAGGGAAATACTAAGACTTATCCTGGCTTGAGGATTAAATCTACATAACAAAAGTGAAAAGGGGTCAGGGCCTAAGAGACCCAGAACTACTTTAGAGAGTGCAAGCCCATAGGTAGTCACCTGTAGTTCATTACATCGCAGTGGTAGACCAGGCTTGTTATACAGACAACGCCTCTAGAATCTGATATTTCAGGGACTGGGTTGTAAAACATCAATAATACGTATACAAAGCTTCAATTCCCTAGGCTTTTTTTTTTAAATGAAATATTTATTTATTGGTCAACTCAGAAGTAATTTCTCAAGGTTTATTTGGCATTTAATTGAGAACTTACACTAAATTTTCTAACTCTGGGGAGGAAATAAAGAAGAAAAAACACAGCCTATATATCAAATTGTTTCTTTTTAAAAAGTCCAATAAATTCAATTTTTGGTGATGTTTTATATGAATCAGAGCCTAAATGTAATAGCTTTCAGATTTCTTCCTTTTACAATTCCGTTGTGATATCAGACTTGCAAGGTGACAAGCTGCAAAATGCCTAATGAGGTTTGGGGATCAATTTATTTGCTGCAGTATTTAAGGCCTTTGCCTGTTTCACCAAATCCTTTTCACTAAGTTAATAAAATAAAAATAAAAATGGAGTGAAAGGGGAATGAGAAAATGAATAAAAAGGAAAGAGAAAAAATAGCAGGAGAATAAGTCAGCATAATACTTGAAGAGATGTCATTATTTTAATTTTGTCTGCTTTAAATGCAAAATCTAAAAAACACTGAAAATTGATTTTATACATTTCAAACACATAATTTATGAACACTAAAATTGATTTGTTGAATCATAAATAGATAATTGCTTATGAGCAAACACTTAGATAACTTCCTGGATAGACGGATATCTTTTTATTTAAAATCAGCCAAACCTGAGGTTTCAAGCTTTTTTTTTTTAATTAATTTGCAAATGAATTTTTAATTAATATTAATATTAATATTCAGTGCCATTCAGGACCCTACTGGTCAAGAATCATCTGAATAAAAGACATCATCCATTCATCCATTCATCTACTAAATGAATGCCTTATAAATGCACAGCACTGTAACAGATCCAATGAGGAAACTTAAACAACTAGTTAACTAACCCTAAGAAGTTCACATTCTCACTAGAAGATATGACACATATACCAAGGGTATGAGGTAAGGCAGGGATGAGAAGTGGAAAGCAACATGGGAAGGTATAGATATAGGCAATAAGAATTCCAATGGTAGATTTGGCAGATTATTTTTATCTGGGAAGAAGTATTAGAGGAAGCTTTAGGAAAGTCGCATTTGAACCTGAATGTAAAAAAATGTATCTGAAGAACAAGGAAGTGGGGAGAGAAAGGGCATTTCTAATTGTGGAACTATTAGAAAAGATATGGATGAGAAAAATGGGAAGCATGTCCAAGGACCAGTCGGTAGTTTAGTTTTGCTCAAGTGCAAGGGTGATCAGTGGGGGTAAAGGTGGCAACACATGCTGGCAACAATGAATGACCGTGACTGTCATGGCTCGTTTGAGCTTGAAGTCTCAGCCACTTCTCTTGGTACCGGGAAGAAAACGGTGTTCAAGCCAAAAGTAAAACCAAAGAGTAGCATAGGGAAAGGATGTACTTTATGAATGGTGGGTACTGGTGGGAAATAGCTGGTCAGAGAATGAGAATGCAAGACTGAAGGGCAGAGCTGGAGACAGATTTAAGGGCGTGAGGTGACAATGGAAGCTACAGGACTGTTCAGGAGGGAGTAGAGAAAGGGGTTAAATTTATTAGAAGGGCCCTCAGTACCCCTATATCACCTGGCACCAAAGTAGTTAATAACTTTAGGGGATGGACAATAGAATAGCAGAATCACAAACATATTTGAAAGCCCTTTCATCCTTGTTAAGTATCCCTCCTCTAACAAAGGCATTTATATGGGCTTAAGTGGAAGGATTAGAGTTCTGCTGTTCAAAACAGTCATGAAAGACTAATGTTTCTTATAAACGTTTTCAGCAACATCGTAGAAAACACAAAACTTTACCAGCTTTCTCTCTGCCAGCATGCTGATGTTAAGCTGGGAGAATTTAACATATTTTATGTTTGCCAAATGCATAGTACATTCTCACAGTACTTCCAGCACTAGGCCCAAAGTGTCTCTAAAGAAACTTTACCTTTGTTCAAGTTGTTTAATTGTAGCAGCCATCTGATTGGTCTTCTCTTCCAAGCGACTGTTTAGTTCACTTTTCTGTTTTACTCCTAAGTCTGAACTCTGTTGTGGAAAAGAATTACGAGTGATATATATATATACACACAACATAAAATCCTGAAATAAATCTCACATGTCTTTTGAACCTAATGGTATGTGGGAAATAAGAGAAAGAGAAATGCTCATATACTTGGGAACCAGTTAATTCCTAAGTGTAGAAGAAATAAAAAGCAACGGTGAAAATTAATAGTGTTATATGCATCTTTGTCACAAAAATCAACACCAGAAGGTTCATCAATTTAGCATATTCCAGTATAAAAGCTAATGGAATATATAGCTCAATTAGTGCGTTAGACTACAGAATAGAAATTATCTCACAATCTGAAAAGTGGCCATGGCGATGGACAGATTCCTAAAATGGTTTATGAGCAGCTAGCCTCAAAATGAGATGCGACTCTTTCTTCTGGTATTTAAATTTGACTGTAAACAGGAGGGGCAGAGGGGAGCCCTGGGATTTCAGAGAGCAGCGAGTCAGTTCCTACTTCCCCCACCTGCAGCTTAAAGGCAAGTTCATGTTTGAGAGCCCTGAGGTCATCCAGCTGCTGCCGCAGACACACCAGGGCGTCCTGCTTCTCGCAGACGTCCTTCTCCAGCATCTTCATGGCCAACTCCATCTCCTGCCTCATGCTGATCTGGATCTCCAGTTCTTTCTCAACATCCTGCCCCAAAGGTAAAGGAAGTGCTTACTCTCTCTCATATCTACCCTGTTTTCCTGAAAATAAGACAGTGTCTTATATTAATTTTTGCTCCCAAAGATGCACTAGGTCTTATTTTCAGGGGATGTCTTATTTTTCCATGAAGAAGAATATGGTACACATTTATTGTTAAATGAAAATAAAGGAAATTTATTACCTGTATATGGTATGGTAGTACGGTAGTTGTCAACACAAACCAGACAAACTGTGAATCCTACAGTATCAAGAATTTACTCATTTATTCAATGACAATCATGTCATCATCTTCTGGAACATCATCATAACAATCCAATTCCTGAATTTCCTGGTGAATTTCTTGTGACTCCATTTCTTTCAGAATCAGTGGACTAAATCTCTCATGTTTAGCCTAGGGGGGCCTTATTTTCGGGGGGATGCCTTATATTTCACTCAGAAGGAAACCTGTAAGTAGGTCTTATTTAGGAGGATGTCTTATTTTTGGGGAAACACGGTATGCACAAACCAAAAAATTCCACAGGAAAAGGTTCACCAAACTCTCAGGTCTGAATATTCTGACAAAATAGCTATAAGCTCTCATTCAATGCAGAGACACTAATGACAGGAATAATTAGGATAATTACAATAACATTTACTCAATAATTTACAAATCTAAAGAGCTCATCAGGCCAAAGGTAGTGCTATTTAATACATCTAAAATAGCACTACCTGAGGTACTTTATCATTATTAAGATAGACAATTGATGCCATGTCTTATTATATAAGTATATATGTAAGCATATACTATATATTTATATACTGGTATAGTAACCAGCACAAAATGAAGCAGTTGAAATTCTCTTCAATTTGGATGTTGTTGACATATTCAAGAGCCCAAGAAATAAAAAAAGATACTGTGGGTTCCCAGGATAACATTCAATTACTGTGAATAGTCAATATGGCTAACTTAATTTTTAAATTCACTTAACATGACCCTCTTTTTGATCCAGCCATTGTTTCTGTAACATTATTTGGATGATCAAAGCTATTAACACCTGAGGTACTTCTGCATTCAGGCTACCCCAAAGCACAGCTAGGACCTTGCCTACTTGCTTGGTTTCTTTCATTTTTAAACATTTATCTTATTGTGACATAAAGATGTGGAAAATTTTGTGTAAAATTTTTATCACATGCTGCTTAATTGAGGCACTCCTCTAACATGGTTAGCATGACAAAAGTTGGATCAGACTGTTTCTTGTAGTAAAGTTGCCCATATATTATTTGTAGGAGCTTCCTTATGGAAAGTATTTTGAGATCTAATTCACAAACACATAGGAGAAAAATGATAATGATTTCAAGGATGTCAAAACAGTATTATTTTCTCAGAAAACCTGAAATTCTGTTTTATACACTATTAGTGTATAAAGCTCACTCCTTATTTTCAGCCTTTTCCCTATTGCTAGAGATACTACTGGGATGGTGGTGGTGGATTCTTTTGTTTGTCATACTATCTAAATTGCAGGAAGAATTAATATACTAATACCAGGGGTATATTAATATACTAATACTTGGATAAAATGCAGTTCAAGAATATTACTCCTTATTATACAATACATTCTCATATGTATTTTTTTAATTTAAAAATATTTTAAGACTAACACTGATGACACATCTTTCTATTTATGTATAAGAACAAGAATAAATTCAGAAGTAACAGCTAAAAATAAAAGAAAGCAATTCTACATGAATGGCTGTTAGTGATGAGGAGAAGAGCTGCCTCCTCCAAGAAGACACATCAGAATCTTCACAGGAGTGACGACTGAGTTGGGGAGGGGGGAGTACAGAGTTTATAAAGTAGTTATTATAAACCTAATGTTTTTGCAATACAAACTATAAAAGCAAGTAAATAAAGACTGTAAAACCTTATATGCAGTTGAGAATATTCAGAAAATGAACTGAGATAGCATTACAGGGAATATGAGAAACAGTTTATAGGATGCACAAAAACGTATCAGAACACTACTATTCCTGGCTTGGGTTTTAACCTGCTTTAAACCCCTAAACAGGCTGGTACATTCTGCCACCTTCTGAACTATCAGGATGTAAATGAGGTTTACCAGTCGCAATTGTGTCTCCTCCTTTAAATGCTTTCTTGCTTCACTTAGTGCTTGCCCTTCTGAAGTTCTGTCTTGCTTAGGAGCCTTGAAATGATAAATAAAACAGTATGTTTTTAAGGATGAAGAATCTATACAGTTAGCTAACACCGGCATTCCTATTTATTAAGGGAAAATGATTATACCTAAGCAGATATAACAAAGAATGAAGAAAAACAAAGAAATTGAAGAGGGTTAGCAACTTATAAATCCTTAAGCTGAATTGAAGATTTCTTGCTATTTTGTTTAAAGTCTTTAGATAGTTTACCAAACCAAGTAGAAGAAGTCTTAAAAATCAGCCTCTAAAAACAAAACAGTATTCACTGTCAACTATGAATTGGGCCAAATGTTCAAATGGGAATATATTCCTTCTCCAGAGACTTTACATCTGGTATCTCTAACCATCCAGAGAGACCACAGCTAAAAATAAGGAGTCATAAGAAAATTCTTTTGAGTGGTCACAGTTGTTTTGACAAAGCCCACACATTTAAGTCAAAAGTTACTCTTAGAAAACAAGTTTGGTCCTCAGTCAGCCTACTTACTCTTTAGGGACCAATTAAATAACGGATGTCTGGGTTCCTAGTCACAGTAGGTTAGAAGCAGAAGGATACAAGGGAAGAGGAAGACCCTTCTAGAGGTAGCAATACTACTTGCAGTATGAAGAAATGCTAACAAAATCATAAAAGACAGAAAATGACACCCACAGTCATCGGGGAATATTTAGGTACAGGTGCTAGGCGCTCTCTCAACCTCAACAGCTCACTAAAGTAGCACCACTACAATTTAGTTTAGAATTGCCAATGTGGATAGTTCTGATCTTCAGTCATCAAAGAACTAAACCTGTTACATTACATCCTCTACTTATAATTCTACAACATATAAAAGGTTTGCAAACTATTTGTTTAGACATATATAAGAACTTTGGTGCTTTAAGAAATTAAGTTATTTAGAAGGTTCATTTATAAATAAACTCTTTCCCAGTGGTATCAGATAAACACTTCTTATAAAACAGTGAAATGGTCTAAAATGATGGTACATTTAATATAACAAATCTACACTTAAACACAGCACACATCTTTAGTACATAAAAACAAGAAACTGAATTAAAATGTCTCAGATGTAGATGGCGGTGAAGCCAAGGAGCACCTGGTAAGAGGAGCACCACCCGCCTTCCCCTTCACAGTCCCCAGTTCTGCATGAAGCCACAGTAAACAGTCGCTTCCAAGCCCTCCTCTGGAGGCTCCCCCACCAACACAATGACACTCTCCTCAGGAATATTTTATAAATCCAGTAAAAGATTAACCTTCCGATTGGACTCCAGTATGTAGGAGCTTTCCTCTTTAACTCGTTCCATTTCTTCTTGCAAGGTAATAATCCTGTTGTTTGCAACTGCAAGCTGTTGATAAAATTAGAGAGAAAAAATAATCTTTTATCTTTTACTAACCAGGATAGGAGAATTCATGATCTGCTAGGCCATAATTTTTCAGGATTAGCTATTCTTAGAGAGAAATAAAGCTATCTATAACCCCATTAAAATGTCCTTATAAGGAACTTAGGAGAAATATTTGAAAGTAGCTTAGATTCAAATTCAAAATATCTCATTTTGCTGCTTTTTGTGTAAACTTTATTTCAGTACAGAAATGTTAATATCATTTACCTTAAGGGTGTCCTCACGGATAACTTATATTTAGTTACAAACACCCATTTTTAAAGCATTTAAGAGGTCACCTTATACCCTGGGACCCATCTTATGAATCCTCCATTAGATTTTCTACAAGAGTAAAGAAATGAGCTCCTAAGTTCTTGAAGATGTCATTAAGCACTTAAGAGAGTTTACATTTCAGCACCTAAAAAGATAAGGTAATCACGATCAGCAGAATGCGGCTAGGGGAACCACTGTTATCCTCATTCTGCAGGAGGGAAAAGTCCAGTGGGAACACTTTGTCCTTCTCTGTAATCACTGACCTGAATTCTCCACAGAGAAAGTGAAGGGCCTAAGTGAGGCTGGGAAGGGAAATGGGCAGACTGCTCTTGGCCAGGCCTGGACAGCTTTTTATTTCCTCTGCACAAGCAGTGGGGCAGGTTCTGTTTGGTTCCTGCTCTAAGGCGTAAGGACAGCGGAGCTAGCCTCAGGCATGCTTTCTAGAGGCAAGTCTGAAGCCCATTTCTCTGTCTGCTCCATGACTTGATGGAGCATGAAGAAGTAACTCTGGTCTAGTGCATCCTCAGACAGCTTCTGCCAAGGTCTCAACGTCAGAGAGAATGTTAGCAGATGATGAATGCAGATCCAAAAGGGCTTTCTACATCAGCTGCACAACAACAGAGTGCGTATTTATATACCTTCATCTGCTTAATTCTTCTCATTTTGTTATGTTGGCTCAGAACTTAGGAGGCGAAAAGTCTGCTTTTTTTTACTTTTAACACTCATCCTCTTAAATCCAAAATAGATGGACATGAGAAAAGGCAGGCTTCATTAACCTTCTCTGCTCTTTTTTAAGCCTACACACAATGCTTACCTCTCTCTAAACACTCAAAATGTCAAGATAATAAATCTTATTGGTAAAATAAATAAGTCAATGAATAAATAAATTACCAGATTTAGTAAAATAAATCTAGATCAGGAGGTCAATCTTGTGACTGAGGGAATAAAATTAACAAGTATGTTTATACTAAGTGCCTGTGATGTGTCAGGCACTGGTCTAGGCCCTTATGTATTAAATCATTTAATTTGCACAAAAATCTTATTGTTCTTATTCTCATTTTACAGATAAGTAAACCAAGGAATAGAGGCTTAAGTAACTGGCCCAGGATTAGAAAGCCAGAGTTGGGACAGGAACCCAAGTAGTCTAGCTCTAGAGCACATGTTTAGCTGTTAGGCCACATTGCCTCAACATAGTAGCAGTAGAATCACAGTACAGAATTTCTGTGCAGAATATTTTGAAAGCCTTGTGGGATCAAATTCTAAAGGTTGTATCTATAAATTAGAGTTTTAATATAATTTATAAATCTATACTAAAAAATGAAGCCCACAGAGCTGAGTAATAAGGAAGGTGTTATTTTTTTTAAAATTAAAATTATTGGGATAACATTGGTTCAAGAAACCATACAGGTTTCCTGTGTACAACTCAACAAAACATCATGTGCACATTGCATCCTGAATAAGAAAGGTGTTTTAAAGCTGTAACAATGAAAATGTTTTGGGGGAAAAAAAATTAAATAGCATTTCCTAGCTACTATTTTAACTTGGTTTTATTGAAATCATATTTACCCCACTGCAGAACAGTTAGAAACAGAGAAGATAAAAGTCTTTGCCACCTGGAAAATTTTATTTAAGGTTTTTTAAAAGAAACATGGAATGCCACTGAGGAAAAAAAATGTAGCTTAGACTTTGGTAGGTTAGGGGAAAATATATTAATCAGAAGTGAAACATGAACTTATATTTCTCTTTTTATTTTAGGGGCTTTCCTAAAAGTTTTCACATATATATTCTTATCTGACCTCTAGAAAAACTGTGAGGCTGAAAGAGGAAGTGTAAACACCCTGGTCTGCTAGCGAGGGAACTGCGCCTTGGAAGTCAAGTGACTGACTTGTGCAGCAGCACATGACATGTGGCGCATCACGTAGGCGGGGGTCACTGGTCTTCTGACCAGTGCTCTTTGTGTTTTCTCCTCACCACCCTTGGGGAAGACCAGGCCCGTGAAGGTGGGGAACTGCCCATCTAGCACACATAAACCTTTATGTGGCACTTATGAATCTTTGTTTAGCTCTAGCACTGAAAATGTTTGTTGAATGAATAAATGGTGAACATCATGCTACATGCTAAACATTAACTCTAGGCTAGTTCAGACAAAACAAAAGAAAGCAAGATATTTAATCAGCCTAGGTTCTAGGCCAGTAGTCCAGTTGCACAACTGAGACCCCTGACATAAGCCAGCTGGCCATTCTTAGCCACAACAAAGAGTTATGTCCTACATTAGACATTATCTGAAAAGTCAAGTCCTTTGGCTCCAGAGAAATTACTTGCCACTAATGTACATTACTAAGTTCTATAAATCAATCAAAAAATTTCCAAAACACTTACTTCCTCTGTCAGTTTAGTGTTGGATTTTTCTAATGCATCCACTTTTGCTTGAAGGTTGTTTACAGTAGCACTATTAAGAGAAGAAAAACATAATGGTTTCTTTTGAGAAACAGAACAATATCCTGCACTTCCTTTTTTTAAAAAATATTTTATTGATATTTTACAGAGAGGAAGAGAGGATAGTTAGAAACATCGATGTGAGAGAAACATTGATCAGCTGCCTCTTGCACAACCCCTACTGGGGATGTGCCCGCAACCAAGGTACATGCCCTTGACCGGAATCGAACTTGGGATCTTTCAGTCTGCAGGCCGACGCTCTACCCACCGAGCTAAACCGGTTTCGGCCTGCATTTCCTTTTAAACACCCATCATACTTATAATTCATTAGAGGCCCAGTGCACAAAATTCGTGCATGGGGGTGGAGGGTGGTGTCCCTCAGCCTGACCTACACCCTCTCCAATCTGGGACCCCTCAGGGGATATCTGACCTGATTGAGGGGCATTAACTCTAGCCATTAGGGAAATCACACAGAATGCCCTTGACATACAAACTCTGATTTTATGAGTTGTTTTAATAATAATGGCCATTTCTTTAAATATCTGCTTACATACAATACAGCTGGTACTATATGAATTCAGGATGTTAATATCACAAAATCATAGAAAATTGTGGAAATAACCTTGAATTGTGTAGTCCAAACTTTTATAAATATTGGAATTCCCTTTTCAAAGATTTTGAATGCATTTTGTCTTAAGAAGCTCAACCAACTTTTGAGGCAACCCATTTTCTGTGAAAGGACTGGGGGAATCTGGCAGGGCTGATGGGACAGGGCACCATCATATGCTTGTGATGGCATGATGGTCAATTTGCATATCCACTCTTTATTAGATAGGATTGTAATGTTCATGATTTTTTTATAGATAGCTTAAAAGGGGGGCTATGTCTTAGCAGCTTCATCATTGGCACTGAAGTTTGTGTTCAATAAGGACTAATTGAATGAAATAAAAGAATAAATGCACTATACAGTAGACTTTAAGTTTTACTAATGTGTAAGATACCCCCCCAAAATGTACATATGCTTTATAGCTGATTAAGCAATGTTTCTTTCTTTTTAGATTTAACCCACAGGAATTAATAATTATTCAAAGTGTGTATAATTTTTTTTTGGAAACCCTATATAATAATAGGTTGCATGAATTAAGTGCTTACCACACAACAAACACTCTTCTAACTGATTTTACTTGCATGATTTCATTTACTCTTTTCCACAACCCTATGCGTTAGGTATCCCCAATTAAAGAGAGAAACTAAGGCATGAAAGAGTAAACTAATAGTGTCATGCTTATATTTCACTGTCAGCTCTAACCATAACTTTGCTTGACTAAAATCTCCACAGTTCACACTCAAGTAACAATTTCATTCAACGTTGTTTTGTTATAACTTCATGAAATTCATGAGATGCTGTGGAACTTAACTCCTGTCAATTAGCATATGGTAAAACTGGTTTTGTTATACATTGTTTTGCTTAAAGTCATAGAATCTATCAATGATGTTAAATGAGCACTTACCGTATATCACATATTTAAGAGTTTTAACAATGTATGTATTTAACCAGTAGAAGTATAATTACATACTAATCTTATTACTGCCTTTCACTAAAGGTCACCAAAACAATTAAATGCCATTTCTCCAGTGTCTAGGTAAGTGGCTAGCAAGCAAGAATTCTACATACATTTGTTCAGTATTGTCTCAATTTATCCTCACTGCTCACCAGTTTACCCTTCCCTTCCCCAGTACAAAACCCCCTGTAAAGTAGTAGTAATATTTATTCATTCTTTACTTCAGATGTCTGTTGAGTTCTTCTACATAGTTTTTCTGGTCCAGAATTGCAGTAATTTGTCCATCTCTGGAGGAAACAGGGGAAAGAGAGAGAAAATAGAAATAAAATAAATATTAGAAATATCAAGATTCCTCTTCCCTCAGTCTTTTCATAGAACATAGAAAGGAAATTGTGGTATAGATATTCAATCAGAAGATAGACCTGATGTATAATACCCTCGACATCAACAAGAAAGACTTGAAGGTTAAAAAATTAAAAAAGACACACAAAACTCCATATTAATAAAGCCCTTGTTATAGCTTATCTACATTAGTAACTTAGGTTATAGATATAACATTACAATCTGTAAGAGGTATTTAAAGAATAAACATTTTCTTCTCCCAGCTGACAGATTTTTTTAGCTTCATTAGTTTTATAACAATTTTCCATTTGTTGTAGGAATTGAATTAAGCTTAATCTGGTAAAATATTGGGTCGGCAAGTAAGTAATTGCGGGTTTCACACATATATGGCTTCAGTTGAATTTTTAGGTTTGCAGACGTAGTAAAAATGTAAAACACATTTTGTTATTTGATAGTTGGCTATTCAGCTGTTAATCAGTAAAAAAAGTTTTTTGATCTGTTTTGTAGTTTTCGTTTGGCGTTCGTTGAAAAATGGAAAATCAAAAGGAACATTTTCGTCATATTTTGATTTTTTATTTCCACAAAGGGAAAAACGCATCGCAAGCTCATAAAAAGTTATGTGCTGTTTATGGTGACGAAGCCTTAAAAGAACGGCAGTGTCAAAATTGGTTTGCCAAATTTCGTTCTGGTGATTTTTCACTCAAAGATGAAAAACGCTCTGGTTGTCCAGTTGAAGTTGATGACGCCCTAATCAAAGCAATAATCAATTCGGACTGTCACAGTACAACACGTGAGATTGCAGAGAAGCTTCATGTATCACATACATGCATTGAAAATCACTTAAAACAACTTGGCTATGTTCAAAAACTCGATACATGGGTTCCTCATGAACTGAAAGAATCACAGTTAACGCAACGCATTAGCAGCTGCGATTTGCTAAAGAAACGTAATGAAAATGATCCATTTTTAAAACGACTGATAACTGGCGATGAAAAATGGGTTGTTTACAACAATATCAAGCGGAAAAGATCGTGGAGCAGGCCAGGTGAACCAACTCAAACAACATCAAAAGCTGATATTCATCAAAAGAAGGTTTTGTTATCAGTTTGGTGGGATTACAAAGGAATTGTCTACTTTGAACTCTTACCACCCAACCGAACGATCAATTCTGATGTCTACATTGAACAACTAATGAAATTAAACAATGCAGTTGAAGAAAAGCGGCCCAAATTGACAAATCGAAAAGGTGTTGTATTCCATCATGACAATGCAAGGCCACACACATCTTTGGTCACTCGGCAAAAATTAATGGAGCTTGGTTGGGATGTTTTGCCACATCCACCATATAGTCCTGACCTTGCATCATCTGATTACTTTTTGTTTCGATCTTTACAAAACTCCTTGAATGGTAAAAATTTCAATAATGATGATGATGTCAAATCGTACCTGATTCAGTTTTTTGCTAATAAAAACCAGAAGTTTTTTGAACGTGGGATTATGATGCTGCCTGAAAGATGGCAAAAGGTCATTGATCAAAATGGGCAATACATTACAGAATAAAGTTATTTAGTTCCATGAAAAAATTGTCTTTGATTTTCTTTAAAAAATCCGCAATTACTTACTTGCCGACCCAATAGTTGTTCTCAAAGGATACATATTTGCCTTTAATGTCATTTAAATTTGAAATAAATGGTATAAAAAGGTTTTCATAAATATCAAGGGTTTATTATCACATGAAAAAATAAACTGTGAAAAAGGGAAGTTCACTTCTTGAACCAACTAATCTATAATAGGCAAAATTAAACAGCCAGACTTTTCAACTGAAGGCAAAATCAAGGCCACAGACCTCTACTACTATTGACCAAACCATATAATCTTAGCTCAATGTCCAAGGTTGAAAACTTCAAAATAATTGTGCTTTCAAGTGCTAAATTTACAAAGGGTATAAGGTGTGTTTTTGATCTCCAATTTCTATGTAGTATATGAATCTTTTAAAAAACTTTCATTGTGAAATAGTTGTAGATTTACAAGAGTTGTAAAAGTAACACAGTTCCCATACACTACCCCTTAATATTAACATTTTAGGTAAACCCACGATGCATATTTAATATTGTAAATTTTAAGCAAACTGAGAATGTAACCCTTCTCGTCAAGAAAGACCCTGTTTTTAAACACTATATGAAGAGATGGAGCATTTGGCTCATCTTATAAAAATTTTAATTATGTTTTCCCCTGAACCACACAGCAGGAAAATCACTTTACAACCCCTTTTAAGGTTTAGCAGACACAACAAACAGTTTTGGAAAGATGCTATAAAAGCTAAACCACTAGAAATTCTTTTGGCAAATCTGAAAAAAAGTAGTTTTGTTGTAAACTTTAAATAACATAAAAGAACAGTAAATAAGAAAGAAACCTAATTTTCTTTGTACATACCCTTCACTACCTTTACTGCTGTTCCCATCCTTGAGGTACATTGAAAAGTCTATAACTCCAACCTACAGAGAGAATTTTCAGAATTTAATATAAAATTAGGTATTTTTTCTCCAAGGCATAACACATCTCATTCTAGAAACTCAAAATAGTTATATAGTCATGACAATTACTAAAAATTTTAAATGACATTTTAATGTCTTATAATCATTTTAATGTTTTATTATAATCAATTGACAAGGGCTGAAAGACTCAGATGAAGTCAATAGGACTAGAAGCCCAAATAAGACTAAGAAAGTCAACAGAATACTTAATATGAAGTTTTAAGTTTCTCTTTTGTTTATTTCAAGTATTCTGCTACAGAACCACTATGTTCACTTTTAGAAATAACTTTTAAAATTATAATTACAATAATAATGTGCAGCCCCTTTAGAAGTTTTAGAAAATACAGATAAGCAAAAGGAAGTAATACAAGGCACCCATGTCCCAACCACATGAAGATGATCACTGGGACATTTTGGTATCTATTCTTCCACATTTCCATTGGTATATGTCTACTTTTTTCAAGACTACTATTTTACCATTCAGCTTATTTCTTTTTTAAAATCCACATCAAAATATCATACTTCCTGTTCTATTTTCTCAGTGCAAAATGTAACAGGAATTCATCTTAGTATTTCCTACAGAAGGGGTGGAGATAGTCACAGAGAAAGCAGACGGTTTACTTACTGGGCAGTGCATTTGTGCCAGGCCCTGTAAATACATTACATGTACTCACTCCTTTATTCCTCACAATAGCACTATGAAACAGACAGGGACTGCATTTCTTATCTCCATATTACAGATAAGGAATCAGAAGCACCAAGAAACTTTGTAACTACAAAATATATTCAGCTAGAAAATGAAGCTGGAATCTCAACATAAACTGTTTGGGTTCAGAGCCTTCACTCTTAACTACCATGCTAAACTGACATTTAGTATTTAGCCTGTGTATAGACTTTAGCCTGTATATGTATATTTTAGCCTGCACAAAATATTTTTAACAGGGATCACAGTCAAAATAAGAATTTGAAAAACATTTAAAATGTATAAATGAGTCAAGTTGGAAGGTAAAAAATTAATTTTTTATATTCACATCAAAATGAAAGGAAAGCCTATATGTATAACTTAAAGAATTTCCCCTAATTTGGTTGGTATAATCTGATCAGTCCAAATTCTGAGATAAGGGAACTCAGAATGACACACTTGGTAACTGAGTACTTTTTCATACCTGAGAGTCCAAATCTTCTCCTTTCATACAGAAATTGGCATCAATGACATTCAGACCCACCAACAGACCAGCAATTATGGCTCCTTCTTCTTCCATCATGAGTGCATTTGGTTCATAGAATTCGCTGTAAGAGAGATTCATGGAATGTTCTATTGTAATAAAACCTCAAGAACCAATGATGTAATCACGAGACAGGGAGGGAAACAACCGCCTCATGGTTGAATGTATTCATCTATGATAACAGCAAAAAAGTGAAAAAATGGCTTGGATACTTTATTTAGAAGATAGATGCATGAAGAGACTAATCCAGCTGAAAGAAAAGTGATGTGAATGGTATTTTCATTGAAATGAGTATTCATGCTTTTCCCACGTATTTGTACTCATTTTAATGTAGACCAGTTTATCCATCCCCCCCCTTTATAAGTAGAACTTTTTGTCTCCTGTTCAAAAACTTTTTGTCTCCCTATGTCTTCTTCCAAAAATTTTACTGTTTTCTCTTTCTCATTTTATCTACGATCCCTAGAGAAACATTTTTATGTATGTTGTATTTAGATTTAAAATTACATGTCAGCTTCCTGTCTTATTGAACCTTAGTACATGCCAACATGTCAAAGACCTTCCCAGCTCTAGCTGGTTTGGCCCAGTGGATAAAGCATCGGCTTGCAGACTGAAAAGTTCCGGTTCAATTCCAGTCAAGGGCACATGCCTAGGTTGTGGGCTCAATCCCCAGTGGGAGGGTGTGCAGGAGACAGCTGATCAATAATTCTCTCTCATCATTGATGTTTCTCTCTTTCTCTCGCCCTCGCTGCCTCTCTGAAATAAAAAAAATATATTTAAAAAAGCCCTTCCTGTTTTACATATGCCACAGTGCCACACAATACATGTATGTAAACACCTATTCCTAAGCATGTGTGTGTGAGGTGTGGGAAAAGGTATCAGTTGAACTATGTGGAATTGTTATGAACCATTTGTTTCTGATGTACAAAACTGACAAATTTTATATAATTTAACCTCATCTGATGGAGAACATAGCAAGTAAAGAGCAAAATTCAACAAGCTATTCATACCTGAGAAGTTCCTTTTTATTGATCAAAGCTTTCATATATTCTGAAAGTTTCTTTTGCATTAATGCCAATCGAAGCCAGGCTCTTCCTCTGCCTACTGGTGTCCTAAAGTAACATAGAAACCAAACAACTAAAAGTAGCAGGAATAGGGATCACAGGTAGACAGATTCACTTACTTTTGCTAGTTGTCCCCCAGCAGAACGTGCACACTGAGGTGCTCCTCACAACTTCTCCTATGAGATCCTATGTGAGGGCTAGAGGGACTCGGAGGGTGTGTTTGGGACAAACGCTCTGATGAAGAATTAATTACTGAATGAGACCACAGTCTGAAGGCAAGACCTCTGGGAGGCTAAACTAAAAATGTTCCATCAGGTTAGTACTAGTAAATCCTCAAAAATTTAGTATAGATCATATCAGTACTCAAATAATAATAATGTGGACACAGGCCACTTGGACTTCTATCTGATTATAATCAAACCAATCTAATTTGGGAAGGTGATTAGTACTCTTTTTCAAGTTCTAAGGCAGGTTCCAGGTGTCAGTTCCTGAGGTTCACTTGACAACTGTTTCAATCTTGGTTTTCAAATTCTATCAAACACATTCTTAAGTCAAATCCAGTATACCACCCCCCTTGATTTAATTTCTTGAAATTCAGTAATTTCAATAAGTCCATTAAAAAAAAAAGAACATATTTGATATTTTAACATGAAGACAATCTCTCTCAGATTAATAATAATAATTACCCCTCACAGACATACTTCTCTTAATATTTTACACTATAGGCCCAGTGCACGAAATTCATGCACGGGTGTGTGTGTGTGTGTGTGTCCCTCAGACCAGCCTGGACCTTCTCCAATCTGGGACCCCTCAAGGGCAGTCGAATATCTCTCACAATCCAGGACCGTAGGCTCCCAATCGTTTACCTGCCTGCCTGCTTGATTGCCCCTAATTGCTTCTGCCTGCCAGCCTGATCATCCCCTATCTTCTCCCCTGTCAGTGTGACCTATGCCTAACTGCTCCTCTGCTTGCCCAATTGCCCCTAACTGCCCTCCCCTGAAGGCCTAGTTGACTCTAACTACCCTTCCCTGCAGGCCTGGTTCCCCCCAACTGCCCTCCCCTGCAGGCCTGGCCACTCCCAACTGCCCTACTCTGCTGGCCCAGTCACCCCTAACTACCCTCCTCTGCAGGCCTGATCACCCCCAACTGCCTTCCCTTGCAGGCCTAATCCCTCCCAACTGCCCTTCCCTGCTGGCCTTATCACCCACAACTGCCCTCCCATGCTGGCCATCTTGTGTGTTGGAGTGATGATCAATTTGCATATCATCTCATTATATAGGATTTCCGGTTCTCTCAAAACAGTGTCTATTTGTAGCAAGAGTATGCATTTTAGATTGTTAATGAAATAAATTATCATGATCATCATTATCTTAGTCTCACTCTTCAAGGGGATAGTTAGTAAGAATGTTTTCCCTGACAAACAGAATTCAACCTTATACTTACTTAAGTCCGGGAAGATCTTTAACACTTGCTGTTATCTCTGCAGCTTCTGGAACAAGCTTTTCTACCAATTCTAGGGGCCCCCAGAAGGATTTATTTTGTCCAAGAAAAGTTTTCTTAGCTATAGGATATAAAACATAGCAGTATTTTAATATTCTTTACATGCCCTCAACACACACACACACACACACACACACACACACACACACCTCTCCCATCTACTCAATGCTCTTTTTTGGGAACCAATCCTAGATTGCCAGATATTTCTAAAAGTATTCATGCTTTCAGAATCTGTAATATTTTATGAAAATCAAAACCCCCTACTTTCCAAGACTTAGTCCTTCCTCTTTCAGGAAGAATTTGTGGACTAGTTCTATAACAAGACATTTTAATAACACTTAAAGTATTATTACTTTAATTACTATTAATTACTTTATTAGTAATTACTAATTAATACTTTAATTAATAATTTAATTACTATTAATACTTTAATAGTACTTAAAGCTGTGCAATATAATGAAGAAAACAGTACAACAGGGAAGAATATATAATCCAGAAACAGGCTATCAAATATTGGGAGGTGCCAGAAACAAAGCTGAACAGGACCAGGTCCTGTGTTAAAAAGCTTATGGTTAAGTGGGAGAAGCACAGAAGCAGTCAGAAGACCTGAGTTCTAGCACATGCTCTGCCCCACTCACTGTGGGACTATGGGAGGTCACATCTCATTCCAGGCCTTTCTGCAACCACAGAACACAACTGCCAGGCTGGACTAGATAACTGTAAGGGCCCTTCCAGCTCTAGCATTTAATGATCTGAAGTTTCGAAGCCCTGTAAGTCCTTTAAGTCAACCATATGCCAGCATCCATATAAAATGCATTCCAGTGGGTAAATATCAATTCAAACCTCTTTATTCTTTGACTCCACAAAGAATGCTTTTCTTTCTGAACAGCCTGCTGCTCAGTCGTTTGGTCCTCCCTCACTAACCCCACGGCCAGCTTTGTCGCCCCCGTAGCCTGTGTTCGGTCGCCCGTACGGTTGTTTCGGTCGTGGTTTTTTATATTAGGATGTGCATTATTGGGAAACAGCTGTCTGCACGTTGGCACTCTGAGGCCGTGCCTACCTTTTAAGCCGTGTTTCAGGCAGTGCTCCATCACCACGAAGAACTGCTGGAGAGGTGCGTAGTCCGAGTCCAGCGTTCTCCCCAGGTTCAGAGCTGATTCAATCAAACCCTTAATACTCAGCTTGGCCATGTTCATCAGGTTCATGCGTTCATTAGCCATGAGATAATTCGGATCTGTAGCCAAAGGAGATGAAAATGATGTCTGGTTACTGGAAATAGTGCATTTTAAAATTCACTATAATTTCATGGTGTTGATTTTTGCATTGATGGTGCAAAAGAAATGGTGGGTAAAACTGTCACTGTCTTGGCAAGAATCAAGGCAGTGGCACCAAATTATACTATTAGTTGTAGTCTTCTCTGTCATATACTTGTTGTTAAAAAAAATGTCAGTTTCCCTTAGGAATATCCTTGACGAAAGTGAAAATTATTTATCAAAATTTGAGCTTTGATTACAGTCTTTTATTTATTTCTTTAAAAAATATATTTTATTGATTTTTTACAGAGAGGAAGGGATAGAGACAGAGAGCTAGAAACGTCGATGAGAGAGAAACATCGACCAGCTGCCCCCTGCAAACTCCCTACAGGGGATGTGCCACAACCAACGTACATGCCTTTACCGGAATCGAACCTGGGACCTTTCAGTCCACAGACCGACACTCTACCACTGAGCCAAACCGGTTTCGGCTGACTACAGTCTTTTAATATTCTCCCCACTTTCTCTGCAGCCACCCTAACCTGGGCGCCCATGACAGCACACTATTCCACAACCTTCAGTGGTCTGCTTCCGCCTTGCCCTGCCTCCCTTATTTCTACACAATTTGTGAAGTGCTTTAAAATAGTAAAACCAATGAGAAAAAAGCAAAGTACTTAAAGTTTGTTTCAAATATACTATTTGCATTATTAGTATTAATACTAATTATCATCATTATTTAAACTAAGCGTTATTAAATAAACTAAAAATAATTAACATTAGTGCAATGCAGTATTAGAACTTAATCATTTGCAAAATTTTAAAGACAGCATAGAGTGTGTGACTCTCATCAACCAGACAGATAAACTATGTGAAGAAAGGGACTAAGGACCATATTTTATCAACAGAATTCAGAATAACCCAGACACTCAATACTTTATTCACTGGTGTGTATTCTGTGTCAGGTACTCTGGGCTGCTTCTTGCAATTATGATCTCAATTGTTCCTTACAACATGCTACAAGACAGTTACCAACAGCATCAATTTGCAAGAAAGGAAATGAGGCTTAGGGAGTAAGGGGCCGGCCCTGCAGATAGCTAGTAATAGATGACAGAGCCAGAGTGTAGATCCCGTTTCCCCAACTCCAACCCTGTGCCCATGACCACTATTTTCCACTTACCCGTGAATCAATGACTCCAGACAGTATTTATCCTTCTCTCCTGCTGACCATTCTTTTACATGATTATCTTATTTAATCCTTATGACTGTCATTTAAGTAGTATCCTGTCTTTTCAGGTAGTAAAGCAGGCCCTTAACAGTTAAGTGGTCCAAGGCCAGTTTGTATGTGGCAGAATTTGGACCTAGATCTGATATGAAAGTTAATGCTCTTTCTACTATATATATCCCCAAATATAAAATATATCAAATTTCTATAAAAGTCTTAAAGATCTATGAAATATTTTAAATCTTCTTAGGAAGACAAAAAGTACTGATAAATCTATACAAACAAGCCACAACACAAAACAGACATTATTTTATTTAAACTGTCCCAAGCAGTTTTCTTCACACAATGTTTTCAATTACATCTGCTTCACAGTTAAGTGAGCAGAATCAAATAGCCAAATCTTAAGCTAATCTCCATTAAGTTTAAGGACTTACTGTAGATTTACAGTTCCAACTATACCAATTGTGGTTTACTTAGTGTTTTCTATGGTAATACTTTTATTTTTTAGTTAATTTCAGAGAGGCAGGGGGAGGAAGAAACAAATAGATTAGCTGCCTCCTGCATGTCTCTTACTGGGGATCAAGCCTGCAATCCAGGCATATGCCCTGACCAGAATCTAACCATGACCTCCCCTCCTGGTTCACAGGTTGATATTCAACCACTGAGTCACGCTGGCTGGGCGGTAATACTTTTAGAGAATTAAACGGGCTCAAACAAACAATCTACCCATTCTTTAAAAAATATTACTCTCAACCTCAGCAATAATTTTGGGCCATAAATGGGGATGGGAATGCAGTTCTGTGAATCAAGTTTAATAGCAACCCGGTCTGTACCCACTAGATGTCAGTAGCTCCTTCCAATAATGACAACCAAGAGTGTCTTCAGATCTCCAGATATTGCAGAATGTCTCCTGGGAGACAAAGTCAGGTGCCCTCTCCATTGAGAACTACTGCTCTAAACAAAATTTTAAAAATCAGGGTAATTTGACAATTATACATAAGAACTCAAAAGAGGGTGGGCAATGGTATATCTACAAAGATAATAATTTAATAAAAAAAATTAAAAAAAAAGAATTCAAAAGAACTTACTGCTTATTATTGCTTACCTAAAGCATAAGTTAAACTGATTATTATTTAATATGTGTTATCTACATTTTTGTGCTGCATAGTATACAGAGTAATTGTCATTACAAATAATCATTAAGATTTAGTACTAAATTAATGAAAATAATTAATACTTAAAAATTAATTATTTTTTATTTTACAATATTGGCTACTAATTATGAATACTAAATCATTAATTTGATTTGTCACAGAATAAGAAATTCTTGATTCAATTAACTTGTTGTCTTGACCAAAGTATAAAATGATTTTGTGGAACTAATATATGCTGTTAAAAAGATGAGAGCATGAAGGGACTTCTGAGAAGCTGGTAAAATTGTTTTTTGATATGGATGTTAACTATGTGAAATTGTTGAGTGTATGAAAATTCAATGAATTGAATACTTATGTGATCTTTTATGTATATTTTATGCTTTGAACTACAAAAAGTTAAATAAAATTTCACTATATTCCATAGGCCAGAAAATTAAAAAAAAAGTATGACTTATACAATATCATTAATCATACTTTTTCTATGAAAAAAGTCATTAAAATTTTAATTTTTCACAATTCTAACATTTAATATTTATTAATCTCAAAACTGAAATTTTATTCATTCGTTTTCTTTAATTAATAGTGAATATAAACTGGTGTTAGAAATTATATTTAATGTTGGATAATACAGAAACTAGAGATAGGAAAGCTTATAGACAATACTAAAATTTTGGTGATAAACATTATCACCCTGGACAATATCAATTTTGTTCCAGGACAAGTAAATTAAAATGTTTTTATATTAAATAAAATATAATACCCATTTTATGGAATCAAATGTAAATTTTTAAAAAAATATATTTTATTGATTTTTTACAGAGAGGAGGAGAGAGGGATAGAGAGCTAGAAACGTCAATGAGAAACATCGACCAGCTGCCTCTTGCACACCCCCTACCGGGGATGTGCCCGCAACCAATGTACATGCCCTTGACCGGAATCGAACCTGGAACCTTTCAGTCCGCAGACCGACGCTCTACCACTGAGCCAAACCGGTTTTGGCTCAAATGTAAATTTTATAAATATTTTTAAGGCTAAGACAGTACACATGACATTAAGGTAGCATTACAAGCAGGCTGTAAGACCAATACAATTTCCGCTATCACTGATGTACTTCTGTGGAAAGGTTTGAGAAGTACTGCAAACATAGCAATAAGAACACTGAAAAAATATGAGTAGGACATTATAGAAATATGCATAGAAAAAGCTACCTGACCTGGTTCCCTATTTTTTTCATTCAAAGTTAAGGGCAATGAGGAATGGAAGCAGTCAGAGCAGTAGGTGCTGTGTGGAGAAGAGTGAAGACCCAGGGGTAGAATGTCAGGATTTCACAACAGGATGACCCATTGGATATGAGGGAAGGAGAGAGAATGGAGAGTAACTTTCACGTTTTTAGATCTGGTGATTAGATGAACGGTGGTGGGAATTACCTGGCTGGGGAACACAGCAGGGCAGTGGACCTAAAAAAAAAACTTGTAGAAATGACTGTAGGTACAAAAATGAACTATAATATTTGGTTTTCAAATCCAAGTTCAAGAATGTGTGGGTCTTCATTATATCTCTTCAAGACTGCTAATTTCCACATGAAAAAATTGTCATAATCCTTATAGCCATGTGGCTCATTTAGTTACTAGTGATGACAGAAGTGAACCCAAAGTCATAGCTAAGAGTGACAGTGACTCACACTGTTCTGCAAACCAATCATCTGACCAAGATCCCATTTTACCTCTTTACAATGCAATGACTAATGTTCATACAGAGAATCTTGAAAATTATAAAATAACTGAAGGAAAAGTAAGTTATATAATAAAAGGGTAATATGCAAATCGACCGAACACTCAATGTAGGAGCTGCCCCCTAGTGGTCAGTGCGCTCGCACAGGGGGAGCACTGCTCAGCCACAGCCAGGCTGATGGCTGGTGAGCACAGCAGCCTGCCTCCACCGCAGCACTTGGGATGTCCGACTGATGGCTTAGCCATCAGTCAGACATCTCCCGAGTGCTCCTGGACTGTGAAAGGGTGCAGGCCAGGCTGAGGGTCCTCCCCCCAACCCCCCTCGAGTGCACAAATGTCGTGCATTGGGCTTCTAGTATTTGACGTTAACATTAAGTGTGGTACATGGCACCCAATTCTTGGCACAATGGGAATAATTAATATTTAGCAAAATAGCAGTTAATCTTCAAAATTTCCTGGTTATTTGACAGATAAAAATTTCTTATATGAGAAACAAAGGAGTTGTCAAACAGAGATTTTCTCAATGATATTTAAGAGCATTAATGAGATTTAAAAAGACAAACTAACAGAGAGGTACAGGAAGGAAACCTCACTCTATGTTCAGATTGATTTAAGATCAATAATCCCTAAATAAATCTATTTTGAACCTTTACTGTAATAGTTCTCAGAATATAAAATTGGATATAAAATATCAAGTTGTCCTGGATAGTGAAGAAATTACTGAAAGTACTAAAAAGATCTTGTAATAAAACTCCATTAAACTAGTCTGATGACATTTGTACAATATAACCATGAACATTTACTCAATCTTCATTTTAAAATAACCAATAGGATCTTAGGAACCTTAGCTTATCAAATCTAGTATTCAGTGTATATAAAGAATTCTTATGATTCAACAACAAAAGACAATCCAGGAGAAGAGGATGGCAAAGGATTCGAATAGACATTTCTCCAGAGAAGATATACAAATAGCTAATAAGTACATGTGAAAATGCTCATTAGGTAAAAGCAAATCAAAGCCACAATGAGATACCACTTCACAATGGATATAAAAATAATTAAAACACAAAATAACAAGTGTTGATGAAAATGTGGAGAAACTGGAACCTTGGTGCATTTTGGTAAAAATATAACCGGACCCTTCAGTCCGCAAGCTGATGCTCTATCCACTGAGCCAAACTGGTTTTGGCAAGTAGTATGTAGATTTTTAAATTGGCCTCCCCTTACCCCCCCAACTCAGCATAGTTCTTTAGAGAGTCATTCAGGTTGTTGCATGCCAATAGCATTTATTTTTTATAGCTGTGTAGTATTCCACAGGGAAAGTTTTTTTACTCTGTAGACCTCACTTTTCTCAACTATAAAATTATAATAGACTTTTGAAGATTAAACAAGTTCACATATGTTAACTATTTAGAAATGCTTGGGACACACTAAGAACAAAAATTGTAAGCTATTAAAAGTATTATGTTCCTCCATAAATATGACAATTTAAGTTAATTTAAAATAAGCCTTTATTGAATGACTATATGACACAGTGTTAAATGCTAAGAAAATCTCTTAGATAGGTTCCTTCCATTTTTCAAGATAGTGGACATAGAATTTTAACCTAAAAGGAACCAGTATATAATCAAGGAACCAGTATATAATCTTGACCAGATGATATGTCACATAGCTGTATTATTTCTCTAATTGAAGTAATGTTCCAAACATTTCAATGCTTGGAGAGATGGAGAGTAATCTGGGAAACTGAAAATTCACAGAATCCATTTACAAGGCTTATAATAAGTATAAAAAGGAATTCAATTTTTTTGTTAATAAAAAAGGACAGTTTTATTAGACTTGGAAAATATATACATAAAAATGGTCAATCCGAAATCGGTTTGGCTCAGTGGATAGAGCGTCAGCTTGTGGACTGAAAGGTCCCAGGTTGATTCTGATCAAGGGCATGTACCTTGGTTGCGGGCACATCCCCAGTAGGGGGTGTGCAAGAGGCAGCTGATCGATGACTCTCTCTCATTGATGTTTCTAACTCTCTATTTCTCTCCCTTCCTCTCTGTACAAAATCAATAAAATATATTTAAAAAAAAAAAAAAAAAAGGAAACCTGTAAGTAGGTCTTATTTTCGGGGAAACACGGTAATAAGGAAAAGCCTTCAGCTCCAAGTTCTGTAGGACCTGAGTGAATGGAGAAATGAATGTGGGCCAAAGTGGCCAGGGAGCCTCCTGGAGCTCTCAGTGGGACTGAGGGGCGGTGCAGGCGGTTGGGGGAAAGGAGAAGGGGAGTGAATGCCCTGGGCAGGATGTCACAGGAGCAGGGCAGGAGAGGAGGCTGAAGGCAGCTGACACATCAGTGAAGAGGCCAGTCTAGGCAGATGGAGGGTGTGTGCACTGAAGCTGGCAACCTTTAACGTTCTCCCAGGCAAAGGGAGAACGTAAAATAGAGAAGTGAAGGCAAATTTCAATTTTTCCATTTCTATAGTAAAAGGTGTAAATCACCCTGAGCTCCCTAAAATTAGGTGCCAATTACAGAAGAAAGTATGATTGGTTTGGGGAACCTTCATGCATTGCAACATATTTGCAACTTTTCAAAGTAATTCCACCAGCAAGGCATGATGACCAAGCTGAAAGCACTCAATGTCACGCAAATCTACAAATCAAAGCAACTGTCCAGGCCAAATACTTGAGATTGCTGGGATATATTTGTTTTGTCTACTATGGGATTCACAGAAATACATACATCATATAAAAATGTATATATGTATTTTCATGAATGATAAAACGTTTCATATCTTCCCAACACATAAATGAAAAGAAAAAAAGCCATAGAAAAACTTGCTATGATCTTGAAATAAAGTCCTTTTTGAACATGTCATTCAACAAATATTCAAGGAGAACAGTATAAACACAGATTAATGCCATTTTAGTTTAAACCACAAAGATAAAGATTTTAAATGCAAGACTCTGAAAACTCTAATCCTGTATGAAGTATTGATATGAAAAATCTGGCAAACATGCTTACTGCTCCAGTTACTGCCATGGGAAATAAAACCTAAAGATGATATCCCCTCTTATGAAAAACAGACAAACCGTAGTTAGAATTTTTTTTTTTTAAAGAAAGGAAAAAAAAAAAGCTGAAAGATGTTGGTGTGGCACGCACCTTCTGTATCATCACGCATTTGCTCCACCAAATCTGTCAAATCCTCCCAAGAGTCTTTGCAAACGGCAAAAAGAAAGGAAAAGAAAGATAAAGTGTCATGCAAGCCAAGAACGAAAAGTGTATAAAAAACAGGGTTTTAAAAAGGATAACTGAAAGGCAGATTTCTAGGACTCTTTCCACTTAAACCAGCAATTAACAGTGAAAAAGGGCTGGGATTACAACCCTGGAGGACTAAGCACAGGTATCAATTCTATTAAATATGTTTCAAAGCTAAGATTAATAATTTCAAAATTCCTAATAGAAGGAAACAGATTCATATCCCATAAAAAAGTAATGCAGATTTTTCTTTGCCCATGGAAAATCAAGATGAAGCTTTTTGCATTCTACTTATATTCAATGTTGACCTCATTCAACATTTATTTTGATCACTCAATGAAGCTGAAACACATATAGAATAATTTTTTACATGCAGGACAAATATGATGATACAAACTAGTGATTCTTCTTAAAAAAACAACAACAATAATCTAAATACCTTCCCCAATGCCCGCTACCCCCACAGTTCTCATTTCTCAAAACAAAAGGATACTGCTTTAAGACTGATGAGACTAAATAAATCACTTATAATTCAATAAAGGCAGATATTTATTTGCTTAAAAGTATAGTACTCTTTCCCCTTATATAAATTCAGTGTTCTTGTACATGGAATATTCCACGTGAGGCAAAAGGACAGGAAAGAACATAAAGATTACAAATATATAAGATCACTATCTATGCTGAAATAAAATTTGAGAACCTATAGAAAATTTTAAAAATGGATTTAGCTTCATCCTTCAATAACTCTGAAACTATTATACACAACTGCAATATTCATATTTAAACTCACTAAATCATGTGAATTTCATTTGTAAATACACAGAAAATAAAAAGAAATTCTTAGAAGATGAAGCATAATAAAAATGAGAAAATGGGCAAAGAATACACTGTCTATGACAAGCCTTCCTTCTTGAAAAATGTAAGAAGACAGCATATGGCTTGAAGCAGTAATTTGGAATCATCACCTAGGAAAAGAATATCATTTGTCCTACTCTCTCACTAGTTTATTAAATAAGTGAGCTGTAAGGGTACAGTGTCAAATATATAATTAATTATTCTGCAAAGATGCATAAAAAAGATACCAATATATAAAAAGTTAAAATTTAAATTTAAATTAAAAAAACAGGGAAGCAGTTGAGGATCGAGTGATTAGAGTAGAACTTTTCAGAAACTATGTAATATACAGACTATTACATATATATACTGGTATATATATAGAACTTTCAGAAACTAGATATATATAGACTATTGGTAAGGCCAGACACTGAAGGCAGTGATATAAAAGGAATGCAAGTGTCTACACCCTACTTCAGTTGTTTTATCTTCCAAATCAAAAGTCTAGAAATTAATGCCTTAGAAAACCAAGCATAGGAGTACAGCACAGAGGACCAGAGTTAGATTCCTAAACTTTCACCAACATCCCAAGTTAAGTCATTTTATAAACAGAGGTAAGAGAGCATGATGGTTGAGAGAACAGACATAAGAGCCCGCGGCCTGGGCTCACATCCCAGCTCCACCCCTTACTGGTTGTATGACCTTGGCCCAGGTACTTCCTCTCTTTTTTCCTCAGCCAGTTTCCTCACTGATATAACAGAGAAAAGAACAGTACCTATCTTACAGCACTGTTGTGAGGAGTACAAGAGTAAACATAGGTTCCAAATCCTTTTATCTGAATATTTTCTGCCTCCATCTATTTTGAAATCTATTTAAAAAGGTAAGATGATATATACCTGAGACCCACAAACATGTAGAACTAGTAGGTCTGGGGCAGCACTTCACAATCAAGCACATTAATATTTCTGCAGGTAATAAATGAATATTTGAATTAAATACTCAATAAAAACTATAAATAGCCTCACCCTGGCTGGGTGGCTCAATTGGTTGGAACTTTGGCCCATACCAAAAAAAAGGGTGAGCTTGATTCTGGGTCATGGCACATACCTAGATTGCAAGTTCATCCCTGGTTGGGTTCATACCAGAAGCAACTGATCAGTTTCTCACATTGCTATTTCTCTCTCTCTCTCTCTCCCTCCCTCTCTCTCCCTCCCTCCCTCCCTCCCTCCCTTCCTCCCTCCCTCCCTCCCTCCCCCTCTCCCCCCTTTTCTTTCTCTAAAAATCAATAGAAACAAATCTTTGGGTGAGACTAATAAATAAATAAAAAATAAAAAACTTTTAATAGCTTCAAGTAAATTCAGGTCATGTTTTAGCACTAAATGAGTTATGGCAAATTTATGAAAACCATTTTTGGTTTTCAGAGCTTTTTTGGATTCTGCAATGTGAATCTGTATGTGTAAAGCACTTAGAAAGTATCTCATACAGAGAAAGCACAATATAAGTGTTAGTTACTATTACTTATAGTAAATTAGTGTTAAAATACATTGTATAGAGATATATTTGTATCTGTAATTTTCAGGTATATTCCTTGGACAATATGCTACAGATTTAAGTTTATATGTGGGGTTATAAATTCACAAGAATGTACTCTATAACTATCACATCAATTTACTTTACAGACTTGTTAGGTGACCTTGTTAAAGTCAGTAAGATGAATATTCCTATTTTATTTATTTTTTCTCTTTTTTTTAATTAAGGTATTATATGTGCACATACCTTACCAATCCCCACCCCCACCCCCATTCATGCCCTCCCTCCCCTATTTTATTCTTTATTTTCTTGAACTAGAAACTATATTTGTCACATCTATCTATATAAAAGCCTAAGCAACTCTTATGACCCGAACCACTGGAACAACTGGTCAACCAGCTGCTATGATATACACTGACCACCAGAGGACAGACGCTCTCCTCCTTTAAAAGGTAAAAGATGTGTTTTCTCCTTTTAAAGTTGTTCTCCACTTTACCTTGTCCTGCTTAGGATTTTATTTTAATAAAGAATGAACACCATGCTGAAGAATTTATAAAAGATTTTTAAAAAATTGTCCTCTGGAGTATCTTCAAATAATTAAAACAGTAACAACAAAAGTATCATGAATCAAAGAGGTGGATGGGTAGCATCGACAACTCTTGTCTCTTTCCCAGAACATTTCATTTTCCTAAGGATGATACTTTATTGCCTGGTCTAACTTTAATTGGTATCATTACAATACATATTCACAAATTGCAGAGAGGAGTAATCTAAAGGCTTGCTAGCTGATACAGAAGAAAGGACCGGATTAAAATTTTGCAGCAGATAATGCATAATTCAGAATTGTACGGATCAGAACGGTGCCAGATGTGCACCAGTGCTCAGTGAACACACCTACTCACAAGGAAAGGAGTGCAAGTGCACAGTCACTGTGTGTGCCAGGAGTCTGATAATTAAACATTGGCACCACCACTCCTCTCCACACACTCGGATTAAATGGTCAAGAACACTGCACCTAACAGACTATAATCTTATTTTTAAGATGTATATGAACAAAGACATTTTTTATTCCAGTGAAGTTCTGGAGGGTTTGGGGTGGGGTGGGGGGAGGGGGTCAGAAGGGGCAAAAAGGGGACATCCGTAATACTTTCGTCAATGAAAATAAATTAAAAAAAAAAAGAGATGAGACAATACTGGAACTGTATAAGGACCCTGAATTAGGAAGCATAGCTTATTTGAGGTTCATTCTACTATTTTCTTGACTATCACTGTTTCAGATTTAAGAATGAACAAATCAGCAGACTAATTCATGTAGCTCTGGAAATATTTAATTGGGTTGTTCAGCCAAATATTGTTCTTACAACAAGTACACGGTGACACAATGACAGCAGTGTGGTCTGGTAGAGGGGCCCTGCCTTTCTGTGGATGAGGGAAGCGGCTGACGCACCTTCCCTCCTTTCCGGAGAGGTTGCACTAGAATGGGCTCCAGGGGCCTCTCCATTGTTTACGTACACATGGTTGTAAGTCTGCTCTTCTTCTTGATAAATTCTTTCTACAGTAATTCTACTACAGAAGACAGAGTTACAGTTAAGTTTTGAGACAAATGTAGCCAAGTTACATTCTTGCTTTGAAGCTAGGTGTCTTTTATTTGGAGTGCTGCTTTAAAAAAGTTTATTGCAGTTTCTTGAGGGAAAGTCTTCCTGAAGTCGAAACTACAGATGACAAATAACTCTTTCAAGGACTTTGGAAAAATAAAAACTGACAAATTTAAAGTACTTAGCACATCATAGATATTCAATGTCAACTTTACCGTTTACAAGACACCAATGTGTGCCCAATATTCAGATTTGTCTACAAACTGGATTCCTTTATTTGCCATAACTTTTAAAAACACACACACACTAAACTAAGTATGAAACATGGGGTGGGGGGGGGGGCGCGGAATCAATGTAAGTAGACCAAATGACAACTGTAACAGCTGAGGTGCTGTTAAACTAACAATAATGTAATTCTCATGGTAACATGATAAAGATTAACAAAGGAACCGTCAAGCTATTTTAAAAAAAATGCCTAGAGGTCCTGTTCTAATAAATCAGTAACCTAGTCCAAAGTCTATCTTCTCCCCATAGCACAGTAAAAACAAAAATATCAGCAAGGAAATACAAATGGTTCTGGGAAAAGTAACAGCAAGTTATTCTGAACTTATGATTTATAGTAAGAAATATGTATTTGGTTTTCGCCCCCAGTCCCTGACGAAAGGGCTCCTGAAACTTGTAAATTCCTAGGTGGTAAGAGCACAAGGAGCACCTTTTGCTGGAATGACTCAAATCTGGGTGAGCTCCTAAATGCTTCCTGCGATGGGGCTGTATTTAGAAGGTTAGCGTTTTCTGATACACATAGCCCGGGAAGCTGCTGCCCACAGGACTAGACTTTATGGATTCTCAGATGAAATGCAGTGTTTCAAATACACACCCTAGGTTTTACTGCCCTAGGACAAAGAAAAACAAAATCTCAGCAGTCTTTTCATCCCAGGAAGCAAATTCTAACAATCTTAGAAAAGCGTGAGATTTCTCATTGTATATTAACAGTAAATTCATTCTCTTCTGCTTTTGACATTGTCACTAGCTTAAAGGAAACACACACACACCCCTGTGCAACAGTGTCATGCAGTTTACAGTTGCTGAATCAACTGTCCCATAAACCACAACTGTCTCCTTTGGAAAGTTCAGATTTTCATACAGTGTGAGAAACCACAACCAAGTACAGCAGCGAAAGACAAAAATGGGTTGCAAAGTAGTCACCTATGTGAAAACTCATACCATGCTATTAAATTAAAAAAATGTTTATGGCAGCTTGGAAATTGTTTTAAAAATTAAAATACATTATTATTTGACCCAGAAATTTTAGACTTCTGAAAATGAAAACTGGTATAGTGCTCAAACTATAAACATAATGATGAACCCAAACTGCCGATGGTAGCCAAATTTAGAAACAACCTAAATGTCTGTAATAAGGAGCTAAGGACATCATGTCACATCCAAATAACTGAAATTAAGCAAGGTGACACAGATTTCCTTTTACTGATGTGGAAAGATACTGCAGAGGAAAAAAGGCAGGTCACACAACATAGGTTTGGTATGACTTAGCATGCATAAAATTATATGACCTTGTAAGGGAACTCCATGTATACATATTAAAAAGACAGATGTTTACTAAATCTTACTGTTGTTATAGATAGGTGATAGGATTTTAGATGAGTTATACTATTTTGTACTTTCTGTATTCTATAACCCAATTTTTCCTATAACTAGAAAAATAAAGTTGTTTTCAATTAAAATACACACATAACAATACTAAATATATCTTCTAAAAGAGCCCAATTATTGTTAACACACTGACATTTTATTTTTGGAATATTTAATTATGATGAAAAATAAATGATTACTAGGGGCCATTTGGCAACAAGTTTGCTTCACTGTTTCTCCATACTGTTGCTACTAGCTCATCAAATCCTTCTATGTGTTCGCTGGAAAAGTTCAAACACCAAAAATTTCAAGAAGAAATATATTAGTATTTACTCCCCTGCACTCAAATGCAACTTCCTAGCAGTCACAGTGGATAGGTAGGGGTTGGAGGAACCACAACAGAAAATTGTGCCCATTACACTCTCCACTCTCCCTAAGAAAGAGCCGCTACCCCAAACCCCCAAAACTATTCAAAACCACAACTGAAGAGCAGAGGATACTGTGGGTGCTCTCAAATGACAGCATTTGCTCTTTCCTGCTAGGTCTCTCAGGCACCCACGCCTGGGAATCCCACAACTTGCATCCCAATCTGAGCTCCATCACTGAGTAGCATTATCTCAACTGGTATAGCAGTTACCTCTGGAAAATGATAAATATGTCCGTAGTTAGCCTAGTACAAATGACCTTCTGGTGTTGGAAATGATGACCCAAGAAGAGTTAAAGTGAACTCCATGAAAAAACGCCACAAATTAAAGGATAAAGTGAAAACTCCATTCTAAGAAGGCCCAGAAAAGGCTCGCCAATAGAATGACAGCAGGACACTGTGATGAATGACAGTGCAGTAAAGCGACACCAGTGCAGAAGTACATAGAGTTGGGGAGAAACAGAAAGCAGACCTGAAATGGGAAGGAGGAAGCTGCTATTAGGGACAGCACACTATCAGAGGTCAGCTCAGAGGCATCATGCAGCTCTCATGTGGTTTAAAGATGAACTAAGGATCACATGCCACCCTCAGTTTTAGGATTTTATAAAATCTCGGAGGCAAATGGGTAAAAACTTACCTTGAAAAGGGTGTCTCGCTAGACTATTCCCAGAACACAGTGGAAAGAAGGGATGAACCTTGCCCAAAGAACTTTGCCCCGTAGGCATCAGAGATGGGATTAAAAGCTACAACCTTCTTGCTTTGGGAAGTTCACAAAGGCTGCCTTGTGTACCGGTAACTGTAACTCGGAGAACCTGACAATGTAAATCTGAGGTTAACTGGGCCAGTGGCAACAAATGTTCCAGTTATCTCCCCGAGGGCAGAGGACAAAAGGAGACGTGCCATTATTTAAAGCAAAGAATAAAATAAAAAAATTCCCAATGACTCTGAACTCTTAGGAAAGGAATAAATAAAACGCTGCGCCGGCTGCATCTAAATGTAGACACTGCATGTGGCGTTCGGACAGTTTTGAAAACAAAGCACTGCAATAAGTAAACATGGGCCCGGGACCTAGAAAAACCCACTGTCTGCTAAGAATATATAAAAATTATGTTGGGAATCAAATCCAAAGCTGTGGCTCCACTTTTAAGCGATTGCTCCTGTTCATGGTATGTGAAACTCTGTCATAGGAGGTGCTTAATAAACGAATCAGGGGGATGAATGATTGCACACCTAGTTTCCACAAGCTTTTTTCTTTTAAAAACTGCATTTTCCTGATTATATTAATATATATTCTTGTAGAGTTATTTGGAAGACATAAAAAAGTATAAAAATATAATAAAAATCACCTGTAGTTCCTATCCAGAAATAAATACTTTTTACATTTTTGGTACATTTCCCTTCACTTGTGTGTATGTACTACATTTACAAATTATGATCACAGTGTACATGTGGTTTGGGAGACAGCTTTTAAAACTTATATTCTGCCGAAACCGGTTTGGCTCAGTGGTAGAGCGTCAGTCTGCGGACTGAAAGGTCCCGGGTTCGATTCCGGTCAGGGGCATGTATGTTGGTTGCGGGCACATCCCCGGTAGGGGGTGTGCAAGAGGCAGCTGGTCGATGTTTCTCATCGACGTTTCTAGCTCTCTCTCTCTCTCTCTCTCCCTTCCTCTCTGTAAAAAAATCAATAAAATATATTAAAAAAACCAAAAAACCCCCCACAAACTTATATTCTAACCAATATCCTGTGCATTAAATATTCTTCCTCAATACTATATTTAGTGATTGCTGTATAGTTGTTCTACAACTTATTAAACAATTTCCCTGTCAGGCTATTTAAGTTGCTTTTAAGATTTTGCTACAATACATCATAATGCTATGATAAATGTACATACATAAACTTTCCCCCATCGCTCTGATTACTTCCTTCGAGTCAATGTCTGATATAATCACTGGGAGTTAATTTTTTAAGGTTCTTGCTTCACATTGATGAAGTTATTTCCACAAAGGCTTTACCACTGTATATATATACTCTACTAGCAGGACCCCATATTGTAAACAACAAATTATACTAAACTGCTATTTTTCTAAACAAGATACAGTGCATCTGGAATATGAGATAAATGATTAAAAAGAAAAGAAATTAAAGACCTAGAAACCTGGATGTGGAGAGAGTAGAGTGCCTGAAGAATGGCTGCTTTGTAATATACATATCCAACAGCAACTTGGGATTACTTCTCACAGGTGGCAAGATACCATGACCTTCCTGTGATATTACGCCCTATATATATAATATATATATATATATATATATATATATTAAAAAAAAAGACCTAGAAACCATAAAATGTGTGCAACAGAGGAAAGGTATTCTAATAATCTTTTCTTTTTAAAATGAACTTTTTTTGCAGTTATGGGCCACTACCGGATTCGCCTCAAGTGTGTTGGATGTCTACTGTAAACAATACAGGGACCTGCTGAAGAGGAACCACACAGATTAAAAGAAATGTCACTAGAGCCGAAACCGGTTTGGCTCAGTAGATAAGAGCGTCGGCCTGTGGACTGGAAGGTCCCAGGTTCGATTCCGGTCAGGGGCATGTACCTTGGTTGTGGGCACATCTGGGCACATCCCCAGTGGGAGGTGTGCAAGGGGCAGCTGACTGATGAGTCTCTCTCATCGATGTTTCTAACTCTCTATCCCCCTCTCTTCCTCTCTATAAAAAAATCAATAAGATATATTTTAAAAAAAGTAAAAATAAAAGAAATGTCACTAGAGAAGATTCCAAGTGAGTGAGCCAAGTGACAAATAGTTCCTAATGAGACCGGAGATGAGGGTGCTGGATTGTTAGAGAAGGCATTGTGGGTGAGGGAGTCAAGGGTTCTTCCCCTTTCCCAATTAAACTAGAGGCCCAGTGCACAAATTCGTGCAAGGGTGGGATCCTGCCGGTCAGCCTGATGGGGCCAACTTATTGTTCGGCTGGCCAGGGGGAAGGGACACTGGAGGCTGGTGGACTGGCCACACCCCTGACTGCAGTGGGAGGGCAATCAGGGGTGGGGCCAGCAAGGGGGAGAGGCTGAGGGCAGTTGGTGGGCCAGCCCCGCCCACTGGTCAAACTCCCAGTTGAGGGGATAATTTATTATACTGCCTTTTATTATACAGGATGTCAGCATGAAGAGTCCAAGAGGGAATGATATAACAAGAAATAATCAGAATTTTTGTGAAGTACAGAATCAATAGCTGGCTGTAATGCACAAATATTGAAAAGGAATTTGAAAAACACTGGGTAATCTTGCACTGTGGTGGGAATGCAGACTGATGTAACCACTGTGAAGAACAGTATGGAGTTTCCTCAAAAAACTGAAAATGGAACTCCCATTCGACCCAGTAATCCCACTCCTAGGAATATATCCTATGAAACCAGAAACACCAATCAGAAAGGAAATATGTACCCCTATGTTCATAGCAGCACAATTTACAATAGCTACGATTTGGAAACAGCCTAGGTGCCCATCAGCAGATGAATGGATCAAAAAACTATGGTATATCTACACAACGGAATACTATGCTGTCATAAAAAAGAAAGAATTCTTATCATTTGCAGCAACCTGGATGGAACTGGAGAACATCATGCTGAATGAAATAAGCCAGTCAATAAAAGAGAAACACCACATGACCTCACTCATTTATGGATAATAAAGAACATTATAAACTAATGAACAAAAAGATATATACAGAGACAGTAAAGCAACAAGCAGACTGTCAAATTACAGCAGGGAGGATAGGGAGATATGGGGGAGACAAGAGATCAACTGAAGGACTTGTATGCATGCGTATAAGTACAACCAATGGACACAAAAGTCTGGGGGGGAGGGCATGTATGGGTGTGGGGGGGCAGGCAATGGAAAGATATGTACACATATAATACCTTAATCAAAAAAATTATGTAGGAAAAAAAAAAAAACTAGGTAAGAAGATTACTAAAAAAAAAGCACTGGAATGCTTGGCTAAAGAGTTCAATTTAGTTACTACCTCAAGCAATCCATTGTCATGACCATGACTGCTATACCACAAACACCTTTTCACATCATTTTCTACGTCTGATTGGGAAACATTTTAAGTTTAGTATATGATATAAAGGTGCTGTCAGTTTCAGCAGTGTGCCATTTTTGCTATTTGGCAGTATCTGCATTAGGTAAATATTTTTACACACTTCAGAATGGAGAGAGAAAATAAGAGCATAAAAAAACAAATTAATTGATGGCAATCACCAAGCATTGGCCAATGCTCTCTTCAACTGCCTACAAAACTGCTGGAAATATGTCACCAGAGACTGGGAAGAAGACATCCCATATACATCAAGTCTATTGTGGACTTATGGTCACTGGATTCTGGTATAGGAGTGCTGTGTCACAGGTTGATCCAAAGCTACTTGTGTTTGAATCCTGGCTTTACCAATTACTATACATCTTCGAATGTCAATTTGACCATTACATGCTTATTGTTTTCTCTGAAGTGAAAGTAGGAAGTCAAATCACAAAACTGTATGTTACTGATATTAAGGGTAATAGTTGTTTTATTTTTCTACTTCACTGTTAAAACACCTCAGATTTTGGGGACTCTTCCCCCTCCCTACTTGGGAGTCCATTCTGTGGGACTCTTCCCCCTCCCTATGTAAGAGTCTGTACTTGTTCTTCAATAAATCTCCAACTTTGCTATACCAAAAAAACCCCCAAAAAACATAAAAACAAACAAAAAAAACAACTTCAGATTTTAATGCTAAAAAATTAACATTGTGTACACCCAGAAGAAAAAAAAATCTACTATCCCTAACATTTTGAGCCTAGTAAATAATGTGAGATTATTAGTATTTTTGATAAAAAGGTGAAAACTTAATGGAAAGGAAATTTGGAAAGAGGCAGAAAATATATACTGAAAATCTTTCAGTTGTAACATCGGGGTGTCTCTGTAAATGCTGTCTCCCACCACTCCACCTCCTCCAGTTAGTGCCCAGATAACATATCTTTTAGGTCAGAGCTCAAACATTACTTCAACTGGAAATCTCCCCGGGAACTCCCTAAGGTTTTTGGTTCTATAGAACTGCCCTGCAAGGATTACAACTGTACTTGTTGGAAGTACCCCACCCCCCACTCCTCAGTTAAGATTCTCTGCATTTTTGAACAATTGGTTTGTCATTTGGACTCTTCCTTTGGTTCTAAGTTTCAGAATGTATACAAGTATTAGAAGACATCAGTTGGAAGTCATCAATTCCATACAATAACAGACTGTTTAAAACAGCCTTAAGGGATAAAAAAATTCATTTTTAGAAGCCTATCAAGAAATCTCTTAGCAAATGTCTCAATGTGCATATTTTACTTTAAAAAGCATTCACATCCCAAAGTCATGCAATATTCCCTTAATTATAAAATCCAGTGTATCACTGTCTCAAAAATAATTCTGAACAATTTTACTACTTTGAGTATCTATTTGTTTTTAGAACAAGAGTGAGGTGTTTGGTTCATGTAAGCATCTGTAATGGTGCTGTTTGAGTTTCTGGAGAAACAGGGGACAGGAAATATATGAGGGCTGCAACATAAATGATAAGCTTGCTAAGGTACAGACCTTAGGACCTAGCATAGTGTGGGACACAAATTATGAGAATGAAGGGCTGAAGGACTGATCTTATGATAGAAATTGTATGTTTTTCAAGCATTACTTTTTTCTTTGGGAATTCCAATGAACACTAAGGATTTTTCTCCCAGAAATAAAATGCACAAATGTAAGACTTTACATATAATTTTAGGATCATGGATCCCAGGATTAAAAGTCCTGCACCAGACTGTAGTGAATTTATGCTATTGGAAGGAATTTAGAGACAGGACAGGCAGTTAGGGAATAAGAGTGGTCCACGGGAGAGAAATACATAGGTGAGGGCTTGGAGCTGCCAGAATGCTTATCTTACTTTTACCGAGGATAGAGAAAAGTCACACAAGATAAGGGGAAGGAGGAAGCATAGGGGATAGAGAAATGCAGCACGATAAGGGAAGAGGAAAAGGGGAACACCCGGTTGGGCTTTGAACTTTGAAACTGATACCCTGCAAAAGAGTGACCAATGAGGAAAACACGGGATCATAAAATGGGGAAGGGGTCCAATTAGAAGGAAGCTACATTGACAAAGAAATCCCAACTTTTAAAAACCTTAGACAAAGGGGCTTGGGTGGTTACTCCCATGGAAATCCCTTTTACATGGGAGTTCGTATTTGCTTCCAATAAATTCCCACACTTTTACCAACAAGTCCTTTTAGTCCTCAAATTTTATTCATCAAACTTCCTGAGACAAGAACCCACAGGAGAGTCTGCTGTGGAACCCCATATTACACTATGAAGTTTCTTGGTAAACAGCCATCTGGCTTCACCTACCAAAATGCCTATTGGGATGTGTACTTTTTTCCATTGAAACATATGCAGTTCCCAGGCAGGATGGGGTTATACTAGCATGCAGGGACATCAATGAGTCAAGTAACTTAGTAAATGTCTCTGGAGTTACCTCAGCACCAGATACTTGTCAGTGGTTAACACTTTCCTTCTCACCTTCAGGGGATTTCTTCTTGCTTACCAGTTTGTCCTATTGGTAGCGTATTCCCTATTGAACGGAAAAAGCCTGATGCTAAACCTGCACACACACTCCTTTGGGAAATGTGATCATTAAGTGCTGTATGGCTCTGAATTCCACATCCTGGTTCCTAAGAATTGGGTTTGTCCTTTGGCAACTAAGCAGCTCACACTTCTTTTATAGCCACTTCTGACATCTTTGTTTCATCTCTTTACCTTGATGGTGAACTCAAGAGGGCAAGGGCCATCTTTCTTAGTCCCTAGAACTGGACTCCTCAAGGGTTGCCCAAGAAATATTTCTGACCAACTCACAGACCAAAACACATTCCTTGTACATTGCAGTTATTACTATACTCACAGCTGTTTCATGTAAGTTCTTTCCTTAAAAAAAAATAAAAAATCTTTTATTGATTTTTTACAGAGAGGAAGGGAGAGAGAGAGAGCTAGAAACATCGACCACTTGCCTCCTGCACACCCCCTACTGGGGATGTGCCCGCAACCAAGGGACATGCCCTTGACCGCAATCAAACCTGGGACCTTTCAGTCCGCAGGCCGACGCTCTATCCACTGAGCCAAATGGGTTTCGGCTAAGTTCTTTCTTTATACATAACAGTATAAATGCCAGTTATCTTAAATGAACATTAAAATAAAATACAACTACCAGGGAGAAATTGCAGTTATGAAATAACAACATATGAAGTCTGCCATCATGAACAGTGCTCTGAAGCCAAAGTTGTGAGCAAAGGTTCTCAATGTGTCTGTCCAATAGATCACTTCTTCATAGTCCTCTCTTTATCTGTTTTTGAGAAGGAACTTTTCTAAGTAAAAAAAAGTAATTTTAAAGCTTATAGTTGTCTTTGTAACCAAATAGTATGCTTTGTTTAATTAAACTGATTATCCTTGCATCACCTCTCAATATCGAATACCCAATCTTTAAAAGGTTAATAGGAAAACAAGCATTTCTTACTCCGTTTTATTTTTTAGCTAATTATTTTCTTGTTTATTGTCCAAGAAAGGATAATGCTAAAACTTGAATTTAAACTACTAATATTCACCTTAACAATGTTTCAAAATGTTAGATATAAAAACAAGATACATTAAAATGGTAATATATTTATCAATTTTGCTTCAAACACTGCAGTTCAAACCCCTGCTCCATGAATAACTATTACACAAAAAACTATGTATATAAGGATTAACATTGTGAAAGCATTAACTCTCTCATTTAATCCTCTTAACTTATTATCTGGGAGGAACCACTCCTAACTATAATACTTGCTACTCCCTAGCTCAGCTAGCTCTCTGTGCTCTATTTGAAATGCACTTGTGTATCTGGTTGGTGATTACCCAGTTATCACACAAGATCCAGCCCAAGTCTCTTTTTCTTGATGAAGCCTTTCCTGAACCTTCTCCTTCCCGGTGGAATCAATCCTAGGCTTTTGTCTTTAAAGGAAATGTACTCATAATAAAGGTTTGTAGACTTGTTCCTGGTTTTTAAAATAAATGTATTTAAAAAATAGACAGAGATAACCTCCTTGACCACCAATAAGCATGAAGATAATAAAGTGAATATTTTTATTCCCATGTTTTTAAAGGTTAAGCCAGGCAGAAACTAGGTCCTAGCCTACACTGTGGACTGCAGAGAAGGGCAGGGACTGTTTTCAGAGAATAGAAGTTGGAAACCACAAAGCTTCTATTGCTGAGGCTGCACCGCCTATATTATTATTTTCAGAGGGTACATTTTGCTTTTTGCCCACTTTCTTTTGTGGGAGTCAAGGGGCTCCACTGTAGGATCTATGTGGTGAGATGTCTTCCCCTCTGCGGATCACTGAAGCATTCTATGAATACTCCCGTGTGTCCAGGCGCTAGGAGCTCCATTTTGTCAACAAGGTGAGGTTGACATTATCACTGGCTGGGTCACCACCCCTTAAATGCTGATAGCTGAATTAAACCTAACATCTGTCACTGGTATCAATGTTAAAGCAGACATTTCTTGGGCCCAAATGACTGTTTATACATCCAGAATTAGCCAGTGGAGCAAGGAAATAAAAGTACCAACTGGCCCCCTAGTTCACCAAGCCTTCAGATGCTTTCCTGCACCTGGGCTTTCTTTTATTATTTCTATTTTCAACCATTTGAAATTCTTGGCTTTTCTTGCCAAACTTAAGGCAAAATTCCGAAGTTCATTGTCAGCATTTTCTATTTCCTTCACATCCTCTATTGCTGATTCTAAGGGGTTGGGAACTTCTCATCTGTCTGTTTCCTAATCATAGGATGTGCCCCTTTTAGTTTAGGTTACAGCTCTCTTCTGTCACAGATTTCTTCTTTACAAAATAAACGCTAACATAAGCCAAATAGCTCTCTTTTGCTCAGTCATAGGAATTGTGCTCATAACACAAATATGTACTCAAAGTACTAAAATTGTTCAGAACTATTTTTGAGACAGTGATACATTGGATTTTACGATTAAGGGAATATTTCTCATTGCACAACTTCAAAATGCATGGGAATATTTTTTAAAACAAAATATGCCAATAGAGATATTTGGTAAAAGATTTCTTGGTAGCCTGCTAAAAATGTATTTTTCATCCCCAAAGCCTGTTTTAAAAATACTGTCATTGTGTGGAATTCCGGCTGCTGTCTTCTACAATACCTTGTGCATTCTGTAACTCAGAGCTAAAGGAAGCAGCCAACTGACAAAGCCAATTGTTCCAAGATGCAGAGGGCCTTAAAAACTACTTAAACACTGCCCTTAAAGCCACACCCCAGATGACTGCTTTGTGTTCTGTGAGGTTAACCCTTTCTAATACTTGCTCAAGGCTAAATCTAACCGGGGAAAATAAAATTCTTAGCAGACACAATGGGTGAAATCTGAGTCATGGAAAGATTGCAAGGCCAGGTCAAGGGCAGGGAATCACTTTTCCCCAATGCAGTCTGCTATGTGCACTTTCCCTCTACCCACTTGCAGATGATTTGCCTAAACATCAGGAAGAGGTTTATGAAGAATTTCTCTCATTTGTGAGCATGTCTCTCTTCATTATTTTAGGGGTACAGAATAAACACTAGCTAAGAGGCCACTACTGCATTAAAAAACACGCACACAACAAACCAACTTGGAGCTATGACTCAAATTAATTCTCTTCCTTACGGTATTAAGAGAATTAAGGGGTAGAAGCTAACAACCTCTTACAATTTAGAAAGTGATAAGGTAAGAGCACACAAGTCTCAAAGGTAGTGTCAATGGAAAATTTGGGTCACCATAGTGACCACAAATAATTTGCAAAAAGCAATGGCCAAAAGACTCCATGGGTAGGGATTACCCTATTAATCATGTTTAACCTTTTCAGCCATTATGCTGTTTTAAGAATCCATAATCATTAAATAAGCACGGAATGTAAAACTGCTTTCTCATCTAACCTAACAATTCATATTATTTAAAAAATGATGTTTGACCAAATATTTTTCTAGATATCATAGCCTGTTTAACATTATATCTGATGATACGATATTCCTTGAGTGTTTCAACTGTATCATGTACAATTATAATCAGGCTGTCCTAACTTATTCTATCAATATTAAGAGTCACTGCGATTTCTATAGTAGTTCAGTATATAATCAAAGTTAATAGATTTTTTATTACTGATGAGGGTCAGATGTGATAAATGACCTCAAATGTTCTCTTCAGAGGCTTAAAGACAAAGAACTCTAAGCAAGCACCAGCATCTTTTGCAAGGATACTTTAGGGGGCAGGGAAAATATTTATTTCCCAATAAAGTACAGAAGGTCTTTAACAGTTAAGAGTAAGGTTTCCTCCTGCCTGTCGCTGGCCCTCCCGGCCTGCTGTAACAATGAGGGTGCTGGTGAGATACTATGAACAGGGTCTGACCATACCTTCATGGGTAGGCTCTGGGTCAGGCGTAAGTGAGATGTCATCCAGCTCTCGCAGGCAGAGCCATTCTCCATCCATAGACACTCGGAATTTGCAAAGGTAGATGGTCTCCATGGCAGCCTGTGTGATCTTGTCAGTGGTGGGGGTAGGCATATCGGTTGGAGGCGTCAGAGCAGACATGATGACTCAGCTGGGACCACAGCACACACACACACACACCCCCGACAAAAATAAAACCTCCTCGCCAAAACCCCCCAAATCCAAGCTCTGGAACAAAGCTCTCAAGGGGTGCAGGAGGTTAAAAAAGAACACACACAAGGAACACTATCTTATGGTTTAAGAACCAACTGTTCAAGAAAAACAATTCTATACTATCTTTTCCCATAGACAGTTTCTACCACATAACAAAATAAAATTATGCTGTCTTCTCTCAGCTTCACTGCTTTTATCTTCCCTTCCCTACCCCGTCTTCTTCAGCTGAGCTATAGGCTTTAAATTCTGCACAGCGGATGCCACCTGAGCTGGCTTTAAAAAACTGGCCTCTGCATGTGTAAGTGAAAAATCCTCCTCTTTTGTGCAGAAAAAAAAAAAAGTACAAAAGGAAAAAAAAAATGAACAAAATTTTCAATTTAGCTTTAACAAAATCCTGAACTGCAGAATCACTTCCAGGATCTGCTCAGATGAGCCGAGATGCTGAGTTCTGACAGGATTGGTTGTGCGCAGTAAGCAGGGTGTTGACCAAAATGGCTGACTAATGAACTGAACTGAAAATCCAGGCTCATGTGACCAGCTGCTCTGAACGCAGGGCGAGCAATTCCCAGGATGCTTTATAGATGCTGCTGATGCAGGAAGAGCAATTAGGCTGCTTGCTCTCATCCTGCACAACCCACTTCCAGACTGTGCTAGTCAAACCGTGATCAGGCATAACACAATGCACAGATCCTCATCAATTCCCCTCACTTTAGGATAAAGGCTGGACAATTAACATAAGAGGCAGTTAGATTAATTTAACAAGCACATAGTCCACATCTCTTTTATCCTTATATATCTAGATATTAAAATTCTTTTTTATAATCTTTTTATTTTATTTTAAATATATTTTTATTAATTTCAGAGAGGGGAGAGAGATAGAAACATCAATGATGAGAGAGAATCATTGCATGCTCCCCAATGGAGATTGAGCCTGTAACCTGGGCATGTGCCCTTGACCGGAATTGAACCTGTGACCTGAGTCTGCAGGCTGATGCTCTATCCACTGAGCCAAACCAGCTAGGGCTAGATATTAAAATTCTTTACTCTGCTAAAGATAAAGCAGATTTTCAATTTAAATATTATACTCTCAGGCATTTGTCATTTCCTTCTCCAAAACACAAAAACCTGACATTTTACACTTGACAGAAATGCAAGAAAAAAAACCCTTGATGTTAAAAAGTAAAATCCTTCCTGATTAATGCCAATTTCACCTCCTATTAATACTTCTGTATTTACCAAGTTTATGTACTAAGCATGTACTGTGTTTCTAATCAGAAGATAAAACTATGTTACATTTTTTAAATTCTCCCATCCTAGAACACCCTAAGGACACATTTTCATATTCTCTTAAACCAGCCGACCAACTCACCCACTGACCCACATGCATATCTGTACTATCCAAGGAGACGTTTATACTGTATGTTGCTTTGTAGGCTACATAAATAACAAGGAGATAAGGGATGATAAAGATTTTCTTTGATAGTGTTCTGGATGATTGAAAACAAGATTTTTTGTTTTTTGTTTTTGTTTTTCTATTTAAGGATCTGGTTGTAAAGAAGAACATACAACTTTAAGAAATATATCCCAGCCGTAACTGGTTTGGTCCGTGGATAGAGCGTCGGCCTGCAGACTGAAGGGTCCCAGGTTCGATTCTGGTCAAGGGCATGTACCTGGGTTGCGGGCACATCCTTAATAGAGGACATGCAAGAGACAGCTGATCGATGTCTCTCTCCCTTCTTCTCTGTAAAAAATCAATAAAATACATTAAAAAAAAAAAAAAGAAATAGATCCCAAGATGATTGATTTCATTCTAGAGATTTATCAGAGGGATATCTTGATTTACTAATTTTTGAAAACTAAAAGAAAAAATTATCCTAGAACATTTCATAAATGCTTTATTCTAATGTGAGATTAAGGTCAGTGAAAAAATGCTAAGATCCAGATTCTGTAGGTAAACGAGCATTATATTGTTAGAGGAAGGTAAACTGGTATAATGTAAAAAATGTATATAAGTATATACATATTTAAAATTAGGAAGAAATTCCTTAAGTTAGTAAGGAAAATAAAATATTCCAGGTTTACTCATTTCTATTTAAATCTCTTTTAACATTATCCTACATCTGGACCCAGTGCTATTCATTCATTCATTCATTCATTCATTCATTCAATATTCACTGAGAGTACTCTAGGTTGCCAGGAAGCAATCCAGACAGTGGGTATGCAGTAGTAAGACAAGATCACCTTTGAGGATGCAAAATTTGCATATCCAAATACTGAGCACCAGCCTTCATTTAACACATGTAATTACAGTTTGATTTCTTTCTAGCTATACATTTACATATTAAAGCTGAAAGGGGATAGAGTTTCACTTTAAGCCATGCAATACCTCAAAACACAGTAAACATTCATGTAAAGTCTTATACTGAATAGTTCCTGGAACCACAATGCCAAACAGGCCTGGCTATTTGTATAGATGACATCAAGATTCTAGGTTACTGATACATTCTTAAAATACAGAACAGTGAATTCCTAAGTAAACCTGAATGCTTTGGGGTTGCCTGTAGTCTACCCATACCCCGATTCAGTCTGTCACAAACCACAACAAGCAATCCTTTTACTAACCAACCAATCTACTAACCTAGGGGTGTCGAACTCAATCAGAGAAGGGGCCAAAATCTAAAATCCAGCCTAAATCGCGGGCCGAATGGTTTACTGAACAGTCATAAACTGTCATTGTGATGGAAACGCAGTGGAGTGCAGTGATGACAGCGCGGTATGGGCCACATTGCAAGGCCTGGCGGGACGGATTTGGCCCGAGGGCCTTGTGTTTGACACATGTGTACCCCTGACTAGGGGATTCAGGTTGATTACAACATACCAGCAATAGAACATCCAGGTTAATAATCAGAGAAACTTGGTTACCTTTCCTTCCACAGGTCCTTCTCAAAAGTCAGCTAGAGGACACATGAAGGGAAGTCAAAAGCAACTAAAATTTTGCCAAGGAGAGAAAAACCTGCCCACACTGGGTTTTCCTTGAGTTTCCCAGATCTATCTGTCTGAGGAGGAATTAGCAGCCATTTCAGAAGATCTGTGGGTGGGCAGGAAAACCCATACTTCCACTATTAGTAATAACCTGTTCGTAGGTGAACACCTTTGAGTCTTCAGCATGAACATTTACTCACTGTCTCTAAGCAATGAATTTACTACAAAACAATCACTATTTGTAGACTAATAAAATAATTCTAAATATTGGTGAATACCATTTTTACATGTGAGTCCTTACAAGTACACATATTAGCTTAGAATATAAAGGCAATATTAAGTCATCAGTAAGTCATATAAACCTTGATCTTTTTTAAAAAATATATATTTTATTGATTTTTTTTGCCCCGCTCCCTCCCTCCCATACATACTCTCCTTCCCCAGAGTTTTATGTCCATTGGTTGTACTTATATGCATGTACACAAGTCCTTCGGTTGATCTATTATCTCCCCCAGATCTTCCTCCCCTCCTCACTGTAATTTGACAGTCTGCCTGGATCTTTTTTTCTTATATTCTCATTTTTCCTCATAAACATACTAATTACATAATGTAGTGAACTATTTTCTCATTTAATCCCACTTGTGAATAAAGGCACATATTTGTAAACAATTGTGAGGAGGGTTGGGGTAGTCTGTGGCCCTAAACAGAATTAATAGGCCTATGTGAAGTGCAAACCCAAGATCAGGAGCTAAGACTATGTTCTAGCTGTTCATGTAGCTCATCTTTTCCACATTACAGCTGATTCAAAGCAAACAAGATTCACATTTCAAACTTGGAAGTGACATTCCTTTTAAAGTATATTTACTCAGTTACTATTATGATATAAAGACTGATTTGTTATGCCCAAATGTCTCTGTTATAGAATATGGAAAAATTATTGCTTAAAGTAACAATCATTTATTAAATTTCTACTTTCTGTAGGAGGTTTTATAGATACTGTAAAAAAAATCCTCACAAGAATCCTGCAAAATAGATATTGATATGCCCTTTTTACATACAAGGAAACCAAAGGTAAGCCAGTGACTGGCCCAAGATCACACAATTAGTGAGGGGCAGATCTGGGATTTCAAACTGCTTGTGTGTTGATGCCCCAAAGTCCACGTTTCCTTCTATGCTTTGCAACTTTAGCGCTTCATCCCCAAAATTACATTTTTACGCAGGGAAAATAATAAGACACAAAGCAAAACCAACCAACCAAACAAAAAACAAAACAAAACAAAAAACAAACCATAGGCAAGGTCCTCATGAAATTTCCTAGACATGAATTTCAACAAATTTAAGATTTGAAAAAGAGGACATTTCTATCAGCTTTTACACTTTACACCTTAATGCTTCATAAACCATATATTCCATTTACTCACTCTTATACATTTAGCTCAGGTTTTTAATAAGTGGCATTTTCTGAGAAGCTGAGAACTCAGCATAGATCTTTCCTGCAGTGTGCAATCATTTCTAAATATGGCATAAATCATCTTATTTTTAAAATATTACTACAAATATACAGTTGCCTCAACAATAGATTTAGCTTCAGTTATCTTCTTTTTTTTTTTTAACTTGAAGAAAGGGTTTCATGTACTTTACAACCTTCTAAGCCTTTCACTCAACACCGTGTTTTCTAAGATTTATCCACACTGTAGGTGTGGTGGCTGTGGTTTATCCTTTTGGCTACTGTATTTTAAGGTAATATTCCACTATATGTATAAACAATTTTCTGATTCATTTCCATGCTAGTGAGCATTTGTTTTTTTATATATATATTTTTTCATTTTAAATGATATTATGTACTTTTCAGAAATAGATTTCTTGCAGGTATGCCAATTCTTCCAAAAGGTTTGAGGGTAAGAGACCATTTCACTTATTTCTTTTATAGTTACTTATCTCCTTTTACTTAGTTCCTATTCTGTAAATAATGGTGCTTCTTAAAATTTGTCACCCTTTGGAACTAAATCAGTCTGTAAATATCACAAGTTATGCTGCCCAAGGCTTCTTGTATCATAGTTTTAAAATTTAAGAAGAAAAACCTCATCTTCTCTCCCCCGCTCCCCACCCTTTTACTAGTTGCTATTAGCACAAAATGGTTTCCTTTGATAAATTATTGTGATAATGACATTGGTAGAAAGCCCAGATGTTTTGCTAAATTGTAAGATTATTCAATGGAATGCTCATGATTTATTCGCATAATCTAGTCCACCCTCCCTCTCACTTTCTTCTCTTTTTCGGACAAAAATCTATTATGTTTACCTCTGATGCTGTTAATATTTTTATAATTTTAGGTTTATACATTTGGTGGACTCAGTACTACTTAGTGGATATTAACCAAGGATGGTAATAAGTATTTTAAAATAGTTACAAATGAGAAGCTGGGTAACTATTTTGTTAGAAACAAACACCATCAGAAGTATTACAAAGCATAATCTTATTACTAGTTAAAATTAACCAGAATAAGTCCTGGCTGGTATGTCTCAGTTGGGCTTCATAATGTGCACCAAAAAGTTATTGGTTCAGTTCCCAGACGGGACACAAGCCTGGGTTACAGACTTGATCCCCAGTGGGGGCTGTGCAGGAGGCAGCTGATCGATGAGTCATTCTCATATATCAATGTTTCTCTCTCTCTTTCCCTTTCTATCTCTCTAAAAAATCATTTAAAAACCTTTAATTAGAAACACTTAACCAGAATAACACCAGAAATAACTATTACCTTAATAACTAAACCTGATTTCATGGCTAACGGGCAATGATTTAGAGATGTCCAGCTACCAACAACTTAGTAGATAATCTTGGAAAAGTTATCCTCTTGTCTCAATTTACCCAGTTATAAAATGAAACTAAATAACTAGCTGCACAAAGACCCTAGGCTTCAGGAGAACTTTGTTTGCTTTGCACACCATTACACATCAGCTTAAATAGGCCTACCGAATACCAGAGTCTCAATAGATCCTGGTTGGTATAGATACTGGTATGTAACTCTAAAATACTCCATATTCTTGCAGTGGTATTATTTCCACCCTCCCGTTTCACTTCAACCATGAAAACCAAGTTTTATAAAAGTAAGCTATATTTATTCCAGGTCATCCTAACACAGGCTTTATTCGTTTGTACCTGTCAGAATCATTCATGTAGCATGAATAAGGCACCTACTATATACTAGCCACTAGGAATATGAAGAAAGAACAAGGCAACAGACAAGAAAAAGACAATTACAGGTGTCTTAGGAATTCCTAAGTCCTTGGCACACAGATGGCTATTCCGCTTTGTTTTCATACGTAACTATTTTCTCTACCAAACTGGCGACTTGTGAATTTCACATTCATTCATTCACTCAATTTTAGCAAATAGGGCTTTGCTCAATAGAACAAGGAACTAGAGGGTTGCTGCTGCCTGAAAAGGAGTCTCTAATTTAGGACACGATTCCCGTTATGGGGAGGCAGGCTGAGGGAGCATGTGGACTCTGGAGTCAGAATGCTCACAGTGAGTCCTAGATCCCACCACTCAGAAGTTGAGAAACCTTGGCAACTTACTTGTTTCTGGGCCTGTTTCTTCACTGATGAAATAGGGATAGTAACTTAACTCAGAGTTAAATGAAGCAATGTAAGTAAAATGCTTAGCGTGGAGCTTGGCACAAAGTAAATGTCAGCATTATCATCATTATTAGTGCTTTTGTTTTCTAGAGTTGGGGGAGGAGGGGGCAAAAACCCTAATGTCACATGAAATGAAAATCAGTAAGGATGAATGTTCATGGGACTGTGACAGAGGAAAGTGAAAAGGAGATCTGATCAAAGGTACGCTGGGGCCTCTTTTGGGCTTTGAGGAAGGAAGAAGAGAAGGGTCAGAATTTTACCAGCATTCACATCAGACCAGATTTCTTAAGTTCATAAAAAGGCAAGGGAAGGAGATGAATGTCTGTGGGGAAGTCCTAACCAGATTCTAGAGGAAGAATTTCTCCTGCTTTTTGAGATGGGAGGAGGGATTAGAGAGGTCTCTTAATACTAATGCGTGGGGAACAAACCCCAGCCTGTAGGAACTCACCCCCACCCCAAATCAAGAAGTCAGAAGGGCCGAGGATGGACCTGACCTGGTGCTCCTAACTGGGGAGAGGGAGACTTCCTGTAACCTGGGATACTATCAACCGGAAAATCAGAGAGGCACAGAGGGTGATTCAAAAACACGAAAGATAACGCTGGTGATTCCCTCAATCTCTGGGGTAAAAACAATCCAGTGAGGATTTTAAAAAAATTAAAAACTTCCCTCAGAAACGTAACATCTTCAGATAGCGTGTAATTGTAAATTAGTAACTACCGGAGAACTGGAAGTGAGATTTCAGAATATTGAAATGCAGGTGGGTTGAGCGTCTGGCCACTGGTGGTCAGTGCGTGTCACAGTCACCGGTCGTTCTGCTGTTCGGTCAATTTGCATATTATGCTTTTATTATAGAGGATTATGCTTTGATTGGTGTATGGCCTACCAGATGACTGGGCACTTCACATTAGGCCTTTATTATATAGGATATACTGTAAGATTTTACAGACACAGTACACATCCCAAACCCAAAAAATCTTAGGCTACTCTTCTTGCACGCACTTTTGCTATTGTCATTAGTGTCTTTTAAATAAAGTTGGCTGTGACTCAGATGGTTAGGTGTTGTCACGGGCACCAAAAGGTTGCTGGTTCCATTTCCGGTCAGGGCTCATGCCTGGGTTGCAGCTCAATTCCCAGCAGGGGATGTGCAGGAGGCATCCCATACATGTTGGGTTCTCACATATGCTACACTCTTACATGGATGTTTTCCTCTCTCCCTCTTCCTTCTTCTCTCTCTAAAAGCAATAAAAAATCTTAAAAAAACAAACAAGCAAAATACAAAGTTTTTAAATTCAAAAGTAAATGTTAACTTTAAAATCTCTGAGTACAGGAAGGATTCCTAAAATAAAAAGAGAATGCCTTAATATAGGGTGGTGCAAAGTAGGTTTATAGTTGTAAAAACACAAAATAGTTTATTCTTGTATTATTATTAATTACTCTATTATTTTCCATATGAACTGTAAACCTACTTTTGCTCTACCCTGTATAATCTCTCAAAGTTATTATATTAACCAGAGTTAAAAACTGAGGGTTGAGTAGACAAATATTCATTGGATGAGTGCAAGTATTGTCCTGATAACAGAAATGGGAAGTCTTTTAAACACTGGTCTTAGTTGCTCAAATGGACAGTAGGGAGAGCTAGGGTTCTGGTATCAGGTACATCACAGAAAGCAATATTGCACTGACTACACGGCAGCGACAAGAAAGTATTTTTATTAATAAACAGGGTATTCCTTTTTCCAAATATGCGTGAGTTCTAAAGTACATATAAAAATAAAAGGTAAAAATAAAAACTCAGTGTAAAACAAGAACTACTTTAAGTCAATTTTATATTTGATTAAATATACAACAGTTATCTTTTACTAATCTGAAACGTCCTTGGTGAGTGACTGGTCTTTAAATGCAGTGGATGGAAGTGGGCCCTGGCTGGTGTGGCTCAGTTGGTTGGAGTGTTGTCCCATACACTGAAAGATGGCGGGTTCGATTCTGGTCATGTCACATACCCAGGATGCAGGTTTGATCTCGAGGTCAGGGTGCATGTGGGAGGCAACCAGTTCATGTTTCTTTCTCTCTCCCTTCCTTTCTCAAAAATAAGTGAAAAAGTATGAGGATTAAAAAGAATAAATAAACACTGTGGAAGTGGGACTCTGGCATTTTCCCAGTAATTTTTCTGAGCACTTACACACACACACACACCAATAAATTATTTCAGAAATAAAGATCATGAACAGCTATTAGAATTTTAATGCTAACAAACTGTGCCATATACCTACTGTTATTGTAGGGAGGAATCAAATAAAATCAACTGAAGTTGAAATTAATATCCACTAGTTATACTGGCCAACAGTTGAAAAATTCTTCCATTTCAAATGCTGTACCACAATCGTTATACAGCGTTAAAACGAACTGATAGGCCCAGCTGGTGTGGCTCAGTGGTTGAGCCTCAACACATGAACCAGGAGATCAGGGTTTGATTCCTGGTCAGGCACATGCCCAGGGTTGTGAGCTTAATCCCTTGTAGGGGGTATTGAGGAGGCAGCTAACCAGTGATTCTCTCTCATCATTGATGTTTCTACATCTCTCTCCCTTCCTTTCAGAAATCAATAAAAACATATTTAAAGAATAAACAGCTGAAGCCGGTTTGGCTCAGTGGTAGAGCGTCGGTCTGCGGACTGAAAGGTCCGAGGTTTGATTCCGGTCAAGGGCATGTACATTGGTTGCAGGCACATCCCCAGTAGGGGGTGTGCAAGAGGCAGCTGGTGGATGTTTCTCTCTCATGGACGTTTCTAGCTCTCTATCTCCCTTCCTCTCTATAAAAAAAATCAATAAAAAAAGAATAAACAATTATCTCTTATATAATAAAGAGGGAATATGAAAATTGACCCTCAGGCTGTAACAAAGATGGCAGCCCCCACGGGAGGGGGGGTGGGGATGGGGGTGGGGGTGTGGGGCTGGCTGCTCCACGCACCTGCCTGCCACAGTTCCTGCAGTCCCGTGGGGCAGGGTTGGCAGAAGGCTCCGAGGCTGCCTAGAGGCCAAGCCAAGCCGCGCCGCCCGGTGGTCCCACTTGAAAAGGCCAAGCCACCCGAGGTCCCAGATAAAGAAGCCACTGCGCTGGCCGCCGGCGCTATGGACCCATTCGGGCGTGTGGTGCTGAGTCCCGGGCCTCTAACCCACCGCCCTCCCACCTGGGTCTGAATCTTTTCCTTTGAGCAACGTTTTTCCATGCATGCGTGTACAAGTTCAGGGTTTTGTTTTGACCCCAGAGATTGAAGGAATCACCAGCGTTATCTTTCGTGTTTTTGAATCATCCTCTGTGCTTCTCTGATTTTTCGGTTGATAGTATCCCAGGTTATAGGAAGTCTCCCTCTCCCCAGAGTTCGGAGCACCAGCTCAGATCCATCCTCAGCCCTTCTTTACTGGGGGGTCGGGGGTGGGGGGAAGATCGTGAGTTCCTACAGGCTGGGGTTTGTTCCCCACGCATTAGCAGTGCCTTTGTTGTTGCTGTGTGTCCCAGTTTTAACTGGACAAATGCCTTGCAGTCCTGAGAAGAAGCTGCTCGGCGGTCCTGGATGCCAGCTTAGCAAAATCTTACAGGAAGACAATTCTGTCTGGGTTTGCTCAAATTTCCTCAGCCCCTACTCACCCCTCTGTAAAGGCGCATAACAAGTGAGGCCTTTAAATAAAAATCAGAGGTCTCCAGCAATGATGGGCCTCTCTCATCAGTCGTTTGGACTGGATGGCATTTGAGTATTTATCTAGGCACCATGACAGAAAAACACAAACTCAAGTCATGATCTCTGCTCTTAAATAATTCACAATCTTATTAAGCGAGTGGATGATAAAAGCACAGTAATGATGTCAGAATGTAAGGCAACAATACAGAGGAACAGAGGCTAGGGTGATTTTCCAACAATTAGTACAAAGAGTATGTGCTGTGAATTAAATTAAAAAAGTGTGGAAGTAGTTGCTTCATGAGTATGGCATCCTTTCCTATTTTAAAGGAAGCCGAGTTTCATGTGAACTGAGTACTATGCTATGATATCTGAGGCACAGGACAAGGGAGGCCCTAAGTGTACTATGCTTTGATATTTGAGTCATTCTTTATTGTTCAATGTGATTTATTTCTATACGCCTCAGTTTTGTAATAGTTAAATTACTAGAATAATACATCTTGCTATAAAATATTACTAGAAGATCAAATGATCAGGAGACATTTATTGTTATTTTCTATAAATGAACACAATCTCTGATATGCTAAAGTTATAGGTATTATAGAAATATTCAGATAGGGAGACCTACAGGCTTGATTACAAGTAAGGTTTACTATCACAACCTAAATTTACTGCTTAGAAAAAAAAAATCAGGAAGTCAACTCGAAACTGAACTAAATATAAGCCCTTAAAGGGCAAATGTAAATTGGATAAGCTTCACTATTACAAGAGAAACAAGAAAAAAATTCAGATGCAAGAATGAGAAGCACACTGAATCCACTCTAAGTTGCTGCCAAAGAAAAAGAATGGTATACTATGAAATTATCGATACTTAATTGTTCAAAGAGGATTTCCTAGAGTAGGTGGTGTATCAGTTAATTTTTTTTTTTTTTTTTAAATGTGAAGAGGTTAGCTAGATAAGAAAAAGGTATAAGGGTCCCAATTGCAGACGGTGCAGACTGGGCTGAAGCCCCCTCCCCCCAATGAATTTCGTGCACTGGGCCTCTAGTATGTATGTGTGTGTGTATATGTGTGTGTGTGTGTGTGTGTGTGTGTGTGTGTATATATATGTATATATATATATATATATATATATATATATATATATATATATATATATATATAAAAGCCTAACTGACCAGCTGACCGGTAGCTATGATGTGCAATGACCACCAGGGGGAAGACACTCAATGCAGGAGCTGCCAAGGGACAGTAACTTTACAGAGTGCCCTCTCATATTCTGAGACCCCGTGGGGGGTGTCGGACTGCCAGTCACTGCCCGATCCCTGCAGGCCAGACAAGAGGGACCCCAGGTGCAGGAGGGATGCCACTCATTCCACAGAGGCCCTTGGAGCCCCAGTGCTGAGCACACCTGGCTGGGGAGGGGCCACAGGAGGTTGTTCCAGGGAGTGTTGGCCCCCGCCAGCCACCTTCCGATTAATCTTCTTTCAATGTGCACGAATCCGTGCACCTGGCCACTAGTTCAGAAATAAAAAATTTAAGGAGAAAGATAGAGGCTGTGCTGAAAGAACAAAGCAAAAAGCTGAGTCCTTAGAACCTGAAAAGCAGTGTCGAACTCTGCTTATAAGGACTCATTTCTTCCTTGATTAGATATTCCCATCGGAAGATTTTGTAGGTAAGAAATAAAGAAATAAAAAGAAAATAATAAAGGTGACACTGGACTACTTCTAATGGACCATAACCCAGGAGGGATCTCCCAGCACAGTTTTGGACATGTGGTATTTGTTTAAAGCGCATGAGATTTGGTAGGCAAGGAATTCGGGCCAACTTCATTCCTTCTCTTACTGTTTTTTAGGACAAATCCCTTAATACTGATCCTCAGCTTTCACATCTGAAAAAGTGGCATGGCATTTGGCTCACAGAGAGGTGAGGATTAACTAGGATAATCAGCACATGCACAGAGGAAATATTCAACCAATGTTAATCTTTTCCCAGCTGATGGCTCAGGCGGCAGAACTGGCGGTCAGCAATGAAAAGGTTTGCTTTGGTGCTTAAAAAAAACAAACTCTAGTTGAGAAAGAAATGAGAAAGAGAGAGAGAGAGAGGGAGAGGGAAAGAGAGAGGGAGAAAGTGGAGGGGAGGGGAGGAGAGGAGAGGAGAGAGACAGACGGGACCCCCTTATTACCCTAGGCATGTAGCGTTCCCTTTTCAGAGCTCATACAGCAAAGTAATTCACATTTACACACATATCATGCCTCGTAGTATCTTCAGTATCTACATGTTCACATGTAAGATCTCGTCTTTTAAAATTAGATTTAACGCTCCTCCAAGAGTCCTTTATACACTATTGCCCCATCCAGGGCCCCGCTCATCACGGAGGCAGCGGACACTGGGGACTGAGCAGCACGGAGCGGGGCAGGTGGCTGGAGGCTACGGTCTCAGAGGGCGGCGGCCTCTTCAGCCGAAACACCGAGCCGCCATCCATCCCCGCCTCGTCACCTCGCGCACCGGCCGGGTTCCTCTTCCCACCCGGGGCACGGCCTGCGATACCGAGCGGAGCAAACGCCCTGAAACCCTCGGCGGGGACCACGGGGACCACACCTACTGGGCGGCGGCGCGGGGAGCCCGGGGAGGCGGGCCGGCCGGACGCCGCCCCCGGCCCCCGCCTCCGGGAGGCCCAGCCCGGGACGGGGCTGGGACCGGAGCACGTGAGTCCGCGGGGAGGGCGCCGCTCGGGAGGGGGAGGCCGCGCCGGGCCGGAGCCCGCGGGGAGGGAGACTTGGGGGTAAAGGGTCAGGCGCTCGGACCGCGGCCGCCTCTCGCCCGGACAGGTGCCTCCCGGAGCCCCCGCCGCCCGCCCCCGGCCCTCCCCGCCCCGGCCCCCCGCCCCGGCCCCGCCACTCACGGTGCTTGCCGCCGCCGCCGCCGCCGCCGCCCGGGTAGCTCAGCAGCAGGAAGGGCAGCGGGGAGCCGGGCGACGGCGGGGTCCTCCAGGCGCGCGGCTGCGGAGGCGGCGGGCGCGCCGCGAAGCCGGCGCCCCCATCGCCCGGGTAGAGCAGGAAGAAGGGGGCGGCCACCGGCGAGCCGGGCTCCGACTGCCCCCCGGGCGAGGCCGGCGGCGGCCCCGCCTCGCCCTCCGGGTCCGCGCCCCGCGCCGGCTCCTCGCCGCAACTTTCCGCGGCGGCGGCGGGCGGCGCTGAGGGCTCGGCCATGCTGCTCCTCCCGCGCCGCCGCCGCCTCCTCCGCTCGCGCCCGGCCTGGGAGGGGGCGGGGACCACGCGGAGCCGCTGCCCCGGCCCGTCCCGCAGCCGCCTCCCTCGTTGGCCGCGGGCCGGCGTCTGGGCTCCGCCGCGCGGTCTGAGCCCGCCCCGCCGGCCGAGCCAGCGGGAGGGCCGGCCCCGCCCGACGGCCGCCTCCTCCCGGCGCCCCCGGGGGGGTGTGCCCGGCCCGGGGGGCCGTGTGCCCGGCCCCGGGGGTCTGGAAGGTGGCGGTGCTCCACTCCCCCCTATGGCGCGGAGGGACGAGGTGTGGGTTGAAAGCCAATTTAGCCGAAACCTGTTTGGCTCCGTGGATAGAGCGTCAGCCTGTGGACTGAAAGGTCCCGGGTTCGATTCTAGTCAAGGGCATGTACCTTGGTTGTGGGCAGCTGATCAGTGATTCTCTCTCATCGATGTTTCTACCGTAACTCTCTATCCCTCTCTGTAAATCAATAAAATATGTTAAAAAAAAAAAGAAAGCCAATTTAAGCGAATTTTAAAGTCGTGTCCCCCCCCCCCCCCCCCAGCCCCCCTTCCCATTAAACTGTGTCCTTTGCCTGAACACATAGGACTTTAGACACAGATTCAGGGGTTTGGCTCAGGGGCTTTCTGTGAGGAAGCAGAGGTGGGCGTCGTCCTTTCGGCGCCTCCTTTGTCCCCGGGCCGGGCGGGGACGGAGCTGTGTTTGGTGGGACTTGAACCCCCGGCTCCCGGCCTCCCCGGCGCCCGCCCGGGGCGTCTGAGGCAAAACAGCTTGGATTTAGGGATCGGTGTCAGTTCCAGGCCGACCGCCTCCACTTCCCTCCCGCCTCGCCAGTAATTGGACCCTGCTGTTTTGCTTTGATTATTTAAATCAACGACTACCGATCCGGTAATTCCCGTGAGTACACATTCTCCGATAAAGACAATTTCTCGTTCCCCTCCTTCTCCTTCCCGCTCCTTGCCGCGCCCGTCCCCCCGGGCACCTCCTAGCAGATGGGCTTTGTGTTCGGGTTGTAAAAATGCTGTCATGGAACCCACGTTGACTCTTAATTAAAATCGCTGTTGTGTAACGTTTTGCCCACCTGCTTTTTACTCGGGTCTGTGTTTCCCCGCCCTGAAGAGGAAGTTTCTTCTCTAAAAGGAAAAGGAAATATTTTTATTTGTTATTCTCTGAAAAGCACTCTTGAAATTGCCACGTGGCCCTCACCAAATCCGTTAAACAAGCTCGATTTAAAAGGAAATGTTTACAAGAAGCTAACTTCAAAGCAGCCAGAAAATTTCTTAGTAACTAAAGTTTTTGGCATTTCCCCTGGCCCTGTAGGTCCCAGCGCTATCACCTTCCTGAGTAAGCTGTCATCTGAGCCTGGATTCCTCTCCTGTAAGAGTTATCAGATCACTTATTCATAGGTATGTTGTAGAAGCTAAATAAGAAATATAAGCTTTTAGACAGGGTTAACAATAAATATTAGCTACATTTTTATTATTTTGGCAAAACATGTAAGAAAAACTCGATTGAGAAAAGCCTTTTCATTATACTTTTAAAATTTTGGAAGTTTGTTGGACCTTTTCATTTTAGTTGTGGTGATGGTGAGATTATTGATAAAAACAAAACACCCCACCACATTTGCCTTTTAAGAAGTCCAAGTTGTATAATACCCTGAAGAGAAAAATGAAAAGATCTCAGGTAAAGGCAGCTTTCAGTTATCGCAACCTGATACAAAATCCACAATTTGTTCTAAAAGTATGTTGTCTGCACCAATTTTCTCTTTAAAAAAAACTTTAAAGAAATTTTTTTTATTATAGTTGATATTCAATATATTAGTCTCAGGTGTACAGCACAGTGATTAGATGTTTATATAACTTGCAAGGTGATTCCCCATAAGTCTAGAGTCCACTTGACACCAGTTATTGTATTACCAATGATATTCTCTGTGCTGTATTTTATATCCCCTATTTTGTAACTACTAATTTGTACTTCTCAATTCCTTCACTTTGTCCATCCAGTCCCCCAACCCTGTATTACATGGTTTTAACACCCATCTTTAAGTGGATATTTTACCTTGGTGTGTTTTTGTTGTGTTTTTTTTCAGGCAGAAATTTTGAAGTATCCTTATATCAATATTTTGTCAGGTTCCTTCAGAGACGGTCTGCATTGTTTCAGTGAAGAATCTGACAAGAATATACACTTATGCCATTGTAGGTGGAAGAGAACAGAGTCCTCACAAACCACTCTTGAGAAAGGCCAATAAGCAGCCAGGGAAGTCATCAATTTAAAGAACGAAATGCTATCTAGCCTAAGTTGCTAACTTTCTCCTTTCTAGTTAGCTAAAATACTTATAGGTATTAGAAACTTTGACATGCTGTGGGATCTTGAAGTTATTTTTTTAAAACGGCATTCTACTTTTAAAAAGTTCTATTTATATTTTATGTCATTAATTGGCAGAGTAATGAATATAGAAAATGCTGAAATGTGGGTCTCATAAATTTTATAGGGAACACTATTTATGAGCGTTTTCTTTAAAGGTGGATATTACTCCAAGTTCCCAGTTTCTGATGCTTTTAGCTTTTGGATCAATGATGTAATCACAGCCCTGCATAACCTCTGGTGACATAAAGGGATGATTCAGCTGCTACACAAATTTAGTGAAGCCAAGATTATAAAAATAAGCCTGAACAGGACGCTCCCTCTTGAAAATGCACAGAGCATCTTCCTATAGTTTTAAAGTGACAAAATTCAAGCCATGGTAAAAATCAAGCCCTATTTTCTTGTCATATAAAGCAAGGGATGTTTTTCAACTTACCTGCATTTTATTTTTATTTGTCCGTGTTTGGTTTTTTTGAAACCCTGTGATGATCTTAAGGATGGACACTTAGATTACAAAACATTTTAGAGATCAATGTACATTTAGCATAAGCTTCTTAGAGCTGTGATCAGAGAAAGTATAACACTTGAGAAGGGTTGCTATTCTTCAGTCTAGTAAACAGATGTATTATGATTCCAAATAATGGTTTTCTAGAGCCGTTTATTTTTGTGTGGTACTTGGGAAAAGTCTTATTTGAAAACAAGGCAATTTAAGACTTGATGTTAAACTTCTCATTTTAATAAACGCAGGAATTTATTTGTACTAACCTATAATAATAAAAGCACAATATGCTAATTAGACTGGATGTCCTTCCAGACTAAGCCAGGGCTGCAAGGGAAGCCCAGGTCTCCGTGGTTGGAGGAAGGAAGGTCTACTCTTGCACGAATTTGTGCATTGGGCTTCCAGTTAGTTAATATAAAGCCTCTGTGAAAAACGCTCTTTACAGTCCATCTTCTTTGCTTTAAAAAATATATATATATTTTTATTGATTTCAGAGAGGAAGGAAGAGAGAGAAACATCAATGATGAAAATCATTGATGGGCTGCCTCCTGCACATCTCCTCCTGGGGATTGAGCCTGCAAGCCGGGCGTGTGCCCTTGACTAGAATTGAACCTGGGACCCTACAGTCTGCAGGCAGACGCTCTATCCACCAAGCCAAACTGGCCAGGGCCTTCTTTGCTTTTGAATTACTAGGTTTTGATTATGGTTATTTCTATTTTGATTATTATTTGATTAGTATCCAGTATTAATTTCAAAAATACTTAGTCAATATACACCTTCTTTCCATGTTTATTGGATCTACAATGCTCTTAAGAAATACACTATTCTTAATACAACAATGCACTCTCATTAAAAACCTTTATCTTAATGTGTTTAGTCTAGGTCAATCAATGGCAGTTTTCTCTGGGTAGTAGAAATATGGATGCATTTTTCCATTTTTCTACTCTACTGTATTTGCAAATAGTCTATAATAAAAGTGTTAACTTTAGCACAATACCAGTTGAGAAAAATCAACTGGCATTTTAAAAAAATATATATTTTATTGATTCTTTACAGAGAGGGAGAGGGAGAGCTAGAAACATTGAGAAACATTGACCAGCTACCTCCTGCACAACCCCCATAGGGGATGTGCCCGCAACCAATGTACATGCCCTTGACCGGAATGGAACCAGGGACCTTTCAGTCTGCAGACCAATGCCAAACCAGTTTTGGCTATAATGAAAGTGTTGACTTTATAGTAGAAAATAATAAAATATCTTGAGAGACTATTTTGATTAAGTTTGATAATTATCTTTATGATCCTGCTAACAGCAGGTTGTGTTCCTTGTGTATATTGTGGAGTAGAATTCCTACCAAATAGGAACTTATCATACTTTGTGTCTATTTATTTTTAATACCTTTTCATTTCTTAAATATGTATATATATGTATCTTTCTTATTGAGTTCTAAGAGGAAGGGAAAGGGAGAGATAGAAACATCAATGATGAGAATCATTGATCGGCTGCCTCCTGCACGCTCCACGCTGGGGATCAAGCCCTGACCAGGAATTGAATTGTGCCAGGCTAGTTTTAACATCTTAATAGTGTTGCTGCAAATAGTTGGTTGCTTTTGCTGACCTTCTATTAAGTTTAGTATCTACAGTTTGTTCCAATTTTCATGTGCTCTTTTTCAAGTTCTCTTCTACATCTCTCAAATCTGCCTCTTAATTTGTTCTCTTTGCTATAATGGAAATCTTCATCTTTTCTTTCCTTTCTTTTTTTTTCCCCTAGCTGGTATGCAGGAGAGTTCCAAGAAGGGGAGGAGGTGGGGGAAGAGGACGGGGAAGAAAAGGGGAAGGGGGAGAGAAACATCAGTGTGAGAGAGAACAGGCCAGGGATTCAACCTGTAACCCAGGTATAAGCCTTTGACTGGGAATCAAACCCACAACCCTTTGAAGGGACACTCTGACCATTTAGGCACATCAGCCAGGGCATACTTCCATTTTTGTGTATGTCAAGCATGATGTAATTAAAAATATATGTCTAAGCCCTGGCTGGGTACCTCAGTTGGTTTATAGCATTGTCTGGATACACCAAGGTTGCAGGTTTGATCCTTAGCTAGGGCACATACAAGAACCAACCAATGACTGTATATATAAGTGGAACAACAAATTAATGTCTATCTCTCACTCAAATCAATAGATTAAAAAAGGTTTCATATAAGAAAATACAGTAGGTGAAATTTAAAGCACACGTGATATTAAATTTTCTATGCTGTTTCTGTGTTCAAACTTTTTCTATCTCAAAACACAAATTTTACAGAAGAATCAATAACTAAAAGCATTTAAAAACTCTCATTTATTATCTGAAGCAATATTCAGTTTGAATGATTTGGAACTCTAGTTGAATCCTACAGGATTTTTTTTTTGGATCGTCTACAGTGGTACATGTTCATCACTGTGATCCCTGAAATGTAAATTATACTTATTTTCCTTTCATGAATTATTTTTATAATGTTAACTTTAAAAGTAATTACTTTAACATTTAAAAATATATATATTTTATTGATTTTTTTACAGAGAGGGAGAGAGATACAGAGTAGAGAGAAACATTGATGAGAGTCATCAATCAGCTACCTCTTGCACGCCCCCTACTGGAGATGAGATGTAGACACATCTCCAGTACATGCCCTTGACTGGAATCGAACCCAAGACCTTTCAGTCCGCAGGCTGATGCTCTATCCACTGAGCCAAACCGGTTTCGGCTACTTTAACATTTTAATTTAAAATTCTTTTACTTCATACAACCAGCAAGAAAAAATAAGCAACTCAAGCCATTCCTCAGAGATAGCAAATATTTTGTCAGATATGTGAACACAGTTATTCAAGTTATCTAAGCTAGCTTTTATCTTTAAGATCACACACAAAAAATTCTAGTTTACCAAAAAGCTTTGACCATTAAGGAAGTTATATGCATCTGATAAGCAATTAAATGGATTTCTACACAAAAAATTAAAGAGATGCTAATTTAACTCCATAGTTAAGAAGAGAGGCAAGAAACTGTGGCCTAGGGAAATTGACTAGCCCAAAGCTAGTCAGAAATTTGGAATTTTCTTCTTAAATTTTGAATATTTTATATTTTCAATAGCTGTCCATAGCCTAATATGCTGACATAAAATAGGTTGTTACTTTGTATTGATGCCTGATAACTAGTATCTACTTTATTGGAACTCTTATCCATGAGACTCTCCAGAATTCAGAGTCTCTGAAAAATTTTAACATTGAGTAGTTAATTTATTTTTCATGTGTTAGGACAGTACCCATCAGTGATCTTTATTATTTTTTAAATTTATTTTATTTTCCATCACCATTTATCCCCTCTATGCCCTCTTCCACCTCCTCCGACCCCCCCTCAGTGCTCTTTAAATGTCTAACTAAATTCAAAATTTGGATAATGTATTAAATCCAGCAATTTGTTACATCTTTTGCTATTAATTCACATCAGACAAGGCCACTTTTTGTTTATAAAATAGGATAGCACACATCAACACCCTAGCTATTCCAGTATGTATTAACATTTATTAATATGAGGTCTCTAAAGGAACACTTGATATATTCAGAGCAATATATAACAAAGCTTAATTTTTCCACTTTCCTAAATGGAAGGGTTTTTTCTTTGAAAATATATATTTTTTTTTCACTGCAAGTTTATACATGTCAGGGATTTGACATAGAACATAAACACTTTAAACGTCTAACTTCATTTCCTTGTTTTATTGCCCTATTCAAGAGTTTTCTATATTCCTTCATGTGCTCACCCAATACTAACCTCTTCTTCCAAACTTATATTAACTTCTCAAGCATTTCTATATATGACTACATTTTATTCTCTATATTCCTGTAATAAATAGGAACCACTATACTATTAGTTACAATTCATTGAGCACCTCTGTGCTAGAATTCTCACAACCCTGTATTAAGAGCCAATGCTTTTTAGATGATTCCCATATAACGGACATTGTTTAAGTGCTTTACATGTATTGACTTAATCCTCTTAATAGCTCTAAAAGTAGGTACTGCTACTACTAACATCCCTAATTTGATGAAAAATCTGAAGAACAGAGAGGGCAAGTAACTTGAGCAAGTTATAAGAATTTAAGTGATGGAGCTGGATTAGGAACCTGGGTAGTCTAGAGTCTGCCCTAAAATTAGGACAGTTTTTCACCCGTGTGTGTCTCCTTTACTCTCACACTTCTGCTAGACTCACAACAGTTTCTGACACCAGATGTACTGAGGCTTTCCCCCACTAAACAATTCTCTGTGACAGTAGCTGGGTGTCTTACAACTTAATTCTGTAGCTGTCTACCTGAAGACAACCAGCTTGTCATCTGTGCTTCTGGCTAGTGAGCTATAAATCAGAGGTTCCCAGGACTTCCTCCTGGGGTTCAATTAGTTTGATCACTGAACTTATGGAATTACTTATTTACATCTACCAATTTATTAAAAGGATATGAGATACAGATGACCAGTGAGATAAAAGATAGGGTGAGGTCTGGAGGGTCCTGAGCACAGGGGCTTCTGTCCAGGGTGGAATTGGGGTGCATCACCCTCCCAGCAAGTTCACCAACTTGCAAGCTCTCTGACCACCACACTTGGGATTTTAAGACTTTCTCACATAGGTATAATAAAAAACTCAATTTCCAGCTCCTCTCCCCTTTCTGGAGAATGGAGAGTGGGGATCAAAATTCCAAGCTTCTAATCATGGCTTGGTGTTTCTGGTGACCAGTCCCCCACCACCCAGGAGCCCTCCAGAGTCACCTCATTGAATAAAAGATGCTCTTGAATGATCTTATCACTTAGGAATTTTCAAGGATAAATTCAGGGGCAGAAACCAATATATATTTTCTATGATCTTACAGCTCTTAACCATTGTTATTCCTCCTTCTTCAAGTTAGATATAATTGTACTATACACATAAAATAAGTCAGACATCAAGTAATTAACTCAAAACCACCCTAGTAAGTTAACTCCAAAACCTGCAGGTTTTTATTGTTTTCAGAGAAAGGAGAGAGAGAAATGATGAGAACCATCGATTGGCCCGCATCCTGCTCACCCCGCCATGGGGATCGAGTTCACAACCCAGGCATGCACCCTGACAGGAATCAAACCCGGAACCCTTTAGTCCACAGGCCAATGTTCTATCCACTGAGCAAAACTGGCCAGGGCCCTGCAGTTTTGTTTTTTTTAAAAATATATTTTATTGATTTTGTACAGAGAGGAAGGGAGAGAGATAGAGAGTTAGAAACATCGATGAGAGTCATCGATCAGCTGCCTCTTGCACACCCCCTACTGGGGATATGCCCGCAACCAAGGTACATGCCCTTGACCGGAATCGAACCCGGGACCTTTCAGTCCCCAAGCGGATGCTCTATCCATTGAGCCAAACCGGTTTCGGCGGCCCTGCAGTTTTTATATATCAGAACAGGATAGGGCTTTGCACACTTAATAGCTATAGACCTTGATAAAGTTACTTAACTTTGTCACAGTTTCCTCATCTTTATAAGATGGATAATAGAATTTGCCACACAAGAGTAGTTTTGAGGAAATAAGTACAAAGTGCACCTTAGCACGCATTGAGTGTTAATTTTACTTCCAACCTACCTCTTTTATTTATAAAACAAAAGATAAACTAATTTGACATCTGTACTATTCTAAGGAAGCAGAAGTAAGTCAGAGGTTAAGAGAATGAAGGCTCAAAAACAGCTGGCTTGGGCCCAAATCCCAAGCATGTGCTCTTTAGAAGCTTAACCTTTATGAATTTCAGGATCATCTCTGATATAAAGGTATTACCTCACAAAGTTATTACAAAGATTGAACACTTGGTACATGGTAAGTATTTAATAAATATTAACTGCTGTGCATCTTTAGCAGCTAGCCCAATGTTTGATGACAACAGTGACAATTAAGGCATCTTTTGTGCTTTTCTTTACTGGTCTCTCCTTTTCTTCCCTGGCATCATCCTAAAAGTTCACAATATCAATCTCTCTCTCCAACTAGAAATACCAGAGTAACTAAAGAAAACTGTAACTTTGTTTTTTAAAATATATATATATTTTATTGATTTTTCACAGAGAGGAAGGGAGAGGGACAGAGAGCTAGAAACATCGATGAGAAACATCGACCAACTGCCTCCTGCACACCCCCCACTGGGGATGTGCCCGCAGCCAATGTACATGCCCTTGACCGGAATAGAACCTGGGACCCTTCAGTCTGCAGACCCACTGAGCCAAACCGGTTTTGGCAGAAAACTGTAACTTTGTTATTAATTGAAGTTGGCACTTACCTAGTGGTAATCAGACCAATTTTTCAGCAAACGGAATATACAAACAGCAACCACTGCAAGTTGGCAGTACAGAAGGGGAAATGGAATTTTGTCCTTATTTCCCAAGTTCAGGACTATTAGAAAATATCACAATTAATGTAATCAAGGAATATCTCTTTCTACTTTTAACCAAAGTTCCATTTTACTCTAAGCTTTTACCATACAAAATGTACAAAACCCTTAACATTATAAACCTATTGACAAGTATCCTGGCTCAAGAATTATATTTAGGTAAATGAAATAATGTCAGAACTATTTCATAGGTTATTTTACAAATGACTGCCAAGGTGTATTCTCTTCAATTTATGCGAAAAATTACAAAGTTTGACTTTTGCTCCCTAACTGGCTGTGAAATTTTCCTAGATAATACTTGACAGGTTACTGAAGAACTTTTTTCAGAACCAGCTCTTTTCCCAAGCATCTGCATATAGCCCCCACAGTTCTTGTATGACTTTAACATAAACTAAAGGACAAATAAATTGAACAGTAACCCAAATGAATTTCCCTGTTGACAAGAATTTTTAAAAGGTTAAAAATTAAATTTATTGATATAATTTGCAAAAACAAAACTTTACTTAAGCTTAATACTCTTTTTAACTCCCGCACGAATTCCAGATAGTTCACCACTGTAACGTTGCTCTTCCCTGCGAACTTCGCGGACCTGGCCTCTCCTGCGGATTTTGGCTCTCCTGAACTTCTCCCTGTGTTTCACTCTGGGATTTCGATCAATCTTCTTTCTCCTTGGTGTAAGTCCCTTGTTTTTAGCAATCTGATAGGTAATGGCTCGCTTTGCATTTTTATCCTCAAGATCCTGTTCTTCAGTACTATTTTCTTCTTTCTTTCTCTTCAACGTTTGCTTGTCTTCCATGTCTTTATAGTATTTCAGTGCAGCTTCATCCAAATTGGAATCATCAGAAAGATCTGCAACAGCAGAGGCAGCAGCAGCCTGTGAAACAGATTTTGGTTTGGCCTTGGTGGCTCTTGCTTTTGGAGTTAGTTCTTTCTTTCCAGCACCATCCTTAAGTGTGAGTAGATAACGAATCTCTGAGGACAGCTTCTGATCCACAGCTGACAGCTTGTTGATTAAAGTTCGGTAGGTAACAAGCCTTTCTATAACAGGATGTCCGTGTGCAGGGACTCTCCTAGCTTTCAGGATCAAATAAAAACTGATGTTGGAGCAGTAATTCAAATAGAGGTTGTACTTGGTCCTCAGGTATTGGCTTCCTTTTCCAGGTGGAATGACCCCTTGCTCCACCAATTGCAACAATGGCTCCAGCTCATCTTTCACCTCCATCAACTTAACTTTCAGGTCTTCTATCAGCTCCAGGAGCTCTGGGGATTCCTTCTTCAGCATCTTCAGCTTCTCTTTCACGGAAACTTTTGCCAAGTCCTTCACGACACGTGTCTCGGCCTCATCTACCTGAGGGGCCTGAGGTTTTGCAAAGGCCTCCACCCAGGTAACCCCAAAATCATCCTCTTGCAAGGCTTGGGCTAGGCGCCTCTGGATGAGCTGTGCCTCCTCCTCCTCCTCTCTTTCCTCCTCCTCTACTTCTTGCTGACTCCGCCGGCCTCGGGACTTGGAACCATAGTCCGTATCATAGTAAAGTTTTTTCCTCTGACCCCACGACAAACTGGGATCCGCAGAGGCCTCAGCTTCACTCTGCACTGAGCTCCCACCATCATCGTCATCCTCCTCCTCCGCACTCTCTTCATCTTCATCGTCCTCATCGGCAACATCGAGGGCTAGGACCTCCTCCTCCTCATCGCCATCCTCCTCCTCGTCCCCACTCTCTACTTCGTTCCAACCCTTAGCCAAGGCGGCTCGAGACCGGGCCTCATGAAAATCATCTACCTTGTCTTGGTAGTAGCTGGAGTCCCCCGGTGAGGGTGGCAACTCAGAATCGTCTTCCGTTTCTTCCGCCGCGCCGCGACCTGCCGAGGCTCTCACCGCGGCCCACTTGGCCGCTCCGCGCCGCCGGGATCTCCCCACCATAGCTCCGCGGTCTCAGGCTGTGCACCGAGGTCCAACCAACGCCGCCTCTGACCTCCGCGCACGAGGCAGGCGCTCCGGCAACACCGTCCTCAGGGAACTGCCACGCGCTCCCCGGCCACGCGAGCTTGCCGCGACTGTAGGAGCTCCTACCTACTTCCGGCCCCCAGGATGCTCTCCGGGGGCGTGGGAACCAGCACTTCCGCTCGGTCCTGTAACGTTAAGAGCACTTCCCTTTCCTCTCTGCTCTTTAATGCCAATAGATTCGCGTTGTTAAAGTCTTTCCGTGTAGGAACAATAGGCATAGGAACTTTAGTTCCGCCAAGCTCCTTAAGGAGACTTCGGTTCTTATTCTCGCGAGCCCGGGCGGGGTGGGGCGGGGCCGTGGGGCGGAGGGGCGGGTTTAGTGACGGGATCGCGAGGCGAGGCCTCCCGCATCAGTAGAGGGCGCTCTGCCCCCACGCCTTTAATAGTGAATTGTGCTGCCTGGTAAGAACCCGGTGTCTCCCACCGGGAGCCGAGTGCGGGTGTTTGTGGTTCCCTGGCTTACCGAAATGGTTTATCTTCTTCGCCTGTTAGTCTGGAAATTAATCTGGTTACTTTTCTCTCCGAAATGTGCAAATACACTTCCGGGCACCACAGCCCGAGGCCCGCCGGCGCCGCTGGACGGGATGGTCGCGGTGCGGGTTCCCGGGGAGGGCACAGGCCTGGCTTCCGCGGACCCCAGCCCGCCTCCCGCCCCGGACTCCCCGGGGATTGTGCCCCGGAGCTGAGCGGAGGGGAGGGGAGGGGAGGGGACGGGAAGGCAGAGCCCCCGGAGAGTTTGACTCTTCCCGGGAAATTCAAGCTGGCTGCAGAGGGCGCTGCGAGTTCTCCTCTTCAGGATGCAGTGCTTTGGAAGTGAGATATTTTGACTCAGTGGCGTACCCTTTATTTATTAATTTCTTCAGCACAGATCAGCGTCTTAGGCCTTGGGAGGACAATGGTGGGCAAACTCTCCTGTTCTCACAGTCGTGGAGCTGGTGGTCTGGGGGACAGGCGTTAGCCCATCATGCGAGGCCTGCCAAGTGACTCCGGGAAGGGGGGCTGTGCTGTTGGAGACAGGGTGTAAGCTTACAGGGTCCTTGCCTTCGAGGGGGCTAGCAGGGCTGGCCCCCTACCCACACAGTTTTCCCAGACTTGTTTGGATGGCTACTATCAGTAGAATGAGAGCAACTTGTCATGGCTTACCAAGAAGTCTGTAACTATTGACTGAGATTTGCTATACCAAGAATTTGTCCTGCTGTTTCTCCCTTAGAGGTAAAGAGGAACAAAGAGTACATTCCTCTTGACAGACTTTCTATTCAAGTGTTTGTGTATAAAAGGCATTAACAGTTAATAAAGCTGCTATACAGTTGGTCAATGGCTACCTGTAGTCCTGTCTTTCTTTTCTCAATTCCCACCTCCCTACCTCAGCCCAGTTCAGCTGTCAGGCTGGCCCTGGCACCGTGCCACCCGACCTCCAGTGGCTGGAAACACTCAACGTGCCTGATATGTTGCTCTTTTTACAGATGTCACCCTCCTTACTTAAACATGGTGCAGGACTCCTGCACCTTGGGAAATTTCTGCTGCATTGAAGAGGCAGCTTCAGCATCACCTCTTTGACCTCAGCTCCCTCAGCTTTATTTTCCTCAGTTCTTCTACATCAGTGTTTCCCAAACTTCTCTTGTGATGAGAATCACCTGGTGGAGCTGTTAAAATACAAACTCCTGAATCCCAACTAAGAAGTGCTAAACTAGAATTTTTGGGAACATATAGGTAAAACTGTACACTTAACTTAGTGCTCTGTCTTAGAGCTCTGTCTTAGAGCACTAGTTAAGTATACAATTTTACCTGTATGTTCCTAAAAATTCTAGTTTAGCACTTCTTAGTTGGGATTCAGGAGTCTGTAGTTTAACAGCTCCACCAGGTGATTCTCATCACGAGAGAAGTTTGGGAAACACTGTTCTACATCACCTGGTAGATCTCTCTCTACAAACACTGTATTGCAAGCGCCCAGTGCTGTGTCTGGCAGAGTATGTGTCCAATCAAGGTTTTTTTTTTTAGGCAATAAATATTGAAATTACAGTATTTTGTTGTTAACCCTCACCCGAGGATATTTTCTCATTATTTTTTTAAAGAAAGTGGAAGGGAGAGGGAGGGACACACAGAGAGAAACATCAATGTCACATCGATTGGTTGCCTCCCCCATGCACCCCAACCAGGCTAGGGATCCAGCTTGTAACTGGGAATCAAACCCAGGACTCTCAGTCTGCCCATCCATGCTCTATCCACTGAGCCAAACAAACTGGTGCAAAATTACAGTATTTGATTACCTTTCTGTCTCAGGTGTTATAATACATAAAACGGAGTGAATGAATAAAGCAAACACCTCTAAGGGAGATAGCCTGAGCTGGAATGGATTTTAGGAATCATTAATTCCAACTATTTACTTTTATTTTATACCTGTGGCAACAGAGACTTAGGGAGATTACATTAGCAAATCTGGCACAGAAACCAGGGTCAGGGGCTCCCCGCCAGGTTTCACACTCAGCTGTTCCCAGTCCTTTGCCTCTTCAGTGTGCATGAGGTTCAGACCTCCCCCAGTGGGTATATTTTGGTGGGTGGATGAAAGAAACTAAGAGCACAGGTTAAAGTATTTGAGGAAAAGGGTGGTAATAAGGGAAGAATTAGTCAACCTTGTCTTTAAAAGTATTACTAGGGCCGAAACCAGTTTGGCTCAGTGGATAGAGCGTCGGCCTGTGAACTGAAAGGTTCCAGGTTCGATTCTAGTCAAGAGCACGTGCCTTGGTTGTGGGCACATCCCCAGTGGGGGGTGTGCAGGAGGCAGCTGATCAATGTTTCTCTCTCATAGATGTTTCTAACTCTCTATCCCTTTCCCTTCCTCTCCGTAAAAAAAAAAATCAATAATTATACATATATATATATATATATATATATATATATATATATATAAATATAATATGAACAATAAAGATCTATTTAAAAAAATAAAAGTATTACTAGGGTTAAAAGTCTGAAAGGACAACCCTGTAATCTTAGAATAATTCAGGTGTTTTTTTTAAAAATATATTTTATTGATTTTTTACAGAGTGGAAGGGAGAGAGATAGAGAGCCAGAAACGTCGATGAGAGAGAAACATCGATCAGCCTTCTCCTGCACACCCCTTACTGGGGATGTGCCCGCAACCAATGTACATGCCCTTGACCGGAATCGAACCTGGGACCTTTCAGTCCGCAGACCGACGCTCTACCACTGAGCCAAACCGGTTTCGGCTAATTCAGGTTTTAAGTTTTCAGACATTACATACGATAGGTTCAGGGTTAGTATTTTGATACTTTCAAAGGAAATCGTTGGAAGTTGAATTTTTGATATGTTGCTAAAATTAATAGTGACATACAGTTGTTTTGCAGAAAGTATGTTATTAGTTTAAAAGAAATACACATTTTTGGAAAAGTGATGCTTCAAAGTAACTTATGCATTTGAAAACCTTTACAAGATTTTAGAAAATACAATTTTATGAAGAAAATTAAAAAACTTACGTTTTGATGGCAAGAGCAGAAAGATTTTTGTCATTCATCAACTGTTTACTAACTAGCAGAATGCTACATGTTATAATAGATCCAAAGCTAAATTAATTGCAGTCTCCTCCCTCAAGTAGCTTACAATCAGGTAGAAAGGAAGACATGAATTCAGATTACTAAAATACAAGGCAGTGTGTGTTATAAACCCTCTGCTGTGAGAGATCGCTTTTGGGTTTTCATTCTAGAAATATTCCTTAAAAATGTTTCATCTAAACTGGAACTGTAATTATGGCCTTGCTTTAAACGCAATACTGAATATTCATTATATACCTAGACATTAAGTTTTATTTAGGCAGATAAAACAACCCCCCATTTTTCTGTTTATTTTTATTGCAGATTATTTGAAAATGTATAGTCATACTTCAGGACCAGTGTGCATATATTATTTAGAGAAGTTAGAAAAATATTTTGGGTATATCTATATCTATGTGTGTGTGTGTGTGTGTGTGTGTGTGTGTGTATATATATATATATATATATATATATATATATATATATTGTATATCTTTTTAAAAAATTGATTTTAGAGTAGAGGAAGCGGGAGAGAGAGAAACATTAACGTGAAAAACATTGTTTGGTTACCTCCCATATGTGCCCCAAATCCTGGGTATGTGTCCTGACCAGGAATAGAATCCATAACCTTTTGGTGCACAGGATGCCATTCCAACCAATTGTACCATCTGGCCAGGGCTATTTTGGATATTTTTAATGGGAATGATCACATTGCTTTAATATTATTTAGTTTATACTGCATATTCCATTTCCTTTTTAGAAGAGAGTTGCGAAAACCAACCCATATTCAGAGAGTGTTTTGTATAACATTCTCATATCTTTTTAATAAATTACGTTAAAGTCAATTCTTTAATTCCAGTGGCGCCCATACAATAGTCTTTCATAGCTTCATCTTATCATTATACTAGAGGCCCAGTGTCTGGGGTCCCTTGGCCTGGCCTGCAGGGATCGGCTGAAACCCGTCCAAACCCGCAGTCTTACACCCCCAAAGGGATGTAGCAGTGCACAAAGCGGCAGGTGGCCGGGGAAGAGCTGGAGCCAGGCTGGGCACCTGGACACTCCTACTCATCCCGGCCAGCTGCACCTGCTGCTGCCTCTGCTCAGTGGGCTAACTACTGCACCGCTCTGGTCTCTGCATGTGCCTGTCCTAGGGCGATACCAGTGATGGATTGAGAAGCGGCCGCGGGCTTGTGCCCAGTCAGTCCCAATCCTGGTCCCAGTCCAGATGGGGGAGGGTCGCACAGGGGGAGAGGCTCAGTTTGCCACAACTGCACTGGCCAGCCATGAGCCCAGCATCTGGTGCCCGTTGGTCAGCTGAGCGGCGCTCCCACTGACTACCAGAGATGTGGGAGGGGGGAAGCTCCTGTGTTAAGCGTCTACCCCCTGATGGTCAGTGCGCGTCATAGCTACTGGCCAACCGGTTGAGTCGTTGAGCCGTTGAACAGTCACTTAGGCTTTTATATATATAGATTCCACTTTGGTGAGGAATTTTTTTTCCCCTTAAATATTTTTATTGCTGAAAATACATTAATAGACTTATTTTATCATATTCCTATGCCAGTTAAAAAGAAAAACAATAGGCCCCCAGAGAAAAGAACAGTTATTAAATTAACATTTGACATTAATATTTGTGGCGACTATAATTTATCATCAACCTGAATCTTTATTATATTATGGTTAGAGGCCCAGTGCACAAAAATTCGTGCACTCAGGGTGGGGGTGGGGGGAGGTCCCTCAGCCCAGCCTGCATCCACTCACAGTCCAGGACCCCTTGGGTAGGGTCCCTAGGCCTGGCCTGAGATCAGTGCCTATCGGGGCTTTCCTTCCCCAGGCTGCAGGCAGCTAGCTCCACCCCGTCCCCTGACACCAGTGGCCTCCCTCGCAGGTGACAGGCTGGGTGCAATGGCTTGGCTGGCCTGGGCCTCCCTCTTTCTTTGCTGAGGGGCGGGGCCAGCCCTGCGAGGGGTCATCTGCCTACCTGATCACCCCTAACCGTTGGCCTGCCTGCCTGATCACCCCTAACTGCTGGTCTGTCTACCTGATTACCCCTAACAACTCTGCCTTCCTGCCTGATTGCCCCTAACACTTGCTTGGGGGCGGGGCCATCCTGGCGAGGAGCTGTCTGCCTACCTGATCTCCCCTAACTGCTTGCCTGCCTACCTGATCACCCTTAACCACTCTGCCTGCCTGCCTGATTTCCCATCTCCACTTGCTTGGGAGTGGGACCAGCACTGACTTCTGGTTGGTCAGCCTCCAGTCTTTACTGGTTGTTACGACCCAGGACTTTTATATATTGGGATGCCTGGCTCAAGGGTTAGTAAGCTATACATAATGAGAGGCCAACAGTTTTTAAATGAAAATGCTTTTGCCTTTTCTAAGCCCTTTAGGGGAAGGTAGGGGCATGTGAATGACACACTAGGTCAGTGGTCAGCAAACCGCGGCTCGCGAGCCACATGCAGCTCTTTGGCCCCTTGAGTGTAGCTCTTCCACAAAATTCCACGTGTGGGCACGCACGTACAGTGCAATTGAAATTTTGTGGCCCATGTGCAGAAGTCAGTTTTCGGCCTGGGTGAGTCTATTTTGAAGAAGTGGCATTAGAATACTCAAGGGGCCAAAGAGCTGTATGTGGCTTGTGAGCTGCAGTTTGCTGACCACTACACTAGGTGATATTAGCATACTTTCTTCCACCAATGAATTTTGGTTGTTGAAGGTATTTTACTACCAGATTAGCTTAATCTCATTTTCTTCCTGGAAAAATGCAGCAATAATAATAATTGCTAATAATGAGAGCAGTTAGTATATGCTAGGTATTGTTATAAGCTCTTCATATTCAACTTTATGAGAAGATATGTACTATAATAACCTCTAACATAGGGAGCTGAATATGGATCTTAAATGAGGTCATAAGGCTAGGAACTGGTAGAATTCAAGTTGAATCCAGATAGCTGGCTTAAGAATCCATACTGTACTGTAGCTAACTATTGTATTATACTGACTTTCAAATATTTACTCAATGTCTTCTCATTTCTAGTCTCTGTTTTACATTGATTTAGTATAATCAGATATATCTTTCTAGAATACCATTTCCCACACCATTGTTCAAAACCTTTCAATGACTCTCAGTTATTATCAAGATAAAGTTCACAACATGCATGGTCCTCTCACAGTTTTGCCTCAAAGCAAACTTTCAAGCCAGCCATGTCTTCTTCCTCCCCCCCCCCTTTCTTTCTTCTTTCCTCTTTTCATCAATCAATGTCCAAAAGTGGCTTGTATGCAGAGCATAGGTGATGTGGCAGTCCCAACTCCAGAAATGAGGGAAGCCAGCTATGGTTTTATTACTTCCCAAATATACCCTTCATTTTTACCGAAGTGCTCTACCACTTTTTATTCCTCAAACATTGCTTTGCAATTTCCTTTTCTGTTTCTGTGCTCACCTTCTCAGTGTTCTCATAATTACTTATCAGAAATTTATAAGTATTACAGACATGTTTTGGGGTAAGAAACAAATTCTCACACCGGTCCATATGGGACTTGTCTGAGGCTATTTGAAAAGCTCTTATTAGTAGCAGGGAGTTGGAGATAACCTGGATGCCCATCCTTGGAAGAGCAGATCAATAAAATGTCATGGATGAATAGCATGGAATTTAGGATCATAGAGAGACTGCATATCTTGTTTTTCCTACAGCCCTGTTTAACCTGTTATTCCAGTGTAATTATTAATAGCACCTCCCATATAATTTACCATGATTTTGATGGTAAATTATATGGCTATTTTAACTACACAGTAATTGGAAATAGTAGATTACATATCCATATAGCAACATGAATGGTTCTTAAAAACAATGTGCTTAAGGAAAAGAGTAAAAAATTAGATACCAGTATGTAATACAATACCATTCACATACATTACAATAGAAATACTTGCATAGTACAGCACTATACAATTTTTATACACAAACAAAATAATGTACATTAAATATGAAAAGACATCCCTGGTCTTTGTTGCCCACTTGGTCGAGCATAGTCCCAGGTACCAAGAGGTCTCTAGGTCAGGGCACATGCCCAGGTTGTGAGCTCAATCCCCAGTAGGGGGAGTACAGGAGGTAGCCAATCGATGTTTCTGTTTCCCCTTCTCCATTTTTCTGTCTCTCTAAAATAAAAAAAATTAAATAAGAAAGGACAGTTGCTTATGGAAGGGCAAAGACTGGAATGAGGCTTGGAGGTTAGAAGGAATAGGAAATGAACTTTCTATGGACAAACAGGTTTACAGTTGTCCTGAGAAAGTATCAGGAACTGAATATAACTGTTCAACTAAAATAAGCACACAAAAAATGACTATGCAGCTCCCTAACTTAAAGTTCTTTAAAAGCTTCCCAACATCTATAGGATCAAGTTCACATTCCTTATGAACTGACTCCTGAATACATCAGTAATGTTATGTCTTATTGCATTCTCAGTGCCACCATTTAGGGCATAGCATTGCATTTTTTTTCATATGCATATATGTTATATTTACAAGGTGTGGCAAAAGTAGGTTTATAGGTGCGAATGCATGAAGCACAGAGTTTATTCTTTTTAAAAAAATATATTTTATTGATTTTTTTATAGAGAGGAAGGGAGAGGGATAGAAAGTCAGAAACATCGATCAGCCGCTTCTTGCACACCCCCTACTGGGGATGTGCTCACAACCAAGGTACATGCCCTTGACCGAATTGAACCTGGGACCCTTGAGTCCTCAGGCCGACGCTCTCTCCACTGAGCCAAACCGGTTTCAGCCAGAGTTTATTCTTGAATTATTATTAATTATTTTTATTATTTTCCAAAGGAACAACTGTAAACCTACTTTTGCCCCACTCTGTATATGTAATATAATAGAGGCCTGGTGCACGAAATTCATGCACAGGGTGTGTGTGTGTGTGTGTGTGTGTGTGTGTGTGTGTTTGTCCCTCAGCTCAGCCTGCACCCTCTCTAATCTGGGACCCCTTAAGAGATATCCAACTGCCTATTTAAGCCTGATCCTGATGGGATTGGACCTAAACAGGCGGTCGGACATCACTCTCACAATCCAGGACTGCTGGCTCCCAAGCGCTCGCCTGCCAGCCTGACTTATTACCCCTAACCACTTCTGGCTGCCAGTCTGATCACCCCCTAACCACGCTCCTTCCAGCCTGATTGCCCCTAACTGCCCTCCCCTGCAGGCCTGGTCACCCCTAACTGCTCTCCCCTGCAGGCCTGGTCACCCTTAACTGCTCTCCCCTACAGGCCTGGTCACCCTTAACTGCCCTGCCCTGCCCTGCAGTCCTGGTCTCTCCCAACTTCCCTCCCCTGTTGGCCTGATTTCCCACAACTGTCCTCTTCTGGTGGTGATCTTGTGGTGGCCATCTTTGACCACATGGTGGTGGCCATATTGTGTGTTGGAGTGATGGTCAATTTGCATATTATCTCTTTATTATTTAGGATTTTATAGGATTAGGCTAAGATCTAAAGCCTTTATTCTAGAGAATGAGGGCTGACTAAAGAAAAAAGTTTCATGTGAACCATGTTTCAGAAGACCTTCACTATCAAAGCTATAATTATCATTGAAGCAATAGTTAATATATAAAAAATTATATCTATAAGATTCCTCATGAATCCTGTGCAGATTGTGCTCTTTCTTGCCTCCTTGCCTTGCACATGTTTTCTTTATACTTTTTTGAGAATTCTTATTCATTCATTAAGACTAATTTTAAATGTCACTTTAAAAGCCTTTCCTGACCTCCTCAGGGTGAAGAACTTATTCTTTTGCAATTTCATGTTTCATACTTATCTTCATTTATACTTACTGTTTTCCTTCCACTAAGTGTATGAGCCCCCATTAAGTCTGGATCCAAGGAGTCATTGAATCTAGGTCAGTGTCAGCATATCAAAATAGTAGCCTTTAACAATGAATTGCAGTGTCTTTTGTGTTTCTCTAGTCATCAGCACAGGTTTTTTTTTTTTTTTTTTGTTTGTTTTTTAATTTAAAAGATGGAATATTTAATATGCCTTTGTGATCTTAAACTAATAGTTAATCATGTATTTACTTTTTATCCCAGTGTCATAGACTAGGTTTTGATGACTGAAGTTATTGAAGAACTATCTTTTTAAAAAATGTTTATTTTATTTTTTTATGCTCAGAGAAGTAGTAATTATAAAAAATGCATTCTTGGTGGTAATATTTATTAACTTATTAGGTAATTTAATGTAATCACAGAAATTCCTTGAACTATTTTGGGTGCAAAAAAGAAAGAAGGATTATTTTTAGGTGTAAGAAAGAAAATGGAAGTGATGAAGTATTGTTGCCATCTGCTCACATTTCTGTTAGAAACCACTTACTCTGAAACCAGTAAGTGGTAGATTATTTTTGCAACTAAGATATGTATTTATTTAAAGACACAAAAATCCTAGAAGTGATTTGGAAGTAAAATACAGAATTTTTACTGAAATATATGATAAACAAGTATAATTTTATAGTTGTCTATATAAAATCACTACAACCATATCATATAATAATGACGAATTTACATTCATGTAAAATATTTTAATTTTGCACAGCACACAGCACCATAGTAGATGCTTAATTAAGAGTGAATATGTTAAAACATATAAAATGTATGGTTTCTGGACTCATATTATGATACTGAACATTCATTTCCTTGAATAGTCATATTTTCTCTCAATTCGAAGTTGTCAATGTTATATTCTCTTCTACACCATATTTGTCACTTTTTTGCTTGACTTCTGCTCATCTTTCAGTCTCATCATAGACATTAGTTCCTCTGGGAAGCTTTCCCTGACCCTGCCTAACCCCCTATCCCCCAATGTCCATGCTCTTATGGCGTGTTTGTCATCATGTAAATATATATTAGCATTTTCCAATAGATGTAAATGTATCTGATCAAAGGTCATACCTATCTTATTCACTTGTATCCCTGTCACATACAGTAGATGCCAATAGATAGTTATTGAAAGAAAGAATAAATGAATAAATGACCATTTGAATTAAGGTCCTGGTAAGCAACATTAGCCTTACAGGTCACAAAACCATGTTTACTGTAATGGCAACTTTATTTCAGTGTCTTAAAGAAAAATTCTTTTTTTAAAATAACTATTTTATCTATTTATATGGCTCACAGTAAAAATAATGGTACACTTTGGAAATTCACTGGCACAAAGTACCCTGCCATACTTGAGGGACATTATATATATATTTAGAAAAGGGAATTAAAAGGAAAAATATCCTCATTTCAAAACACTGCGTTACATAATTTTACCTGCACAAACATATCATTTACAAATATCAGGGCAATAAACTGCTGACATCCATAAAAATGTAGCTTTCTTACTAAAATGCAAAAATTTAAAAGATAGATATCTAAACAAGAAAAGACAAAAACAAACTGGAATGAAAGCCAAGATATCTAAAATCAGGTTTTTGGTGTTTTTTTTTGTCTTTTATACTCTTCTCTCCTTTTGCCATATCCTCCTCGAGTTCCAGGACACATTCCTCTGGGACCCTGTCCACACACAGGTCCCTCCACCCCTCCACCCCCAAATTATTTTCTTTTCTTTTTTTAAAAAAAATATATATTTTATTGATTTTTTACAGAGAGGGAGAGGGATAGAGTTAGAAACATCAATGAGAAACATCAATTCAGCTGCCTCGTGCACACCCCCTACTGGGAATGTGCCTGCAACCAAGGTACATGCCCTTGACTGGAATTGAACCTGGGACCCTTCAGTCTGCAGGCTGATGCTCTATCCACTGAGCCAAACTGGTCAGGGCTCCCCCAAATTCTTTTAAATAAAAATATTTCCTTGCCCCACTTATACAAGGAAATTATGAATCAAAAGATAGCTACAGCCCAAACCGGTTTGCTTAGCATTTACATTAGTCTGAAAGAAGATGCCATCTTTTCTCAATGCAAAATAATAATAATAATAATAATAATAATAATAATAATAGATGATAAAAATAATTGGGTGTTTATTTGTTGCTAGAGACCCAGTGCATGAAATTTGTGCCCTCGTGGGGTCCCTCAGCCTGGCCTGTGCCCTCTGGCAGCCCAGGAGCCCTTGGGGGCTGTCTGACTGTCAGACATCATTAGTACTGCCGCAGAGGTGGGAGAGGCTCCCACCACTACTGCTGCGCTTGCCAGCCATGAGCCAGGTTTCTGGCTGAGCGGCACTCCCCCTGTGGGAGTGCACTGACCACTAGGGGCAGCTCCTGTGTTGAGTGTATGCCTCCTGGTGGTCAGTGTGCGTCATAGCAACCGGTAATTCTGCTGTTCAGTTGATTTGCATATTAGCCTTTTATTATATGTTATAGCTATGTTCTAGGTGCTTTCCATTTATTCTCATCAATCCTATGAAGTGTGAACTATGCTCATTTCATAGATGAACTTTAGGGAAAGAGAGGTTAAAGAGCTTACCAAGGTTTCATTTGAACCCAGATAATCTGATTCTAGGGCTTTTGCTTTGTTCAGGATGGTAGATGGAGTAGATGCATCTCTTAAGACACATCTTTACAGTGTAAAGTACCATGTTTTAGGTATTGTTAATTATTAGAATATGTAATATGTTTATAATGTTGAAAAATTAGTTGAGAAAAATTATTGCACATCTTTCGGGCTAAAGCAAGTTATTTGGAATTTGAGGAAGATACAAAATACTTATTATGATTCTCTTGAAAGAAGCCATCAAACATTTAAAAAATATTTGACTGGGTATTCCCCACTATAGCTTTATGCTTTTTCCTTGTTAAAACAGATAGTATGACACTTACATTTGATGTAAAAATCAGGATAGAAGAAGTAGAATAAGAAAAATTCTATTTTATCTCCCATTCTCTTTTGTTGTTTCCTCAGTTCTTTTATTTTTTGGTGCCAATTGCTAATGCTCTTTATGAACCCCTCTTTGCCACTAGGAAACATTAGAATAAGAGATAATTTTGAGGAAAAGGGATTAAAAACATAAAGTAATATGCCAACGGGTGTAAAATTATGTAAAAACCTATACAATTAATTTATTAGCAATGATGAAACAGAGAGTAATGCGGTAAACAGAGTTGGATAGTAAGCAGGTAAACCTTAATAGAATTAGTTTTAACGATTTTTGACAAATGTTGCAAGAAGGAAAAAATATTTGTGGTGAGGAAAATGACAAGTAAAAAAAGATTCTGAAACAGGAATTAGCTAATCACATACAGGAAAAGGAAAGCAGATATATTTGACTAGGGTAGCGGCCTCCCCTGAAAATAGACGAGAATTTCCTTAGAGCAGTGAGGGACCACACCACTGGAGTTAATGAATCAGAAGAGATATTATTTGAGAGATTTCCTGGGAGCCTTGTTTACTATTGTGTCTCTAGAGAAATTATCATGAAATCTAAACTTGTTTTTCACATGAATGTTTGGAAATAGCCCGTCTATAAATTGAGACCTACCCAGAAGGTAGTGTGGTAAGTGGAAAGGGCTCTGCATAATGCTCAAATGGCTGACATGTAATATCCCAAACAGCTGTTCTTTGAAAAGTCCCTGCAGGTGCAAGTTTATTTAAAAACAGACCACAACACAGGTGCGGTTCTCCTTATAAACAATTAACCACAAAGCACTCCCCTAAAAGTCTACGTGGAAACCATTGGAAAAAAAGAGAATTCATTTTTTTTGTCTTAATTTTTTAATTTTTCAAAGAACTGATAATGCAGTGTCTGCCTCCTGTTTTAAGTGTTTTGTTTTTTTTTTGTCAAGTCAGCTGTTGCCTCCTGATATCTTAATATCAATTTTACATACCCTTATTGGATACAGACACATATTTGAAAAAATTCTGCATTCCAGAGCCAAATTGTTCAGGGTTAAAAATGCCAATTAGAAGAAATGTCTGCATATAGAAGCGAAAGACATAGTAATGGCTTTTGATTTTGTGGGAGGTGAAATGGCCTGGAAGTTAGGAGGCTTTGTGCTCCACCTTTAGCTTTAGAATGACTAAGATTGATTACAAAGTTCAAAATAGACTCTAAACTTGTATAATTCACACTTTATAAAGAAGTGCGTAACATCATCTACCACAACTCTCCGCTTCACTCTGCTGAAGCTCCAGGGCCTTCCTCCCTGCTACCCGTCCTGTGCAGACCAAGCTCTCTCCTATCTTGGGCCTTTTACTTGCTGCTTCCTTTCTTTTTGGAAATCAAATTTGACTATGTGATAGGCAGAATAATATCCCTCTAAAATATGTGCATGCCCCAATTCCTAGAACTTGTCAATATGTTACCTGTTACATAGCAAAAGAGACTTGGGAGTTGTGATCAAGGGTGTGGGCCTTAAAATGGGAAGATTATCCCTGGTTATCTGAAGGGGCCCAATATAATCACATGAACCTCTAACACACATGAACCCCTTCCAGCTGGAAGCAGGAGAGATGAGGCAAAAGCAGAGGTGAGAGAGGTGTGAAGTGTGTGAAGGACTTGGTCTACTGCTCTAGCTTTGAAGATCAAGGGGGCTATGAGTCAGGGAATGCTGTCAGCGTCTAGAAGCCCAGGACAACTTCCATATGGTAATGGGCAAGGGAAGGGGGATCTTGGCCCTAAAACCACAAGAGACTGAATTCTGCCAACGGCCTGAATGAGCTTGGAAGTAGATTGTCTCCCGAGCCTCAGGATAAGAGCTAAGCTGGTTGGCACCTTGGTTTCCACATTGTGAAAGTGGAGAAGAGGAATTAGCTTAGCCTACCCAGGCTTCTGATTTACAGAATTGTGCAATAATACATTTGTGTTGTTTTAAGTCATTCAGTATGTAATTTGTAAGGGGAGTATAGAAAACTAATGCAGGCTCCTTTCCTATTCTCTCTATTTAATTTCAACACACACACACACACACACACACACACACACACACACGTTACATCCAATATTATTTTGTATTAGTTTCAGGTGTACAGCATAGTGGTTATATAATCATATACTTTATAAAGTGTTCCCCTGATATTTCCAATGCCCACTTGGCACCACACATATGTATTCTAATACTATTGACTATATTCCCTATGCTAGTACAGGCTCCTTTTCATTTGTTCCTGTTTTTGCCTAGATATTACTTTTTCTGAAAGTATGTCTTCTAAAGTAAACTATGTTAACCCTAACCCTGATGCTCTCTAACAGTACCTTGTCTATTTCACTCATTACTCTTATCACAAACTCTTTATTTTGTTTGTTTTCTTATCTGTCTTTCACATCACAGTATAATCGCTGGGAGATCAGAGCCTGATTAGTCAGGTTATTTATATTTTAGCACCATGATATTTATATCATCAGCATGTCATATGCATAGTAGTACAACATAAATTTGTTGAAAGGTAGTTTTTGATTTAATAGTAAATGGGGTAACCCCAAATAGAGTAATAGAGACTTTATGGTGACCATGACATATCAATGTAATGGAATATTATGTAACTATTTCAAAGGTTAACATGGCTTCTATATTAGTTTTTGTAAATTGGTGTGTGAAATGTATATGACAAAAAGGAACACAAAATAGTTTGCAGAAAAAGTAATATTATATAAATGTAGTTACATATGCTTTGAAAAATTAGAAGTTAATTTTGGAAATCAAGTTTAGTATTCTTAATTCTATCCTTAATACTAAGCATTCGTTTAATCTATAATAATATTCAAAATGTGGGCCATTATTTAATTCTTAGCCAATAAATAGATCCAGAGTTAAGATTATGAAAGGGAAGGGATAGACATTCATTGTTTGGAGTGATAATTGGTCTTCTTTGGATAATAACTCAATTTTTAAAAAATTGTTATGAATATACAAGTTGTAAAGGATAATATAACAAACTCATATAATACACCTTGGTCTAAGAAATAAAGCATGGCAAATAGAGTTATAAGCATTTGTATTCTTTTTAAGATTATTACATTTTTGTTGGTAATGATTCTTGATAAATTATGCTTTTCTGGAGTAGGAGAGAGCGTGCTATTTCAGAGTCTGGGGAAGTACAGAGCAGCATAGCCAGGATCTTGATGGGGAGGAATAAACTGCCAGTCAGACCAGCCTTTAGCTCACTTTCGTCACAGAAAATTCCTTCAATCTTTGTGAGTAACTTTATGTACAATGGATTTGTGGAACTTTGAGTGACTACAGGATGTTTTAGGACTTTTAGAATGTTTAAAATTAAACTGATAAAATTACATATTCATTACTTTGTGTATATATACACATAAAGTATTTTCCACTTTTGAATGCTTTATCTTGCTTCCCTTCTCTTGGAGGTCATTTTTGCTGGTAGATTTTCTTGGCAGAGATCTTCCCTCCAGTGCTAATAGTACCTCATCTCCATTTATTTTTAAGGTTCAATTCAAAAGTTACTTTTCAGTTGTTTAGTGCCTCAAGGGTACAGAAGATAGAGATATGGTATATATGGAGAAGGTGTTAAGACTGTGTTCCTATTTTTCAAATAAAGTTTAAGGATAAGTGGAAACAGTGAATTGTCATACTAAATGCAAAATTTAATCCATTAAAAGAAAAATCAAGAGAGTTCAGCTTGATTTAAAACTAATAAGTTCTTTTAAGATATCATCATCTCTTTTAAGTGTTTAGTGGCAAGATGCCAGTATACCAAGGAGCCTTTTATATTATGTAAGACTTTTTTTTTCTTTTATTAAATTATTATCTGTATACATCTTACCATTGTTATCTAAGACTTTTAATGGAGGAAATCATATGATGGTAAAGGTAGAGGCTAAGGAGAGATTGATTCCTTATAATTATTCATGCTATCTTTGTGGACAAAATGAAGAATTACAGTCTGTGTGATAGAATGGTATTATATGAATTAACCTGAAATGAACTGCTATACCCAAAATGTGCTTGTTAATGGACTGATGTTAGCTTAGAGCTGGGGCTTTTAGATGTATGCCTGAGAAGTCTCCCTTCAGCACTTCTTGCCTGTCTTCCCACAAGGTTCTCTTTCCCTCTCCACCTGCCTCTGCTCAGGGCCTCTGTACTTTCTAGTCCCTCTGCATGAACACTTCCCATATTGAACATTTTCCTTAATGACTTAATTGAGGATTCTAATGGCATGATATCAAGTTTGCAGATGCTGTGAAATTAAGAAAAATAACTTTCAGAATCGTGAGTCAAAAAGAATCTAGTTGGTTGTAATGTTGATTTGAGTTTAGCAAGATAAAACTTAGAAACATCAATGATGAGAGAGAACCATGGATTGGCTGTTGCCTCTTTCAAGCCCTTTCCTGGGGATTGAACCTACAACCCCTGCATGCACCCTTGATCAGCATAGAATCCGGGACCCTTCAGTCCACAGGCCAATGTCCTATCTATTGAGCCAAACAGGGTAGGGTTATAATATGTTTTTTCTCTGTACATACATAGCTTTTAACATAAAGGAAGCACTTTGGTTTCTCTTTAGAATATTTGAATTGCCAGAATCACGACTCTTTCACTCTGTGGCCATTGTTAAGTAAAATAAGGGTGACTTGAACACAAGCACTGTGATACCATGACAGTAGATCTGATAAACGAGACTGCTACCGTGACTAGCAGAGCAGTAGTGTATACAGCATGGACAAAGGCATGATTCACATTCCAGGTGGGAGAGAGCAGGACTGCAGGAGATTTCATCATGCTACTCAGAACAGTGCAAAATTTAAAACTTATGAATTGTTTATTTCTAGAATGTTCTATTTAATATTTTCAGACCACCATTGACCATAAGTAACTGAAACCACAGAAAGTGAAACTGCAGATAAAGGGGAACATCTATACATAATTGGTATTAACTATAACCACCATGCTGTACCTTAGAACTCTGGGACTTATTCATCTTATTTTTAAAAAATTTCTTTATTGACTTATAACTGGAGGTTTGTAATCTTTGACCAACATCTCCCCACTACTCACACCCCCACCAACAATCACCATTCCACTTTTTTGTGTCTATAAGTTCAATATTTTTATATTTCACATATAAGTGAGATTATAAAGTATTTGTCTTTCTCTCTCTGACTTATTTCACTTAGTACAATGAACTTCAAGGTTTGTCCATATTGTCACAGATGACAGGATTCCTTTATTTTTCTAAAATTTATTTTGTATTCATTTATTTTGTTTAATTTTATTTTAAAATTACACTTTATATTCAATATTACTTTATATTAGTTTCAGGTGTACTGCATAGTCATTAGATAATATTATACTTTATAAAGTGTTCCTCCTGATATTTCCAGTACCCACCTGGCACCATACACATCCTCCTATATAATAAAAGACTAATATGCAGATAGACCGAACGGTGGAACGACTGAATAACTGGTCCCTATGATGTGTGCTGACTGCCAGGGATAATGCATGGAACATGGCAGGTGTTAACCACAGGATGGTGGAGCAGGTGAGTGGGGGCGTCAGACCAAGATGGGGCCACAGTTGCTGTCATCAGGGCAAGCCTCTGGTGGTTACTGAAAATTCTTTCCTCCCATGTGCTGCCGGTGCCGGAGCCACTGCTTGTACCCACTGCCAGCGCCCAGAGCCAGTCTTGATCGCTTGGCGCCATCCAAGGGTGCGAGTGGTGGCTGCTGGCCCCAGTCACCCCTCAGGGCTTCTCTACCTCCCCCTGCTTCTGAAGGGAGATTGTGGCTGGCAGCCGCCTCTTGTATCCACTGCCAGCGCTGTCCCCACTCACACCCGCAGCTGGTGCCAGGCCCGCCGCTCACACCTGCCGCCAGTGCCGGTGCCGGTCCTGATCGCTTGGTGCCATCAGTGGGAGCTAGCAGCAGCTGCTGGCCCTGATTGCCCCTGAGGGCATCTCTTCCTCTCCTTGCTCCTGAGGGTTGATTGGGGTAGCAGCTGCCACTCACCCCTGCTGCTGGCACTGGCCCCAATTGCTCTGCGCCCCTTCAGCGGGTGGGAGTGAGGTCAGCACTGTCAGTGTGTGGGAGCTGCAGCAGTGGGAGCAGGGCTGCCAGAAGAGATGGGACTGGGGGGCCACAGTGGGAGGGGCCAGGTGGGACGGGAGGATGGACAGAGACTCCACCCTGTGCCCACAGCAGCCTCATGGCCCACAGTTCCTTTCAAGGTGCACGAATTTGTACACTGGGCCCTTAGTTTATTATAATATTATCTTATTTAATAAAGAGGAAATATGCTAATTGACCCTCATACCACCACAAAGATGGTGGTGCCCATAGCCAATAAGGAGGGAATATGCTAATTGACTGCCCCACTCTCAAAGAAGGTGGCACCCACAGCCACAAGATGGCAGTGTCTAGTCCTCCCAGCCCCGCCTGGGTGGCAGTTGTGCGGCAAGGCATGTCCCTTCCCAAGGTGGGCCTGGCGGCTCCTTACGCTTGGCTCCTGAATCCCCCAGTCCCCTCAGCCCCCCAGACGCCCAGGGCTGGCCTGAGGGCTAGGCAAGCCTCGGATGTTGACTGCCCAGCCATCCAGGGCCAGCTTGAGGAACAGTTGAGCCTCAAATGGCTTCTCAATTTCCCATTTTTGCAGGGTCCCTGATCTCTTTGTGTTATTTTCTTGAATTTCTACCTCACTTGACTTTGAGGAGAGAAGGGCACCCTGTCCTCCCCTCTCCCAATAGTAAAAAGGGGGACTTCTCTTACCACAAGCACTACTATTTCCACAAAATTTTTTTTAAAAAAATATATTTTTTTTATTGATTTTTCACAGAGAGGAAGAGAGAGGGATAGAGAGTTAGAAACATCAATGATAGAGAATCATCGATCAGCTGCCTCTTGCACACTCCCTACTGGGGATGTGCCCTCAACCAAGGTACATGCCCTTGCCCAGAATCGAACCCGGAACGTTTCAGTCCGCAGACCGACACTCTATCCACTGAGCCAAACTGGTCCCGGCTATTTCCACAAATTCAATAGCTCCTATGATGGCATTCTCCTTTTTTCTCCTAAATCCTCTAAACTAGGAGTGGGGAAGGTCTGGTCTGAGAGCTCTATAAGGTCCATGAAATCATTTTGTCTGGCCCTGCCCATGCATTAGGGTGAGTTAATTAAATGTTTGACCAAATATAGCAGGCTAATTTTTAAGTTAATTTAGTATGGCCCGCGAATGATGTCATAAATATCCAATTGCCCTTAGCAGAGAAAAGGTTCCTCACTCCTGCTCTAAAGACTGGAGGAGGGAGAAGCGGGTTGGTGGTCATTGGCACTTAGCTGAGTTCTGTTGCCTTTTGTTAATAAGCCTTGGAGGAAATTGAACTAGAATTTGGGGTACCGTACTTAGCTCTTATTGTTAGTCATCTATGAGTCCTAATTGCCAATACTGGGGCAAAGGAAAGATCACTTTTTATTGCTGAGGCTGTTGTAGTAGCTTTAAAAAGAGGATGGGGACTTGGACTACGGTGGCAGTGAAAATGGAGAGAATCAGATATGTTTGGGATAGATTTTGGAAATAAAATCAACAGGACATGATGGCAAATTAAATGTGGAGAGGAAAAAAGGGAATCAAAGAAGAAGGTTTTGGGTTGAGCAACCGCGTGGATATAGGTGCCATTGATTGAGGAAGATTGAAAACAAAAAGAGATCGGAATGGTAGGTAGTGTGAGGGTGGCTTTCTCATCAAGATTACTGTTTTTCCTGTTTAGATTTTAGGCAGCCAAGTGGAGATATGAAACACAAAGTTGGATATAGGAGTTTGGAGCTCAATGGGCAAGGTAAAGTCTAGAGTTATCCACTTGAAAGTCACGGCATGTCCTATATTCATAGCCATGGGATCAGCTAAAATTAATTAGGGAGAGTTGAGAGAAGAGAGAAGGCTGAGGATAGAGGAAAATTCAGCAGGAGACAGGAATCACCAAAGAGGAGGAAACAAGGAGAGTGTGTTCTCTATTTCCCAAGGGATTAAAGTCTCTGTCATGATTTGAGTATACCGAATATAATAAGCTGTGTCAGAGGAAGTGAAGCATTGACCTATTTCAGGTGGTTCTTAAACAAGTGCTGAACTCAGACTGTCTGCTGCATAGGAAATTGAAACAAAACTTGAGTGGAAGTAAAGAAGGTGAGACTAAATTACCTTAAGGTTTGTTTCAGATAAGTCTATCACTGAACCCCTTACTGTAAGAATCTTTTGTATGAATGTAAAAATAAACCATGCCCGGCCGGCATGGCTCAGAGGTCATGCCTGGGTTGCTGGCTCAATCCCCAGTGTGGGGCGTGCAGGAGACAGCCAATCAATGATTCTCTCTCATCATTAATGATTCTATCTCTCTCTCCCTCTCCCTTCATCTCTGAAGTAAATAAAAATATTTAAGAAAAAAAAACAAAAACCATTTTGGTGAAAAATTTAGAACATGAAGCCAAGCTTCCAATTGTTTGGCTCCCTTGCTTAGAAAGGGTTATACTATTCAGAATTTACAGTTTTTATGGAAAGAACAAAATCTGGAGATGAAATGGTTTAAAAATTAGACTGGGATCTAATACACACACACACACACACACACACACACACACACACACACGGTATTTTCCAGCGTATAAGACCACTTTTGAAATGAAAAAAAAGTCAACCGAAAATTGGGGGCAAAAGACCAAAATTGCACAAAAAATACCTGCAGATCTTGACAACAAAGTAAGTCTTTTCTTTGAAGTGGGGGGTAGTCTTATACAGCGAATATAGGCATAAACCTATGTTTTAACTGTAAAATTAGGGGGTCGTCTTATACGCCGGAAAATACGGTGTGTGTGTATGTGTGTGTGTGTGTGTGTGTGTGTGTGTGTGTGTGTATATATATAGATAAATAGATATATTTGATTATAATATATCTATATCCTATATAATAAAACTACAATATGCAAATTGACTGAACAGCAGAATGACCAGTCGGTGGGGGCCAGGCTAGGGAGCAGGTGGTGCCAGGCCAGCCGAGGCACGTGCCAGCGGGCAGAGGGAGGGGATAGCAATGCGGCAGATGGCAGCAACCAGTGGTGGTGTGATGGGGCCGCGCTGTCCAGCGCAATCCCCTGATGGGCTGCCTGGTTGCCTCCAGCAGAGGGAGGCTGGCAACGGTGGCAGTGGTGGGGTGATGGGGGTGGTGCCTTCCCCTGATCAGGCTGGTCGCCTACCAAAGAGTGAAGCCAACAGCAGCAGCAGCAGCAGCAGCAGTGGGGTGATGGGGGGGGGCATCCCCTGATCTGCCTGCTTGGTTGTCTCCCACAGAGGGAGACCAGACCGTGGCTTAGGCCCCCTCCCCGCCCCCCTCTCCCCCAGTGCATAAATTTTTGTGCACTGGGCCTCTAGTAACTATACAATAGTCAGTATATACGTAGGTATATTTGCTTAGTGCTAAAAAGATGAAACAATTTGCCTATATCACAGAATTGTAAAAATAAATTTGTTTAACAAATTGCCTTTATTAGCTTGCTCTTCTACCAATTTTCAAATATTAGTGTACATAAAGTAAGAATCAACTGGAAGGCTTTCTAATGATACATATTCCAAGGTTACATCTGCAGGAATTCTGGTTGGATGTAGCCAGAAAATCCATATTTTGATTGGATAAGTATTGATAGCTGTACTTATATGAATACCCATATTGAATCTTAAAAATAAGTAGTACAGGTGATTCTAGGGACAATGATCTCCTGAACACATTTTGCAAAACCCTGGTCCTGATACTATATTGCAAGTCTAGGTTACTCTTCTGGTGGCAAAAGTGCTACTTGGATCTCACACCTTATTTTTATTAAAATATCTTTGTAGATGCATAGTTTACATACTAGAAAGATAAAACTATAAAACTGAAAGAATATAAACACCAAATATAGTATATTTATAAATCAAGTAATCTTTACTTTAAAAAAAATAAGCTTTTGTGAAGCTTTATCCCCATGAATTTTTCCAATTGTTTTGGGGAGCTAGACTAGTCTTGTGTTTATTTTTAAGGACATGATAATTTGTAAAAAGTATCAAGCTAACTTCTAATTACTCTTTTTTGGAGTGATGGAATAAATCATTTAGAAACTACAGTTACCGATGAGGAGCTCTTAAGTGGTTAATATTTGTTTTGACACCCTGACCACATTACTAAAATGTGCTTTAGATGTTCCTTTTTCTACTAGATGTAATTGTTCATGTGAATCCAGTATATTTTCTTAACCCCAACTAGTTTCTAAATGCTATGATAGTGGAAATCAAAATGAAAGTAAAGTTTGACAGCATAGCAATAGCGTGTGCTCTAGAGCTGACACTTTGTTCTTGCTAGACTTTCAACACATTATTGAAGGAGAACAATGTGCTAGACTTTATAGCTTTCATTCTGCTATTTTCTACTGCCAGCTAATAAATCTGCTTGGCTACTTATGATCCTGAAGTATTTCTTTAGTGCCTCTCAAAATTCTAGGAGACTCTTAAAAAATGGGAGGACTCAGAACCCAAAGTAACATATATTTGATGTTGCATGTAAATGTAACCAACATGCTCATTTATCCTCTCTTATTTATTGTTCCAAGCCCAACAAATATCATATATACTTGAAAACTTTTTTGTCTAGGGAATAACGTTAAACACCCCTACTTAACTTTAATGGACTCTTTGAAATTATTATTAGTCTTCTGCATTAATTAGAGTAAATGTAAAATAAAAAGTGATTGCATCAAGATGACTTTTGGGCAATGCTTTGGAAGAAAACAGATAAATCTAAGCCATACATTTCTTTGCAGTGCAGCATGAAAATTTCAGACTTTAGCCGCAGTTGTGATTGGCTTTAGTTTGTTAACCTGGAGCGTTATTTTAAGAAAGCAGAAGCAACATCATTTGCACACTCCTTATAGCGCACACACCTTAACCCTGATGGTTTTATCTCCAGTTTTCAAAAGAAGTGAAGGCAAGATGAAGAAGCATTTGCTTTTCTGGGGAGTCCTGGCCATTTTTGTTAAGGCTGTTCTTGTGACAGGTATGTGATATTTTGAAAATAAACCCAGATAAAAGGGAAAAAATGTAGCACAGATCTGTTCTTCAGATCTAAACATTAATGCTTGAGCTTTGGTTGGCCAACTAGCTGGCTACTTTTCTCTAACATGTCTTAATCTTTATATAGGCAGTGATCTTTATGCAGTAGTTCTCTTAAGTGTCTTAAATTAGTTTCAGGGATATGAAGTAATAATTGCTTTAAATACAACATAGACTCCAATGGAATTTTATTTTCCAAGACAGACTAATACTAGTTCAAATAACTTTTCTGGGTCTGGGCCTACAGATTTATTAACAATGTTTAATGTTTTATGGGGCCTATAACTTGATCACCAAACTTTGGTTATTTTATGTATTTACCCTTCAAAGTACTGTAGAAAATGGAGTACATTCTGAATATCGAAGTACAGTTTTTAATAATTAGCACATGATTAGTATGATATAATTTGGCTGAATTGTTTCTAAAACTAACTTTATTCTTATTTCAAGACTGAGTATGATATAATTAAGAATAATCCTTTAAATATATTTCATACTAATTTAGCATTAAAAATAATGAACTTCTAATATTTATAATATAAAGATAGCAGTAAAACATGTATAGTACAGGTATCTATACATATTTATAAATATGCCCATACATATACACATATGAGCTGTCATTGATTGAGCACATATCAGGTTCTAGGCATTATGATAACTACTTTACATATACCATTCCATTTCATTCTCACAGCAACCATTTCAGGATAGGTGTTATTGTAATTTCTTATATAGTCGAGCCCATTGAGATTAAGAGAGGCCAAATATCTTACCTAAGCTCACACAGCAAACATTGTAGTAGATAGAACCCAGGCCCTCTGACCCTCTGACCCATACTCTTAAAAAAAAAATATTTTATTGATTTTTTACAGAGAGGAAGAGAGAGAGATAGAGAGTTAGAAACATCGATGAGAGAGAATCATTGATCAGCTGCCTCCTGCACACCCTCCACTGGGGATGTGCCCGTAACCAAGGTACATGCCCTTGACCAGAATTGAATCCAGGACCTTTCAGTCTGCAGGCTGATGCTCTATCAACTGAGCCAAATCAGTTTTGGCTGACCCATACTCTTAACTACTATCTTATTTTTCCTGTATAAGAGAATCAACGTTTAGTAAATTAATTTGTTCTTATGTAGTATGTGTTGTTAAATCTATTTTATTATTTGTTTGAACTGAGTTAAATTAAATTTAACAAATATTTATTGAGCACCTACTATATCTCAGTTGCTCTTCGAATAAAGTAAGGCACAATCCTTAATAATAGATTTGTTAGGGAAAATGCTACTTGTCAGTGAGAGAGAATGTTGAATCATATAAGTCTTGGTGAATTGAAAGTATTTGTACATTTTCTAGTAGTTATGTAGGCTGCCTAATATTTTTATATAACAACAGAAATGTTAGTTTTTTCCTATGTTTCAGGTAAGAAAATAAACTGTATACCATAAATAAAATACAGACTACTTAAGATTTAATTGTCAACTCACATATTTGATTTAATTTTTTTTGGTCAGATATTTCTGGCTCATTGTATTTTATTGAGAAAGCATTTCATGAATACAGCGGTAGGGAAAAGGACATCATTTTATTCATCTTACTCTTCAAAATGTTAAGCAGAATTATATGATGATCTTAAATTGACGTCATAACGTTTCTTCTCCAGTGCCATACAGACTTTTATCAGAAGATTTAAGAAGTTATGAGTAATATTATAAAAAATTTAAAACGATTATAAGTATGATAATAATGATCTTAAAATGTTTTTGTAATAATTATTATCACCAAGACTGAAATACTGCAATTAGGTCCTCTCAGCTGTGAGATCATTTCTGGAATAATTAGGCTTCCAGTAACAGAGATATCTATCCTAATCACTTAAACTTTATAACTTTATGTGCTAAATTTTTGTGTTGTTGTTTTTTTCAATTGAGGCTTGATGTGAGGAAATTCCTAAAATTATAGGAATAAAATATATTTAACATTTTTATTTAATTAGCACTATTAAAGCTCTTCAAATATCTGTTAACTGATCAAGTCCATATATTAGTACATTTTCTTTATTTATTCTTTGCAACACTTACCAGACTTCTTTGTCTAATATTTAGATTAGACAATAAATGTTGATACTCAGAGTTAAGGCTTTTATGGTTACCTGTGAATTTATTCATTTATTATTTTTTTTGCATTTGGGCACATTAAATTAAATATATAGTTAATCAATATTTTCTGAATTGTTTTTGCAAATTTGTAACATTTTATATCGATATATACTATAACTTTAAAAATAATTCTTATGAGAAATATTAATATAGCATCTGTTATTTTATTTGATTGGATCTTATATCATAATAACCTGATAGTTACTACAAAAAAAAAAGAATATAATTAAGTTTAAGAAGATTGTAGTGGAGAATACTTAAAAATCGTAAAGTAAGGTTATTTTTGGGGAAAATGTATCTGTGCTCCGCTCTAATGCAATGTAACAAGCTATGTATATAAAGGGGAGTTCAGTGAAGGATGTGGCATTTCACACTGGGTTTACAAAGGCTAATGTTAATTTTTGTTCATTTTTGAATGGAATGCTTTGATCTGAGAGAAATCCAGTCTAGATTTTTGTTTTCTCTTTTATTTTGGCATCTGTTACTCATGTTTACAAGGCTACATCATTCAGAGAGCTCTGCTCTATTAATGCATTGGATTAAAACCAGAATGCTTAGGTGTCTCTGGCCTGGTCCAAGGGAAGAAGAAAATTCCTTTTGGAGTACATTGGGTGTCCTTCATTATGCTGTGGGATTCTATTCAGCTATTTTAGATTTGGAAGGAGAACAAATGGAGAAAACTGAAATTGATCAACCATAAAACTGATTTTTTTCCCCCAGCAGGAAATAAGATTAACTCAAACCAAAGTTGTTCAGTAGTTTTTAATTCCTGTTTCTTCTTCTTCTTTTAAAATATGTATTTTTTATTGTTGATAGTATTATGGATATCTCCCATTTCCTCCCCTTCTATCTCCCTCCTCCCAGCCCTTACCATCCCCCCCACCCCCAGGTCCATTTCTTCTTAACATCTTGTATCTTTCCAGCCCAAGACGAAGATGAAGGGACCGTTCTTGCGAACAACAAATGCAAGTGTGTCCAGGTTAATTCTAGGGTCTACCCTTCTCCCGATGATCCTTCTGAAGACATTGTGGAGAGGAACATCAGGATTATGTATGTGGTATTTTATATTTCATTTCTTCATGTTATAAGCAGAGATACTCTGTCATATCAGTCATTGTTTGAAGGTAATAACTATGTCTTGCTCCTCTTTGTGATATGTAGCACCGGACATGAGACTGAATCTATTATAGTTAATGGACCTGAGTCAATTATGTACAAGTTGGGAGCAGGAACAAGGTTCCCACACAATCTAAAACCAGTCAGCTGGATCAGATGATAATAACTGAAGGTTCAGATCTTGTCCTCAATATGCCCTGTGTATATGGAGTTATTTCTGTTTGCTTCGGAACTTTTAGTTGCTCTTGATCAGTTCAAAATGAAACTTGAGATAACACTAAAAGCTTTATTTTATACCACATCTGAACTACAGAGTATTTTACATAGTACTCAAGTGGCGGCATAGAGATAAAGGAAGGCAGACTAATCAAATTGACTAATGTGATTTAGTCTTCACTTGTCCATTGGACTCCAGATATTCATTTCTCTTCACATGTAGTCCAAGTTATAAGTTATGAGTCTTGACGTTTAATTTGCCAAAATGCTAATAATATTTAATAAATGAGATTCCTATTGAATCCAATCAGTAAAGCCTTCCTTGTGAACACTTCTGCCTTGAATACTTTCCTAACAATTAGGTACCTCTTTCTGAAACAACGTAATATCCAATAGTATGTTTTTAAAATTTTGTTTAAAGTTCTGGTTGGGTCACTGGTTGTGTTCTTGTATACAAGTTACTTAACTACTCTATAAACTTCAACTTGCTCATCTTTTTTTTTTTTTTAAAAAAATATGTTTTTATTGATTTCAGAGAGGATGGGAGAGGGAGAGAGTTAGAAACATCAATGATCAGAGTCATCATGGGCTGCCTCCTGCACATCCCCCTACTGAGGATCTAGCCTGCAACCCAGGCATGTGCCCTGACCAGGAGCCAAACCTGGAACCCTGCAGTCCACAGGCCAATGCTCTATCCGCAGAGCCAAACCGACCAGGGCAACTTGCTCATCTTTAAATAGGGGGAAATAGTATATATCTTATGGAGCTACTATAAAGGTAAATTGAGACCTATTATTTTTAGAGAATGAATAGTTCCTGGCAAACTTTCAAAAAGTATTTGCTTTTATTAATCCACCTAAACTACATGCCAATTATCTTTATGTTACTATACTTTTTTCTAATTAAAAAATTGATTAAAATTTTACATATGTCTCCTTTTCCCCTGATTGTTATTAAACTGCTTAAAATACCTTGGTTTACCCAACATTGTTACTGTGATGAATTACAAATGCCTCGGCTTAACCACTGAGCATAACTCTCAAGCTCTTCCATTGACACTTTTTTCCACCTTATGTTTGAAAATCCAGAAATAATGTAGTGCCCTTATTATTCCCCACTCACATTGCTTTCTTCCTCTTCTATTTTTGCATGTTGTTCCTTTGCTTGAAGAACCCTTTCTCCCACTCTTCTTAGCCTCGTTAACTTCTCCTCAACCTGCATGTCTTAGCTTAGACATCACTTCCTCTGGCAGGTTTTATCAAACCATTCAGACTCTATACCACTCAGCTCCCTATTAGAGAGAGAACAGTTGGAGAAGTATGCAACTTGAAGGGATGGATGGCATTCATTGAAGAGGAGGAGTGTATATCTTATGTTTAAATCTTCAGATTTTTAAAATGGCACTCTATAATTCTTTAACTCATCTTTTTTTTTTTCTATGACCATTCTTTTTATATTTTTCCCCCCCTGAATTCAGATAATTCAGTTACTTCATCCACTTTGCCTGATGTGTATTAATGGCTCTGTGATCTCATTTCTAAAAGTTCTATTATTATTGCCATGTCATTATCCCAACTCCATCACTTCCTAGCAATATGACTTTGGGGTAAATTACTTGACTAATTTGAGCCTGTTTCCTAAGCTGTAGAAGAGGGATACAGTATATGTATGTAGATATACTAGTATACATATACTTTATAGGGTTGTGAGAATTAAATGTGATAATATGTAAAAGTGTCTAGAACACTGTTTGACCAAAAGCAGACATTCATACATGTTTATTCCCTATCAATATCCTATCAATATTTAAAGCCCTTTCTCATATTACTAGAACCTTTCAAGCCAATAAAGAATAGATCCATTCTTCATTCATTCAACAAATATTTATTGAGTGCTACTAAATGCCACTGAGGATTGGAGTTGGGGACTGTTGGAGAACTTACAGTCAAGTAGGGAACTGTAAACAGGTAAAAAGGCAATTACAGTACAGTATTGTAAATGCTATGATGACAGGAATAGCCAAAGGATGTTAGAGGGCACCCAATCCAATCCTTGTGGGCTGGAGGAGAGTGGCAGTGGAAGCAGGAAGAATGTTTGGAGTAGGTAGTGGAAGTGAATGATGGCTGCTAGCTGGCTGAATGGGAATTAATTGGGTAAATGTTTGGGGGAATGACAGGCTTGATAAGTGAGAAAGAATCATTCTAGGAAAAGGAATCAGAGTTGCTATAAGGAGTACATGAGATCATCATTTAATATATTTAGCATAGTACCAGGTACACTGTAAGTGCTTAGTAAATTTGTTTTTGTTATTAAAACATGATGATGAGAAAAGCCTGGTAAGTTTATGGGATTGTCAGCTGTTGTTCAGAGCTGGCATGTAGTGTAAAGAGGGTGGCATGGCGAGAGATGAGGCTGGAGAGTGACGGCATGCCATTAATGATACCCTGGTATTTCTGGGAGACACTCGGTGCTGTTTTTAAAAAAAATATATTTTATTGATTTTTTTACAGAGAGGAAGAGACAGGGATAGAGAGTCAGAAACATCGATGAGAGAGAGCCATCGATCAACTGCCTTTTGTATACCTCCCACTTGGGATGTGCCGCAATCAAGGCACATGCCCTTGACCGGAATCAAACTTGGGATCTTTCAGTTCGCAGGCCAATGTTCTATCCACTGAGCCAAACCAGTTTTGGCGAGACACTCTGTTTTGAGCAGAGAAGGAAATTAGGCTTGTATTTTAGAAAGGCCATTTTGACAATAATGTAGCCAATGCACTTATAGGGGTCAAGATTGAAGGAAGGCATTGCTAGGAGAAAAGAGGCAGTGTCCTGAACCAAGTGGATGGATTTCACAATTGAACTGTGACATGGGATTAAATATAGGTCATGACAGAAAGGGAGGACTCAGGGATGTTATCCAGGTTTTTGCTTAGATATTTATATAAATATTATTGCTAAACACTGAGTTAGAAAACACAGGTTTTTTTTTTTTTTTTAATCTTTTGGTAGAGATGAGTGCTTGTGAGGAGAATGATGACATAGATAAAAAAATGTACAAGTTGAGAAGATCACCTGAACTAGTTGATTAGCATTATCTAATTTTTCATGGCAATCACCAAATCAAGAGATTTGGATTCCAGCTACAGCTTTACTACTTAGTAGTTGTGTGATCTTGGATAGGTTGCTAAGCTCTCTAATTTATAATTTATGCATTTCAAAATTGTGGATAATAATAGCTGTCCATCTACAAATATTGAACATATTCCACATACTACACATGTAGTGAGGCACTGGGAATACATAACTGTTTTTGCATCAAGGAACTATGTAGTCTAGGGAAGCAGTTATGCCTCAAGCAACTATGATTCGGTGATTGTTATAATAAAGATAGATGCGCTTAATAAGACTGGAGAGGAAGGAGTTTATTGAGGGGTGGAGATGGGATCTAAGTTATCATAGAGGTCATAGAGAGGGTAAAACTTGAGCTCATTGATGAAGGGAAAAACGGATTTGCCAAGTGAGCAAACATCACTGAGAGAGGAGTTGTTGTGAGGTTTATTTTGAATGGGAAATGCTTAAATTATAGCAACTTACTGTGAAATCTGAGTATGAGCATCAGCATAGACTCTTTTAGAGTGCTAAATTCACTAAATGCCCAAATGAAAATTACTGCCCAAGCAATATACCTAATACCAAAAAATAGCAATATCTGTTAGTTTAATCATTTTGACTTGTTTTTCTCTTTTTTTAGTGTTCCTATTAACAACAGGGAGAATATCTCTGATCCCACCTCGCCATTGAGAACCAAATTTGTGTACAATTTGTCTGACGTGTAAGAGATTTTCCTTCATACTACTATACATATATATGCAAGTTAACAACTTTACAAATTAACTTGTTAGTAAGAATGTTTTAGAAAATATTTTTGGGTCTAAACATTTATCAATATAATTTTAATTTTTGAATACATTAATTCCCATGCTAATTATTAGGTACCATAAATTGATAAAATGTAATCGCAAATAAAAGTTAGCTGTAAGTTTATTCTAACAAAGAAATACTTGCCATTAGTACAGGAAGGGCTGATTTGTTTTAATAGTTCAATTATTGGATTTCAGGCATATTAACATGTAGGTGTTTGTGTTTTTTAAACTACAGAATTCAGTATCAAACAATTTCTTTAAAAATATTCTTCCTTCTTTGTCATCATAAATAACTTATTTAATTCCAATACATAATTGTCAATTAATCTAACAGAGTAGAAATTGCTACACAGTATAGGCAAAGCAATAGTATATTATTAATCATATTACTTACTTTCAATTAATTTTTATATTAAAGGTTGAAAATAAATCCCATAAACCATTCAACATTGTAGAGCACTGCAAAGAACAGGTTGATTTTGGATACAACATTTGATGGGGATTGCCTAATGCATAGATTTGTTTTTCAGCTGTAAAAAATGTGATACTACAGAAGTGGAGCTGGGAAACCAAGTGTTTACTGCCACCCAGAGCAATATCTGTGATGAAGACAATGAAACCTGCTACGCCTATGACAGAAACAAGTGCTATACAAATAAGGTCCCATTTTCCTACGGTGGTAAGACCGTAATGGTGGAAACAGCCTTGACCCCGGAGTCCTGCTATCCTGACTAATTCATTGTTGACTGCACAGCTTACCTTGAAAGGCTCTCCATTTTGATCCAGAAAGTTAATAAATTTATTACCAAAGAATTTGAAACCACAATATTTTGATAATGTAAAGCTCTAGCCTCCAAGTAATTAAAATAGTCACATTATTTTTATTAGTTAATTACTTCTCAACTCTTAAATATTGTATTTTCACATCTAAGTGTTGAATCTCTTATTGCCCTCACCTGAAAGGGTCTATGTTAATAAAGTCATTTCTAACATTTAAAAAAATAGACAAGGAGAGAAAACAAAACTGAAGGTTAAAAATCAGGATACAGAAGTAAATTTTATGGGTGTTTTTTGTAGTTTCTTTTATTTTATTTTTTGCTTTGCCTTGGAGAGCCAGAGCTTTTGCACATTCCATGCTATTCTCTTTGAAAAAAAGTAAAACGTATAGAGGAAAGTGATATGCAAACACAAGTCAATTATAACTCTTCATTAAAAACGTGATTAGGAAACATGTTTTAGAAATATTTAAAAAATAATTAAAATTGGATCTGTAATATTTATGAAATCAGTGAGCTGAAAGTGACATAATTAAATGCAGAATTGAAAAATTTGTTTTGACATAACACAGATTTGGTAGCATATGATACATTTTTTTTTCCGATAAAATTAAAAAAAAACAATCACGGTAGTGTAAGAAATTCCTACTGGAAATCATCAATGTTGTAACTGGATCTAATGAAATATGTATTCCACAATATGTATTCTCTAGCATAGTTTGAACAATTAAATAGATTTTTAAGCATATACCTGTGTGAAATAATTTATTGGAAAAAAGTTTGTGTTAACTTTGTTGTATGTAAGTTAAATATAATTGATTACTTATGAATAGTTTATAAGTATGATGTGATTATTCATTAATTACTGACTTCATACATTTACTGAGGTAGCTATGTGATACAAAACTAAAATTAAATAAAAAGGCAAGGTCCCTCACGACAAACATAGCGTTCCTAAGATTAGTTAACATCTCTCACTTCATACAATTACAAGCAATTCTGTTTCTTGTGATAAGAACTTTTGTGGGGAGAGTTTCTGGAGAGGCTCCTCTCAGTCTCCTCATCTTTGCCTTGTGTTTTTTTTTTTTTTTTTTTTTTTTTTTTTTTTTTTTTTTTTTTTTTTGCCTACCTAATAGGAAAAGATTTTGTGACCACATTGCCTCATTAAATGCCAGCTAGAAAAGCACCTCACACATAATCCTGTGACCTTCTTTCAGAAGTTCAGTTAAACTCAAAGATCCTCATATTAATAATGGTTTAGTATTCACTATTAGGTAAGCATCAATCAATGTTTTAAGTATTAACTCATTCAATACAAACCTAGAGTAGCTGGTGGCTCTTAAATGAGAGTTACTGAAGAAAGATAAAGGCATTCCTGTTAGCTTGTTTTAGTCAATAATTTAGCAAGGAAACACTAAGGAAGCAACGGAGAGGAGGCAGCTCTGAAAGGAGCCTCTTGATTCTTTGCAGGGAGCGTATTTGACCAGTGGCTCTGGTACCCACCACTGTGTGTATATGAGGTAATGGGCTGCTCCCAGCTAATGCTGACTGAGAGGGTACCGATACTAATAGAGACCAAAGCCTGGGAGACACAGGACTCCTCTGATGGGTTACTGACTTGAGGACTCCCATCAGCTTTACTGAAAATTTCTTAGCACCACACCTCCATTATATATTATCTATGCAATCTTCCTTCCCACCTCCTTTCCTCCACACAGGTTAGACCTGAGTCAGAATCTGATGGCTCTCTCAGGCTTCTTGGGCTCCTGCCCCATTTTCTTTCACAGTTGTTTTTTTCTAATAAATACCTTGTACCTTTAAATCTCATCTTGGAGTCTGCTTCTGTAGAACCTGAATGAACATAGTAGCCAATTTGAGGTATCTGATTTAATGATGATGATGTTGATACTGAACATTATTCACTTGTCATGTGATTCCTCTATGTCAGTGGTGGGCAAACTCATTAGTCAACAGAGCCAAATATCAATAGTTCAACAATTGAAATTTCTTTTGAGAGCCACATTTTTTAAACTTAAACTTCTTCTAATGCCACTTTTTCAAAATAGACTCACCCAGGCTGTGGTATTTTGTGGAAGAGCCACACTCAAGGGGCCAAAGAGCTGTATGTGGCTTGTGAGCCACAGTTTGCTGACCACGGCTCTATGTCATCTAATTTTATCCTCAGAATGAATCTTTGGGTTACCTTTATGTTGTTATTGAGAAAATGAACTCAGTGCATAATTAACTGTTTGACTGGTTCACTGGCCTCTTAAATGGCAATGAAAACTCAGTCACTGCCATACTCTCAACAAATATCAATAGAAGCCCTCTGATATTCATTTTTTGCCCACTATAACATTTTCTTTAAGTTTCTGTGACATTTTGAGGTTAATGTGACCAATTTATTAATCTGTTATAAGTCAGTTATTTCTGATTTTTTTGTCCTCCTTTTAAAATTTGAGTTAAATGGATGCTGTTTTTAAAGGACAGGTATCAGTGGGTATTAGTGGTGAGAATGTTTTTCTTCTGCATAGTGCTTAGCTATTACCCACTAGTAAGTGAGCACACTCAGCATCAGCCGGAGAAAATTAGAGTAATTAACAATAAGAGTAATGTTCCTTTATGTCAGGCCCTTGAAAACCAGTAGACACAAGTCAAGTATTCACATTAAGACTATGGATAGGAAAATTATCCTTTACTGGTCTTTCCAGGTCTTGGCTTTGGGTGGCTGTGTAGAATGGCCTTGGTGGAATACAGATTCTATACTTAGTTACTAATCACCAAGGCAAGTTCATTCAATCTGATTAAAAATAGGAGTAAAAATAACTCTCTCATAGCTTGTAAAAATAAGGACACATGCCATAATTTATGTGTACCACTTATTACAGCTAGTATAGCATTCAGCAACCTTCTGTAAATTGCAGTTGTCATTGTGTGTTAATTGACTTCTGGCTCTTCTCTCTACCCAGTCAACAAATCATGAAACAATGTGACCTTATTGGATTACTGTTTCTCAGTCTTTAACATGCATGAGACTCATCTGGAGGACTCATTGAAACTGATCCCTCCTTCCCAACTCCCATGATGATTAAGTAGTTCTGGGATACAGCAGGAACAAGTACATTTCTCAAAAAATTCCCAGCTGCTGCTTTGAATCCTGTGAGAACCATTAGCATTATAAGCTTCCGTCTCCTCCTGGTGGTTGATTTGTGAAGTACAATGCATATTCATTTTCATCATGTTTCATTTAATCCTCAACTGCCCTATGAAATAAGTACTATCTTCATTTTACAAATGATGAAACTGAGATGCAAAGAGATGAAGTAATATTCGTAGGTTTTACAGATAGTGTATGGAGAAGTGGCAATTGAATCCAAGACTGCCCATTTTCTGTTGAAGCAAAGAAAAGAGGGCGCTGGGTCCTTAGGCAGATGAAATGGACACTGAGTACAGGGTATACCGTGACTGGGGAAGTGATGGGCTTTGAGAGCCGCTTCATCTATTTCACAATCATACATGTGTCAAACTACAACTCAGCTTCCTCCTTCATTTGAAGAATTCTGCTCTGCCAAATGGAATTTTGTTTGGTACCAGCTAAACCCTGTTTCTAAATCTTATTGGCCATGATTTCAAAGTGAGAGATGAAGGTCTAGTGGCTGATGTTGCAGGACTCAGGGTGAGAGGCAAAGAAGAATGGGTGGACCAGACCAGAAGTTTTGGTTCCGTTATGAAATGGCGATTACCTATCCCCATCAGCTTTCTGAGTTTTAATGGGCAGCTGGTGTGAGTCACAGTGAAACCTCTGAGGTTTTGTGAAGGAGGGTCACAATTGTTGATTTGAACCCACCATTTTTGGTTCCCTTTTTGACTTTTAGAAATGAAGTTTGGCTTCCTGAGGGCAAGGTGAATCTTCTTTAGGGCCCTTCTGATCATTACTTAAGTAGAGAGGGATATGTCAAAGCAAGCAATAAAAGTAGAAAAAGGTCATGTCTTGTGAATTTCATTTGAAGGAGTATTACGTTAAGACTCTGATGTGAATGATTAAAGTAAAATATGTTCAGGGCATTCAAAAGGCCAGAGGAAGAACCTTCATGATGAGGGTTGCTAGACTAAGTGTTCAGAGGTGGCTGGACCCTACACTTATTTATTTATTTAAAAAAATATATATTTTATTGATTTTTTACGGAGAGGAAGAGAGAGGGATAGAGAGTTAGAAACATCGATCAGCTGCCTCTTGCACACCCCCTATTGGGGATGTGCCCCCAACCAAGGTACATGCTCTTGACCGGAATCGAACCTGGGACCTTTCAGTCTACAGACCGACGCTCTATCCACTGAGCCAAACCGGTTTCAGCAGACCCTATACTTATTATTCTACTTCACTTTCTGCTTAAATTGGAAAATTTCAAGATTTTCCCCAGACAACTGCATCAATGGTCAACTTCCCTTTAAAGAAGTCCATTTCTGGCTGTAAATCAGAAACACTTACAAGTCAGGTATATTAGCCTTCCTGGATTATCTTCTATTTGCCATCCTTGGGTGTTATTGTCTTTCTTTTTTATTTACATTATCATATAAATATATGGCTAGGATATATCCAGCCATTTAAAAATCAGCAAGTGATGGCCACAAGATGTAGGAACTTGCCATAGAAATGGGGAAATGGCGGTGGGTTGGGAGTGCTAGAGACAGGAGGGGGTCCCCTCGGAGCCTGCCATCCCACTGCATGCACCTTAACTTTAGAGCTGAGTTTAAAAGCTTTATCAATAACTTAACAAGAGCACACAGAATAATTCCTTTACTGCAAGGAATTCAGGCCTGGTATCCAGGTTTGCAAAAGGATATCTGTGCTGACAAAGAGTCATTTTCTACAGGGACATTTCCCCTTTTTATTTTCTCACTATAGTCTCAAATTTAATAGATGTTATTATCCCCATTGTTTACATTACAGAGGTCTCAGATGATAAATTGTTTCAGTAACTCATAGATGAAGATTGTCAGCATATCTGCCAAAACAAGTGTATGATCCACACGTTTTGATGAAATAGTGAAGTGAAAGAGTATTTTACAATGAAAGGCATGCATATCTAGATTAAAAAACCATTTGAAAAAAGTAGTGAAACATAAAATGTAATTTTATTTTGATGAGGTTAATTCTTAAGAGACAGTTTATTTAGAATAAGTTAATGATTTTGCAATGAGTGATTCAAATATAAAACTGGCGATGGGGGTGGATTTAAGCAACTAGTAAATGGCCTAGACAGTCTACCTCTAAGATCCCTGTTACCCTGAGATTCTATAATGCAAATGTCGCTGAGTACATTAAGCTGCAGAGTGTGGTGGCTCATTCAGCATCCCCAATGGTTTAACCCGCAGGAAAAGCACACTGTGGTATTTTCATGGGAGCTTTAATAGGTTATCTACTATGTGCCAAAGACACTGAGCCAGGAACGTTAGAAGACTCAAAGGATAAGATTCGTTTCCTCAGGAAGTTTTCAACACTCTATTTTCTCAAATTTTGGAGGTCTCATGAAATCTATCCTGATGGTCAGACCTCAGAAAGAGGGCAAGGGAGGGTGAGAGAGGGGCAGTATGAGATCAAACAAAAGACGTGTATGCATGTATATAAACATAACCAATGGACACAGACAGTGGGGTGAGGGCCTGTGTTGGGGGGCAGGAGCGGGTTGGGAGAGGTCAACGGAGGAATAAAGGAAACATATGTAACACTTTCAATAATAAAGAATTAAAACCAAAAACAAAAAAAGGAGTATGACCCAAGAAGAAGAAAAAAAAAAATTAAAAGAAATCTTTCCCAGGAAATTTCTCCTAAGAATTCCTTAGAGTTAGAAGGTAACTTTCTAGGTAATTCTAATAATTCTTTTTCTCTAGGAAAGAATATATAGATGGTGGGCCAAATGCCATTAATAAAAACAAAATATCTAGATGTATTCTAAGCAAGGCAATGTAAAAATGTCTACTTTACAAAATAATTTACACTATTTAATCAAGATATGAAGAAAGTGTGACTGCAAATAATTTTAGTAGGATATGAAGAATGAAAATCTTTATGTTGCCCTGGCCCATAGTTCTCAGCAGTTAGTACATCAACCCACACACTGAAGGGCTATGGGTTTGATTCCTGGTCAAGGGCACACATTTGGGTTGCATATTTGATCCCTGACCCTAGTCAGTGTGCATGTGGGAGGCAACAAATTGATGTGTTAATCATCAATAGTCCAACACAGCCACCAGCACAGCAAGGGCCTTTCTCACATTCTCACATTGATCTTTCTTCTCTGTCTCTCTCTGTTTCTTCTCTCTCTCTCTCTCTCTCTCTCTCTCTCTCTCTCTCTCTCTCTCTCCTCAATCCCCTGCCTCTCTCTGTCTCTCTCCTCTCTCCCTCTCTCTCTTTCTCCCTTCCACTCTCTGAAAACAATGGAAAAAATATCCTCATGTGAGGATTAACAACAACAAAAGCCTATGTTTCCAGTAGCACACATGGCTAGAACCACTTATACTGTACTATTAAAGAACACTGTTGAGTGTTTCCTTTATTTGATTTAGGGCAGTGTTTCCCAGATGATGAGTTGGTGATGGGATATACCAAGTCCTAGTCTTTTTTGTCTAAGTGCTCAGTCACAGAGTGGCAGTCTGTCCCTACCTACTTCCCTAAGCCTTATCCCCCTGCTGCTTGTTCTGGGTAACAAGCCTGTTTCCCCCCCCCCATACTTCTCCTTGAATGTGTTCCCTTGACTGAGCTGTGTTTACCTGGAAAGACCCTAAGAATATAAAAAATGAAAGTAGGTGTCAGTATCTACTATTTATGAAATATATTCTATAAACATGTTTAGGCTAGGCCAAGAAAAAAAGTAGGATAGAGTTTAGAGAGTAGTCTTAAGATAAGAAAATGGTGTAAGGAGAACGATAAATTGAAGGGAAGAAAGGAGTCAGAGAAGAAAGGGACTGGTTGACAAGTGACGTATTAGGAGACAGAAAAAAGGGGGAAAGAGAGGGAGACAAAAATGAAAAGGTAGATGTAAAGGCTAATGATGGTTAAAGATAGCTTACTATGTAAGAAGTGATAGAAAGGTGGAAAGGAAAGAAATAGAAAGCTAAATATGGAATGGTTGAGAGAGAATTAAAAGAAGAAAGATAAGAAAGTAAGTAATAAAGGTAGAGAAAAAAGAGGTAGTGAAAGAAAAAAGTGCCAAGAGAACATTTCCTAGGGGGGAAAAAAACTGAAAACAAAAATGGACAAAGACAAAAAAAAAAAAAAAAAAAAAAGTACAATCATCAGGATTATACTGACACAGATCTCCATACACAAAATGGAAAGTTCATCTGCTTTTCTGTTTTGCAAAACCAGAGCATTTTGCAAGTATGGGACTTTGAGAGAAAAAAGAAGACTCAGCAAGCAAAGGGAAATGAATCCAGACAAGTGGCTTCCAAGTTTCAAGGTAGTGGTGATCATAGTCTTCCTGCCTTTTTGTTTGCTTGTTTTTTAAGGTCTGCACTAATAGTGGTAGCACTGGATGTAGTGACTTCAAGAGACCCAACCTTATCAGCACCACATGGGTCACTACTCCTATTGTTGGAATGGGGGAAAACATAAGGATCACCAAGCAGGTCAGATATTTAATAAAATATTCAGGGGAAAACTTTGAGAACCACTGTAAAACCACCTGTAAAATTTTCAGGTGTTTTTCTTCTCCAAAGAATGCTCAGTTGATATAATATCTAGGCCTGAAGTAGTAAGCAGTCTTGTGGATTGGTCCCTATTTGAAGAGAATCAAATGGAATGTGTTCATCTACATTATAGGGGTCTACAATTATACTCTGAAACTGAGTCCCAGTAGCCAATGAGTCAGGAATTTCAGTAGGCATTATTGAATCCCCGTTGAATGGGCTTTCCCTTCCCATGCTAGATGGAGTTCCAGGGCTGGAGGAGTGATACTTTGCTAATTTGGAGCCAAAGCATGGTAACTGTAGAATGCTAGATGGTCTTTGTTGTTTCCTTTCGCCCTCATTTCCTTGTACTTCACTTTGGATTTCTTCTGGCTTGGGGCCTTCATCAGGTGTGCTGATAACAAGCTGCTCCGGAGTAAGGTCAACAGTCCTTTCATTAAGCTGGTTGCCTTCAATTATTGGTTCCAAAGCATTGTTTCCATCTCCTCCAAAGTCATTTTTGAGACAAGGTATATTCTTTGATTGAAGGGAACTGGCTTCAGAAAAGGGCATAATTCCCCTTTGATTCTTTATAGAACACGGTGTGTTCCTCCTCAAAGTGGACACATCATCTCTAAAAGGACTTGGGTTTTGACTTTCTCCAGGCTGTCTTTTCTCTGAGCTGTTTCTTTGGCCAGGTAGGCTGCTTGTCGGGAAGATGGTTTGTCTTGCTTGCTTAGTATGGCTATCTTTTGTATACAGGGGACTGGTGTCTTGGTTCTCCCCTGGTTCAAGACCAAAGGATGGAGTGTAGTCTTGTAGAGCAAGTGGATTGTCCTTGTGTCCAACAGAGCCACCAGCACAGCAAGGGCTTCTTTGGTTTTGGTGAAATAAATGTGCTTCTTTTTGACCTGCTGAATAACTTGGAGGAATTAAGTCACGGAAAGCCAAATGTTCGTTGTCTGGTGAATTTAACCTAGTATTCTGCATTCCATAATTCAAATTCTCACCTTCACGCCATATTGGATTTTTCTGAAGCCCAGCTGGGGAGTTACTGGAATAGTGTGGGTTCTCTTTCTGGTGTGGTGGACTAACAGGGGCTTTATGTAAATTGGTTGGCCGATCCCAGAAATTTCTGTTAAAGTATGGTCTTCTTTCTTTCTGCCCTTGGGTTTCTATCCTCTGGTCCCAGGAGTTCCAAGAAGGAAACAGAGAGCTTTCTTCTTGTCCCACAGGCCTGTTGGCATAATAGCCCCTGTTCTCCACAGGTGGTGGTACCGTGGGAATTGCATTATATGATGGGAAATTCTCATCTGCGTTCCAGGGGTAAAATTCACCATAAGGAAAATCCTCCCTGGGTTTCGACGGATTATCTAAGGAATAGGGAAGGTACTCCTTTGGTCTGTTTGAGGTATACTGTTCATCTTTGTAGTGCCTAACCGTGGTGCCTTCTCTAAAGCGTGACTCCTCCGCACCCCATCTACTTTGTCCTGGGAAAGGTTCATCTCCAGTTGGGTCAATTGGGTCCTCTTCATTATAAGGTACTGTCTCTTTTGGGTCTGGAGTATTCACTGGGTACAGCGGCTCTTCCGGTTGTCCCACATTATTGGGAGAATCATCTCTCTCATCCCATGTATTGCTTCTAATGTATGGTGAGCTTTCCCTGGGGTCGTAGGGGTTATAGTCAGGGTAGTACACATCTGCCCTAGAACCATGGGAAGGATGCGGTAAGTGTTCTTCCTGCCTGCTGGGATCTTCCTTAAAAGGTGGAGAGATGTCTTGGTGGTTCCAAGTATTTCTTCCAGCAGGAAAAAGTTCTCCTGCAGGGGAAGGGATGTCCTCAGGGTATGCAGGCTGATAGGTACTGTGCTTTAATTCTGGTTGATTAGTTTCTGATTCATACGGGATCCTTCTTGGCTCTAAAATAATCCCTTTGGGCAAATTCTGGCTTTGGGTTTGTCCTTCAGCATTTGGGGCTCTTCTGGAATCTCCTCTTGGGTAATAAGAGTTTTCACGTTGATCAATAGAATTAAAATTTGGGGGTAGCACTTTACCTTCGGGAGGAGGCAGTTTATAGTTTGATTTATTAGCTCCATTATCTTGAGAGTTTCTCCAAGGGCCAGTTGGATCTCTTGTAGGAATGACTACTCTTTCTTTTTGACCTAATGGCTTTTCTCTTGGGTTTTGAATTTTTTCATTGTGACCAACAGTACCATGTTTGGGACCCAAAGGGGCAACATTGGTTCCCATAGGCTGTTTATTTGGCCCCTGAGGTTTTCTTCTGAAATTTGCTGGATTGGGAGAATTGCCTCTTGCAGTGGAAGCATAAGGTCTGCGATAAATTGGATTTCCTGGATGAACAGCTTGCTTGCCTCCCAAAGCATAGGAGTTCCACCGAGGACCCCTTTGGACTGGGTTTCGGTAAAAAGGCCCATTCTGTCTGGGTCCCATGGCAGTACCAGTGGGACGCCATTGTCTTCCTGCAGGAAAACTTGGAAAGTTAGAATGTGGGTAATTTTCACGAATATTTGGCTGACCTGAGCCCCATGGGATATGACTTCTTGGTGGCCCATGGCCTGAAACGTTAACTGCAGGGGCTGGGTTGACCCCATTTTGAGCTGTAGGGTTGCTCCCAGCGTTGGGCCCTTGGCCACTGTTTCCTGTTGGGCTGGTGTCATTACCACCCGGACGCCCCCCGGGATTGGGTGCATTTGGTTGGGTAGAATTAGTCTCAGGAACTGTTGAATTAGATGAGGGCTCAGTGGCTGGACTTTCCGTTTTAGGAGGGTCTTTTTCTTTGGGTTTTTCAAAATCTTGTTCAAACATTTCCTCTGAATAATAGGGAGGACGACCCCCAAATCCCTGATATCCAAAATATCCAAAGTAAGGATTCTGTAGGGAAGAAGATAGACATTGATAATTACTCTCTGCTTCCCACTATGATGGTGCTCAGAATTTTTTAATGTGATAGGGAAATTTTATTAGCCACATGTTTCTTTTAACACTAAAGAATTAAGCTTTCTTTCTTGACATTTGATTCCTCCTTGGGTTCTATGACCCTTTTCCCTTCTGTTTCTTGTAATTTCTGTCCATTACCTCTCAGCTTTCTTTTTCTTGGCCTCTATTCTAAAACTATTTTTTTTTTTAAGATTTCTATCCTCTATCTCATTCTCCAGTTCTCATTTTACATATCTGCCTGAGCAAGCTATTGCAGCCAAATTCTTTTACTACAAATATATGCCAATGACTTCCACAGTCATAATTGGCCATCCCAGTCTCTCCTGAGGTTGAGACAGCAGGACAGCTTCAATGAAGCTCTCATGAGTCCCTCCAACAGAATGTACCCAAACTAGACTCATCTTTCCCTAAATCTCCTTCTCTAATATTCTATATCTAAGTAGTATTTAACAGGATTTACTCAGTTTCCCAAGTTGTTTCTGTTTTTCTCCTTTATGTTTTTTGTAGTAATTAATGACCACATCCTATTAACTCTAAAATTTTATTCTCCTCCTTTTCCCCTCTTCCTTTATCCCCCAAACCCCTGAACTATTGCAATAGTTTCCTTACTGGTTACTCTGGATGTAATATTACCTACCTCTAACCTTACTTTTCCATTGCCACCGGAGTAGTGGAGTTTGGGGGGTTGGGTGTGTGGGAAAGTTCTATCACTTTCCTCTTTATTTTTTAATTTTAAAATATTTTTGTTGATTTCTGAGAGAGGAAGGGAGAGGGAGAAAGAGGAACATCAATGATGAGAGAGAATCATTGATTAGATGCCTCCTGCACACCTGCTACTGGGGATCAAGCCTGTAACCCAGGCATGTGCAATGACTGGAAATTGAACCCTGACTCTTGGTTCATGGGCCCTTGTGTAACCATGGAGGCATACTGGCAAGCAAGATGAATAAGCTCTAGAAATCTATGAACATTGTACCTATAGTCAACAATACTGTATTCTATACTTCAAAATTTGTTAAGAGGTCAACAAATGTGAAGTATTCTTATCACAATACATAAAAGAAAAAGAAAATTACAACTAGTTCTCTGAATATTCTCTCTGTCTTTCATTGCCTCTGCGCATAGCTTCTTCATAGCAAACCTTTTCACAGACACATCTATTACTTCCTGGCAAGCTTGACTCATTCTCAGGATTCAGTTTGAATGCTCTCTTCTCTGTCCTGACTTTCAGGGACAGAATTAGGCTCTACTTGGGGTGTCTACAGCAGCATAGACTTATGCTATAACAATTATCCACTGCACTGCAATTGCCCATTTTCCTAGGATTCTCCCACTTGATTCTCCCATGTGAACTTTTTGAGTGAAAACATTTTTTCATCTTTGTTTTCTAGGTACCTACTATGTTTCCCCAAAAATAAGACATCCTCCAAAAATAAGACCTAGCGCAACTTTGGGAGAAAAAATTAATATAAGACACTATCTTATTTTCGGGGAAACAGGGTAGTGCAGGGGAAGTGCTTAAAAAGCGTTTCATGAATGATGCAATGTGTTTGGTAGACATTTGTGTGGGATTTAGGTCATTTAGTTTTTCTTTTAAAATAAACACAATCTAGGGAAAAAGTATTTTTAATTTCTATTTGTGGATGGAGATGATGAGACACGTGGCTGTGGTGATGCCTCTGACATGTAGGAAATCAGACAAGGTCCTTGGAGTTGGAATACAGTTTTCTTAATGCCTATGCCAACTGCCTGGGTCATTCAGCCTCACCCTCTCATGTTATAGTTGTGAAAATTTGAAGTTTTAGTTTTTAGGCTGCATACAATTATCTGACTCATTTTTATTTGGGATTATTTCACAATGATATTTGTTAAAGCACCTTATGACATTACTAACAATAATTTTAAAAAATGTTTTATTGATTTTAGAGAAAAAGGAATGTGGGGAAGAGAGAGAAGAGAGAGAGAGAGAGAGAGAGAGAGAGAGAGAGAGAGAGAGAGAGAGAAGAAAGAGAGAGAGAAAGAGAGAGAGAAAGAGAGACAGATATCGGTCAGCTGCCTCCTGTGCATTCCCTAATGTGGATGGAGATCAAAAGCTGAGAATATATCTTAACCAGGAATTGAATCACCAACCTTTTGGTGCATAGGATAATGCTCAATCAACTGAGCCAATTCAACCAGGGCTAACATAAAAATTTTAATGTCACTATTTTAACTGTCCACTTCCCAGATCTATCAGGTTTCTGCATTTCACTGAGGACATAGCATATATCTAGGAAAAAAGAGGTGGCAAGCTGTGCCACCATCACTGCAAGGATTTTTTGATGACACAGTGCTGGAACATATTAACAGCCTATCACTCTGTGACAGTGGTTCTCAACTTTCTAATGCAGCTACCCTTTAATACAGTTCCTCATGTTGTAGTGACCCACAACCATAAAATTGTTTTTGTTGCTACTTCATAACTGTAATTTTGCTTCTGTTAATGAATCATAATGTAAATATTTGTGTTTTCTGATGGCCTTAGGCTCTACAGCAGTGGTTCTCAACCTGTGGGTCACCCAAGACCATCGGAAAACACAGATATTTACATTACAATTCATAATAGTAGCAAAATTACAGGTTGAGAACCACTGCTTTATGACATGCATTTGGCTCTTCTCCTAGTGTGGTGTCAAAAAAAGTTTGTTGAACTTGTGTCAGAAGACTTGGATTCTGGGTCCAGTTTATCTACTAACTCAGTAGGTGAAATTAATTAGTAATTTATCTTTGCTGGGCTTTGATATATTTGTACAATGATGGAGTTAGATGATTACTTCTCTTGTGGAGATAACATTCTAAGATGCTTTTACTTCCTTCTCTGTTTACTAGTTGCTCCATCACTGGAGAGTAGGTTATTAGGTTAGCCTTCTTTGACAGAGCGGGAAAGTAAGAGAGAGGGAGGGAGGGAAGGAGGAAGATTCCAATACATGTAGAAGAGAAATTATGTATCACATTTATTGTATTTTTACTGGCTTGATTTATTTCACTTTTTCTCCCTTATATCATGGGCACTACAGCAATAGGTTCATGTGTTGGATTTTAGTTTTCTTATTAGGTAGGGATAAATAAAGTAGAGACTGAAAGGTTGTAATTGCTAATGGGGAATGTAGCTTTACTTGTACTTACCCCCCCTTCTTCATTGCTGACTGGTGGACGTCCATAACCTGGTGGTACCCTCTGAAAGGTGAAAAACACAATGAACACAAGAGAAAACCACTTCCTATACTGCTGTTTGTTTGTTAGACTCGAGGTGTCTTAAAATAGTTCCTATCAGTGACTGGGTGTCAGCACTGTTAGCTTTTAGCATCTGAGTCATTAGTTCTCACAATCCAGCTATTAATACAACTATAATTATAATCTGACAGTGAATACTGGTAAATACAATTGCTTTAGAAGGATCCTATTCATCCTACTGAAAATATCATATCCTAGCATTCACCTGGCCCCATCTCCTCAACACACACACACACACACACACACACACACACACACACACATACACACACTCAGACACATAGATGGGAAGGGTGAAGGAGAGGGAGAAAGTGGGATGAGTTCCATTAGGGTCCAAACATCCATATTAGAACATGCAATGATGAAGATTAAATAATGATGCTATTTTTAGATAATCTACTTCACATTTAGGGTGACAAATTGACAATCCTTTCTGCATTATTACTATAATGTTTTTATTTGACCAAGGTTTATTTTTCTACTCAAATTTGAGGGCTGGGTTTCTACTCAGAGGAGGATTAGAAAAGCAGTTCACCTTCCACAGATCTTCCAGAATTTTATATACATGTGTTTAATAGCTACTTCAGCATGAGACTCATGCTCACCTGCTTTTTAACTATTCACCCGGTACTGCCTTAGTTTCCTTACTTCAATATGCCCAGTGTAAGCGGAAGTAACTTTTTTAAGAAAAAAAGTAAGGCACTCTTATATAAATGAATTGTTCCTTGTTAACAAGAAACCTTCTTGGTTAAAAGTATAATAAATAAGAAAAACCAATGAATGGAGTAATCAAATATTTATTTATTTATGTTACTTTAACAGCAACTGGTCTTTACTATTTCTTTAGTTTAAATAGTTTATTTTGCAATTCACATTTTTAATGCCTGTAATGCAATTTCAATATTGTATTTTACTTTAGTGACTTTAAACTTAAAGGATTCTTGTAAATGTTATTTTGTATGTTTTTTTTTATAATAAAATAGCTGTGGCTAGAAATTAGATATGACAATGGAAAAATTTTTGTCTAATCATAGCTTATCTTGTGATTTACAAATTCCATTTTGTTCAAATTTCCCCATTACATTAAATGAGGATAATCTTTGTGTTGTCAAATCTTTTGAGGAAGCAGAAAATGGTAATGAAGTAGCACAACTTTTTAAAATTAACTCATTAACTAAGTTATTAGCAGTTGTTTGATAATTTAGGCTGTGTTCATGCCACCAATTTGAGTAAAAAGTTCACTTAAAAATTCTTTTGTCCTACATGATCACTGATGTAATGATTTTGTCCCATGAACTCTAGGATTGGCACATAGCATTCCCTTTAGAGTGTACAAACTTATATTAGTTTGAGATACAACATGCTAATATTACTTTTCACTTCTAATACTAAGAAGAAAAAACTCACATGCCACGGTGGCTGTTGATAGGGAAACATCCCATTGCCGAATGGTGGGAATGCCTTGAAAGAAAGAAAGAATTGTCATGATGTGGAAGTGAGACTATATGAAAAATAAAACAAAACTGGTAAATACAATTATTTGAAACTTGAGAGTCTACATCACCCTTTGCACTAAACTGTGCTTTTTAATTGTAGGGCAGAGATGATAATAACAACAATAATTAGTATTAGTATTATTGAACACATGTCCTAGGTATTGTGTTGAGTATTTTATATTGGTAAGCTTACTTAATCCTCACATAACCAAAGAAAATATGTGCTATTATTATTCCCATTTCATTTAAGATTCTGAGGTTCAGAGAAGTTAGGCACTTGTCCCAAATCTCATAGCTGATAAATGATTGGAACCAAGAGAGTCTTTTCATTTAATTTTGTTTTCTCTACATCTATAATAGTGTCTAATGATAAATGCTAACCTTCTAGAAGACAGTTGTTTAAAAGCTCCACATGAGATGAGATCTTGAGAAACCATTTATCAGTTCTCGTGCTTTAAGTCAGGACCATCCTGAAGTACTGAAGCAGTCCTGCCTTTCAGGACAACATTTTAGGTAATCAAAATGTAGAGCTTGCAAGGGTCTTAGAGATCTTTTTGTTCATTCATGGGGAACCTGGAGTCTAAAAAGGTGCAGTGACTTGCTCATACTACTACCCTCCAGTTCTACTACTGAAGGTAGAACTCAGATCGCTGTGTCTGGACTCTTCCATTAGAGCTCAGATTACTAGACTCTCCTACCTCTGTATTTTAAAGGGCCTTCTTTAAGGTGAGTTTTTGAGTAATTTTAACTCAGACAAGAACTGAAATGGACTCACCAGGCAGCTTTGAATAGGAGGTGACTGAATCACCTTGGAAGAAAATGTCAAAACTAAAGATTCTCTTTTGCTCACAGCAGTCCCCGTGCTGAGCAGCAGCATGAAGGAAGTGTGTATGTGTGGGCAGCAAGGCCTTCCGAATCCCTTTGAGGCCATATGACTTGGGTTGAAATTTTGCTGGGTGAGCCTCACCTGAGGTGGCCGGGCTTCCTCTTCGGGCGGAGTTGGGGCAGGCGTTGGCTGCTTCAAAGGTCTCTTTGGTGGTGGCTTTTTTGGTTGAGGCGGGTTGGGCTTCGGGGTCTCTGGGGCTAGGTCCGTCTTGCCCTGGCGTTTGGGTGCTGAAGGAGATGAGGGTTTCTTTGGGCGCCCAGTGTTGGGTGGTGGCTGCGGCCACATGGGCATCTGGTACTGTGGGAAGAGCTGAGGGGGTTGCATACCATACCCATATGAGGGGCCCAACTGTGTCATCTGAAAGGGTAGCAAACAACAGTAAGGTCACATGAGGGCTGAGATTCCAGCTCTCCCCACCCTCTTGTGTCAGTCTCCATAATCAGCCAGGAATCTTAAAAATCCCATGGAATTTAACAATGGAAGCGTCAAGATCTTTAGATAGCATTCCCTTACATGTTATCTCACAGAAATGAATTTCATCAGTCTTCTAGAAAACCAACCAACCAAACAAACAAACAGAGCAAAGGACAAATTGGGCAAGAAAATTCAGTTGAAGAATAAAGCTTCTACAGTTAAGAACTGTGTAAGTCAGGTTATAGAGGAGTTGATGTTAAATTCAAAATTCCTGTGACTTGTTAGAGGCTGGAAGAGGAGGAGGAAAAGCAAAAGGAATAAAGTGAGAGTGTTAAAAAAAACAAATGATGAGAGAGAGAGAGAGAGAGAGAGAGAGAGAGAGAGAGAGAAAATTTGTGTAAACACTCTAATGGTGCCTGTGCTTCTTGATTGCAGGTGAATCCTCATTAATTCAATTTTCATTATCAGAATTTCCACAATTTCAAAGTTGATGGGAAAGTAAGAGGAGCAATAATCTGAAAATGCTAATCTAGAGATTGACCTCTTACAACATCAGTTCCCATTCAAATGCTCCTTCTCTGTTTTCACACCAGTTTCTATCTCCAGTCTTCATTAAGCAGTCTCTTGCTGTCTATTGGATGAGGTACACACACATATGCAAATGCCATGTAAACTGATGGAAGATAAAATTTCAACTCTTGCATTAAGATGTAGTATTTTATGACAATTAAGTTGGTGAACACATCAAATTATAGGCAAAGTCACTAAAACTGAGAATGACAGTTTAAAAAGAATTGGGTCAATCAATAGTCAAAAGTGAGAAAATGGACAATGATGATAATTTTAGGTGAGGGGCTTTAAAAGAGAATGGCTTTTTTTTTATTTTTAAATTGTATCTTTATTGCTGAAAGCATTACAGCTATCCCTCCTTTTTCCCCATTGACCCCCTCTACCCTGAACACATCTCCCACACCCCAGACCTTCACATTATTGTCTGTCATGGGTTATGCATATTTTATGTAATAAAAGCCTAATATGCTAAGTGTCTGGTCATCCAGTCAGCCATTCAACCAAAGTGTAATATGCTATGATGTGCACTGACCACCACGGGGCAGATGCTCTGACCAGTAGGTCCAGCTGATCTGGACTAAGTAAGATGGGTCCAAGTGATCTAGACTGAGTAAGATGGGCCAGACATGCCCTGGCCAACTTCCCATGTCCCTCGCTAGCCCCAATCGTGCACCAGTGAGATTCCTTGGCTTGTCCTGCGCCCTCTTGAAATCTGGGCTGAGGGACCCCCTCACTCCAAGTGCATGAACTTCATGCACCAGGCCTCTAGTATGCATGTAACTTCTTAGGTTAAAAAGATTAAGGAAAAGCAGACGAAGTCCTTGATTTTCCTCCAAAATGCTTTTTATAATCATGCCACAAGTCAAAAGTGACAAATGATATTGTACTAACACACAATTTTGTCTGAAAAATCATGCCAAAAGACTCAACAGATGCTTGCTTAATTATTAGTCAGTTCTAAGAATTACCACACAGTGATAAGTATAATTAAATTTATTTAAATAAAATGATAATTTATTTCATAATTTTGGCATTATCTTTTAAAAGAATCCAAATGAAATTTACACCACCTCCACTGAATATTTACTATGCTATTTTTTGTTCTCATTATTTGTGAATATATCTTGTGTGATCTTTTCTCAGAACACATTTCTTTTGGATTTAAAGAGCCCTTGTAATTAAAAATGAGTTTTATTTATTTGAAACAACAATAATAATGAATAAGAAGAAAATTTGTTATAAGAGGACAGGTGAAATTAGTCCCCCCCCCCTTGAAACTCTTATAATTAAAATCTGTGTATAGTTACAATGTAATTATCTTTATATAAACAAGAAATCACCAGAAAGTATAGATCATTAGACATAATAACTTACATGTGGGGAGTTCATGAAGTTGAATTGACCATACCGCATCATCTGTGACCAAAGGAATCCATTAATGTGGCACAAGTGAAACATTGTCATTCAATCAATCCACAAATCATAGTAAATAAGTTGTATTGATTTTTAAGGTACAAGAGTCATAATATATTTTACTGGTTATTAAAAAAAGTTAAATGCAATAAAAACTTCCATGGCATTTTAATTTTTTACTCAGAATTTTATTTTGAGAAGAATAATAGAGAATAAAAATCTTGTCTACTTTGAAGCTATTAAATGTTCACTTCTACTTTTTTTTTGGAATTCAGGGTCTGAGAGTGTGTTAATTCTATAGAAAGATGATTCTTTTTTCTGATGAGTAATGAGTTTGGCTAATGATCCTGGGAAAACGTCATGTGAAAGTTATTTATATACTTAAATGTCTAACAGCCCTTGGTATAAATGGCTACCTTTGCTGGCTTGAAAACTTAGCAAAAAAGCTATAAAATGTAATACAAATTCACATTTAATTTGAGAAGAAATATTGAAATACATAGGTAGGATGGTGCTGAGGAGATGACTACTTTGCCTTAATTTGAGAGTTTAAGTCTTTCAAATCTCACTTCCTCTACCTCTTTCTTAAGACATTTTTATACCAGAAAGTTTTCCAACATTTTCCTTTTTAAATGAACTCTCAGGACAGGGCTCTGGAAAACTTCTCATCAGACACTGAACATATAATACATACCTCCTCACTTTTACTGCTAAACCCAGGCATCCGGGGCATGTGCATCTGAAAGTGAAAGATACCAATGATAAATTCAGAATGTCAGTTGAAATAAGCCCAATAATTTTCTTCAAGCTATGTAACAAAGAGCACACAAAAAAGTCCTAAATTTTAAAAATATACTCACTGGCATAGCAATAGAATTACCAAGCAGACCTAGAAAGACCAGGAGAATCCTCATTTTCCCATTTGGTACCTGAAATAAAAATCTGGATTTTATTTTTGGACTATGAAATACTTAAGCTTGGGATACTCTGCACTTATTTAGGCACTAGCCCACCTGTCTGTCAAGAGGAGTGCAGAGGCAGATAGTGAGAGGGACCTCTGCTGCCATTTTAACTTTACATTAAAAAACTGTTAGTTATTACCTGGTAATGTTCTAAGCTGCCCAAAGGGTCACAGTATAAAGGAAAGATGAGAGGGAAGAAGTGTGGGAGAGAGGGAGGAAAAGAGGGAGAGGGAGGGAGGGAGGGAGGGAGAGAGAGAGAGAGAGAGAGAGAGAGAGAGGGAATTGATGCTTGAGAAATTAGAAGATGGCTTATCGTACTGAAATGTGGAAATGAGAAATTAGGAGTTTTCCTGAAAAATATGAATACTGCTGATTTTGAACATCTAGTTGCTAGGCTGGTTTAAAAAGGCATAGTAATTTCTGACTATATTCAGAATATCTCAGTTTCAATGAGGGCATACTCCAAAATCAGTACTTTAAACTACTTTCTAATGTGATATAGACAACATTCCATTATATGGGGGCTAATTAAAAAAACTGGAATATCCCAGAATCCTATCATTTTCTTCATTATTATATTATCTTATATTTAAAAAGTCATTTCTGCTCAAGGGCTGGTCAGATAAATAGAAAAACATAGGCAAAAACCATAAATTCATCTCTGTTAGATACTTTGATTAAACATATGGAGGAAAACATTGAAACTGAAGACATATATGATGCTTCGAGATTGTTTTCATTTATCCTACTTTAGCTAATTATGAAAGTCTTGTATAATTAGAACTTGTATTTACTTATTTGAACAAGATTTATTCTGAAGCATTTCCTTAGCTAATTCCTTAAGAAAACTGTTCTATTTGCGTATACAATTGAGGAAAATAAAGGATTTAGTCAGAATGACTTATTTTTATGGTATAGCAGATACAACACGATTCTTAGCATAGTTACCAGCATAGGGACACCATTTTTATTCCTTTTGTTCCTGCTTTTATCTAGGCATCTAGTAGTGATTTGAGCCAATACTCAGCCTTCTGCTAGCTTCACAGAAATATAATTAAAGGACACTAACATTTTCCTAAATTTTAAGTGTAATCAATTCCTTTTTATATATCAGAGAAGTTGGGAGAGTGTAATGAAACAAAGGAAGCAGTAATATGTAAATATTTTTTCTCTTAATTAAAGGTTTTCAGAATCATAACATTGTGGAGAATTAAAAATTACAACTGAAACTAGTGTGTTTAGTACAGGAAGCTAATAAAGAGAATATTGGTGAATGCTTTTCCCCCCTAAATATACTTTCCAAGATTATGGCCTAAGATTTGGGGAACTTTTGGATGTTTAATTTCTCGCTTGCTTAGTCATCCATTTAATCTCAGTAGTAGCTGTCACTTAGATTTTTTTATGTTATACATTCATGTAGGAAGATGTGGTCTTATATTTTATAAATATAAAATGCCACTCATTTTCTCTTTTGCAAAAATAATATATTATGTTGGATGACTTTTAAGATTACTTCCATCTCTAGAAAGTTTATGATTAGGTGAAAGTCTATGATGAGTTATTTTTCGAGCTGAAAATAATACTCATAATTATTGCTATGGAGTACAATTATTGCATAAGTTCTTACTTCTTCCATCCCACCTGTCAACTAAAAAATCCTTTGTTTCTTCTGACATATCTAAAGTGTTTTATCCCCTCAAGTATATTTCTGACAAAATTTAGTTTGATATGAAACCTGTGTGTATAAGGAAAATAAATGATAATACTCACCAAGTTATCTAACTTAGGAAAAGAGGTTCCATGTCTGCACTGAAGCAGCAACATTTTTTCACCAAAATTTTCATAAGCCTTTAAGAAAAATACACATTTGGCATGAGAAAAAAACCAATATAGAAATGAAACAAGCAAACAAAATGAATAGTAAAGCTTCAGTTCTATGGCTCACGTGCAATGTTAATTATTTTGCCCAATCATGTCCTCATTAGGGTCTTCAAAAATCAAGCTTATTCTGTTCTTCTAAGGAAATATGAAAATTAAATCAGAGATAAAATGACCCAGGTATTGTACTTGGGATAATTCTAGTGCAGTGTTGACAAAACTTTACTGCTTTATTGGAAATGTACAAAATCACAGTGTTAAGATTAGATTAAGCAGGTTGGAAGAAAACTTAAAAGAAAAACAAATATCCCAAATAAACCAAGGAGTTTCAAGTTTTATCAGAAGATCAGTCTGCAAAACATAGTTATATGCAATATGGTAGTCGACCAACATCTCTAACCTAAGTTCCTTTTTTGGCTCTATATTATTTGTGTTGATAGTTTCTAATACATACTCACCCAATTAGAAGCTCCAATATTAAAAAAAAAAATAACTTGTACTTGAACTTTGTTAGTCTGTCTTTGAAATATATTCTTAAATGGTCTGCAGTGGAAATGACTATAAATTGCTGAAGCCAGAGAGATTTCAAGAAGCAAGACACATTTATTTCTTAATAATAAAACAAATTCATCATGAAGATATCATGTTCTGTACCAAAAGGCTTCTCCTCGTCAGAAGAGGTTGGGATAGCAAGGTCACATTTAAGCACTGCTACAGACCTGCACAACCAATCAGCTTTGAGGAAATAGTCTCGCCAACACAGAGTTTAAGGCAAAAAAACACATCCAATGTAAAATCTGTAATGTGTTATTACAGGAGTTGTTAAATCAAGTCTATTATTATGTATAATAACAGTCTAGGAAAATGAGCTTGTAGCAGTAAGTTTTAGATGATGCTTTCCTTGATGAATTTGGGGCTTTTTAAGTATAGAAACGTTGTTTATACAAAGACATCTAGGAAACAAAGATGAATATTGACTATAATCTGTTGTCATTGATCACTGAACATCATTAAAAGGCAGGTCAATATATGTATTTAATTTAATGTTAAATTAACGTATACTTAATATATAATTAAAATGAACTGAATGCCATGGACAACATAAGGCTACACAGTGTTATTTCTGAACTCAAATATATTTCAGTCACTGGGGATACAGAGTTTTAGAAGCATTCGGCAAAACAGCAAATGGAATCTTAGCTTTTCATGACAATACAACTTCTTTAAAGTATGAGCTGAGAATCTCACTGAAGGGGTTATGTTATGGATTTTTTTTGGAAACCTGACTTACCATAGTAAAGATTTTGTTTCTAAATAAATAAACGATACTTTTCATTGACAGAACAAGCTTTGTGGTCTTTGCTGAGCTTGGATTCTGCTGTTCTCTTACGGCTCCATTTCCAGTGATGATGCTTGCGTGTTATAATGCTTGCATTTGAAAATTAAGAATGTTTAAATTTGATGCCAAAAGCTGGTTCCTACTCTGTATGATTGTGCATAGCAGTTCACCCAGTGGTTGCCCAGGCCACTATTCTCCCAAGGCATGGGAGGTGCCATGTCTTCTCTTGAGCCCGCTAACAACTCTCTCTCTCTTTTTTTTTTCTTTCTTTTAAAAAATATTTTTTATTGTTGTCAAAGAGGAAGGGAAAGGGAGAGAGAGGTAGAAACATCAATGATGAGAGAGAATCATTAATCGCTGTCTCCTGCACGCCCCCCCCCCCCCCCCCCCCCGTTCACCAATAGGGATGGAGCCAGCAACCTGGGCACATGCCCTGACCAGGAATTGAACAGCCACCTCCTAGTTCATAGTTTGATGCTCAACCACTGAGCCATGCTGGCTGGGCTAATACTGCATTTCTTAGCCCCATTCCTACACCCTGAATTTAGTACCACAAATTAAAATTGATCCAAGTATTTGACATTATTATTATTATTATTTCAGTTAATAATAATAGCGCCTCAGATAAACCTCATTGGCCATGATACTGCCACTGCACAAAGCTGAGAGTATTTGACTTTAAATTAAGCTTTAAATATCTTTTAAGTCTGTGGTTCCCAAGGTATATCTGCTCCAAACACCTGGCTATCTTTGTTGGATTTTGTAGATTCTGAGTAGAAATTATGATACTGTACATACTGTATGTACGTTAAGATTAATTTTCAGGTGGTAGGATGTTCAGAGCACAGAGTATTCATGGAGGTGAAATGTTTGCCGACCCAGGCCTGTGCTTGCTCTTCACACGGGGGCTGGAGTTTTTATTTCGGCCTTAGCTAGATAGTTTATTGGAAAATGCCACTAAACCTCACTTTTTATCATCTTCTCTAGCTATCCTTTCCCACTGCCCAGGGAAATCTGTTTTAAAAATCTAGCCAAGTTATTGAATGGGTAAACTCTTAGTAGTGGTAGCTTGGATTGAGAGAACAGCCAAGTTTCTTTTTTCTTTAAAAACTTGATATAATATCTTGAAACCAGTCCTTTGTAACATTTCCCTTTCTACACCAGTTATCTCTACTTATTTTATAAATTCTTTTCCCTCCAAACCATTACAACTATTTGTGAACATGTTTATGATTTGGCTTTTTAAAAAGTTTGTGTATCTGTTCCCTGCCCCTTCTCTCTGTTCGTTATCTTGTCCATAAAACAAGTCTTCCTAACTGGGATCTGTAATCCTTGACATTGTATATAAGTATTCGTGTGTGTGTGTGTGTGTGTGTGTGTGTGTATGTGTGTGTGTGTGTGTGTGTAAAAGCACTTTAATTTTTCCCTGAAAGAGAACTCATATCCTCTAAGAGTTTGTGACCTCCCTACTTTTCTTTTCCTCCAATTACGGTATTAAGATTTTCTCATTGCTCTAGAGTTTAAGCCATTGGGAGCAGCAAAGTCTTCTGGTTTTTTACTCTAGCTGTGGTAGAAAGAGGCCAGATTTGGCATTGCCAGACCTGAGTTTAAACTTTTTGCATATTATCCAAGTATTCAATTTCTGTTCAGTAAATTAGAGAGTAGCAAGTTTATTCTAAGAAATAAATGAAATAATGTATGTAATGTCTGGTACCTAGTAGACACTGAGTGATGATTGGTGATAATGGATCAATACACAGGTTACTTGTATGGTTCCACATTACACCTTATAATGACTTACTAAGGAGAAATAAAAGCAGTCATATTTCTTAGAGCAAATAAATCCTCTCTTCTAAGCCAATAAATCCTCTCTTCTAATGTTGAGCTGAAGGTCTTTGGATTAATTTTAGCAGAATACCCCAACACTGCAAACTTACTGAACTTGAGACACTTGAGATAAAGTTGTCTTAAGAATTCATTTTTGGGCCGAAACTGGTTTGGCTCAGTGGATAGAGTTGGTCTGCGGACTGAAGAGTCCCAGGTTCGATTCCTGTCTGGGGCATGTATATTGGTTGCGAGCACATTCCCAGTGAGGGGTGTGCAGGAGGCGGCTGGTCGATGTTTCCCCTCATTGATGTTTCTGGCTCTCTATCCCTCTCTCTTTCTCTCTGTAAAAAATCAATAAAATATATTAAAAAAAAAAAAAGAATTCACTTTTGGTGACCAAATAGTGTTTAAGAGTCCACAAACTTGACTTCTCTCTGGATCCATTCATATAGCATATCCTAAGTCCTAAATTTGAGAAACTCTTCCAGTTAAGAGAAGAGGAGTGTGACTTCATTTCTCACATATTCAATGGTTAGTAATGTTTTATTCCACAAACATATCCCGAGTGGCCTCTCATGCAAAGCCCCAGCTTAGGTGCCCACTCAATCTGCACAAGGTATTAAGATAGAAAATTTTCTGAGTCAGCACTCTGAATGGGGCTTCAGTTCTGGCTTCAGACAATGACTAACTTGTTTTCAAATCTTGGTCAAGTGAATTAATCTCATATTCTCAGTTTCCTCACTTGTAAAGTAGAAAATAACAATAGTCTTTTCTTCATTGAATTTTTGAGAATTTAATAGGTAATATTTAAAGTTCTTAGCACATAGTGCAAATGAATATTATAAATAAATCGGTATGTAAAGGTTACTTACCTGTGATTGTGTTTAGAGCTTGCTTAGTAGTTGCTTTGACACTGACCAGTGATATATTTCCTAAAGATTCTTAAGGACTGTTTTACCTTATTATGTATATTCATTAAACAAAACAAAACAATAAAAATAAGAAACAAAAGCCACCCAAGGAGCAATAACATGTATATATAATTAGAACCTAGAAAATATTAAATCATGAAATGCATCAGGTTTATCTAGTTTAAGCCCAGTTTTCACTCTATAAATGCAAGTGTTACCCTGTGGTGTCAGTGAGTTACAGCTGGTGGGTGCTCATTTTTTTGGACCACCCTCAGAGGTAGTGTTTACCTCTTGGAGCTCTGAGTAACACTCTCATATATGTACTCAGGATCATCTTTAAAATGATTTAGAATAGAAGAAGACTGTCTTGTTCTCCATTTTCTCTCTTCATCCCAAGGAGAAAATGTTACCCAATGATTAAGAACACAGATCTTGAGGTTTGAAATACTGAGTAATGGTGTTCACTGTGCTTGGAACAGTGCCCGACTCATACAGGAGCTTCACATGGGTTAGATGTTTTTAACCTTCTAATACTTCGTATAAGCTGGTTGTAATGGAGACAATATATTTATTGACCATTTGCTATAAGGATGCTCTAAGCATCCACTTATTATAGATTGAAGATCCCTATGAGGTTTTATCACAGTGTAGTATTCCATATTCTATTATTATCCATATTTTATTATAAGAAAACCCAGCCACAAAAATTAAGCAGCTTGTTGAGGGTTTAATGTTTACTAGCTGTTAAATAGCTAGTAACATCAGGTAGTTTGGCTCCAGAATCCCCATTCTGTACTTCCTCTACTCCATGCTGTCTTGGCATTGAAGCAAAGAGGTTAATACACAGCTTACCTAGCTTTTCCTTTCATAACAATGGTTGCTATTGTCTTGATTTTAACTGTGGGGGGGGGGGGGGGAAATCACAGGGAGTCAGAGTATCTTTCTGGCTTTGTATCATTGGGCCACCTGTAGAATGAGTAGGTATTGAGAGCTAGGCATGGGAAGTAGGAATATTTCTAGGAGCCATTCCTACAAGAGAATACCTTAGTAGTATTTTAACTAGACACAGAAGTTGACTGTGAATCACATAAATATATTGAGCTACACCCAAATAAAATGTCTCCCTATTTCAACTTTCTCAAAATGCCCATGGCTATTTCAACACCATAGGAGTTTGGGAGAAGCAGGATGGAGGGACTATAGAAGTAGTAAGAAACAGTAGTCTTCACCAATTGTAGGCAAATTTTACCAAACCTCATGGCCATGTGAACACTGAGGGTGCAGAAGGGCTTTGTTAGTTTCATTGTGACTCGACCTTGGACTCCACATTGAGACTGTCTGTGAACTTCCTCTCTGCCTGCCTACCTTCTAATTTTATCTGTGTTACTACTACTTGCTGTGAACTATCTAAAATTACTTTTTGAAAAGAGATAGATATAAAATATTTAATTAATAACATAAAATGGTGACAATAAGCCTTGCCATTATTGTTTTCTTGTAGTAATAGCACCTTGAAATGGAGAACAGTAATACCTTCATTTACTATGTGGTGGGCACTATGCTGTGTGTGTTAGATGACTTTCCTTATTTAATATTCACAAAAAACCCTATAAGATAGGTGTGATAATTCCCCTCACCAACATTTTACCTTTGAAAAAAAAAAAAAAAAAAGGAATCTGAGTGAAGATAAATTGCTGAAGGCTAAAAAGTAGAATGAGGATTTGAAACTAGATCTGCCTGTGGTTAACCATTTCACTCTAAAGAGTGTAGCCATGTACAAAATGTTTTTGTCAGGGGTGTCAGGACACCAGGACAAAGATTCTATAAAGGACTTCTCTGTAAATATGAAGCGGATGTGAACTTAAAGGAGATTGCTTTGTGGAACTTCAACTCCAAATACTGACATGGCTTATAATTTTTTAAAGTTTAATGGAAAGTTAAAAAAATGTCTTGCTCATCTTGACAACAAGAGGCTCTCTTGGTATTTGAAGTGTAGTGCATGCTGGGCAAGATGAATCAACTTTAAATAAACAGTTATAGCAGACTAGATAATTGAGTAAGTTGAAGCTTGGTGAGTCTATCACATCATTTCTTACCAGACATCGTCTAATCACTTTTTTCAGAATTGCTAACATCTACGCTGACACATCGACAGTGAAACGATGCACACATTTGGTTCAAGCTCCTCTTCCTAAACCAGTCCATACACATGGAGTGCAGCCCTCTGTTGTGTGCGTTCCCTTTCTCACCCGTCACTACCCAAATTTCCACCCGTGAAGGGACTTTACAGGGGATGGATCTCATAAGCCCACACTTGAGATGTTGGGCAAATGTGTCCTTGGATTCCAAGAGGCTATACCCATTTGAATAGAATGTGACCTAGGGAAAGAGGTGTGTACTTCAAAATATGTTGTTTTTTCCCCCTCAGAATTCTGAATAGCAGATAGGTTTGAAGATATCTGACTTGGCATATTTGGGCTTTGGGTGGATATACCAGAAAGCTTTAAAGATTCAAGACAAAGAGGCAGTCTCTAACAGGATTTATTTCTTTTTAAATTTTCATTGGTTTTCAGAGAAAAAGAGAGAGAGAGAGAGAGAGAGAGAGAGAGAGAGAGAGAGAGAAACCAATGGAGTTACCCAGCCAGGCCAAGCTCTTTTTTTTTTTTTTTTTTTTTTTTACAAGGTTGCAGAAATGCTGTAGTTTCTGCCATCTGGAATTCAGTCCTCCTTGTATCATGGAGGTAGCCCAGCCCACACAGTCATATAGAAATGATGTTCAAAATGTGCTAGACACATAACCCCAGACTGACCTTTTCTATGTCAGATTTTCAAGCACATCTTTAACTCCCAGACAGTTCTAGTTTGTAAGTAAATTAGAATGTAAATCCCCTTCTACTCTGAAACTCTCACAATCATTTCCTTCACTGTGCTCACTACAGCTTATTTTTAAGTCATTATCAAACCGGTTGTTAAGTGGGTCTCTTGGTAGAAAGCTGCTGAACCCTGGGGAAAGATGAAAGTGCAGGAAGAGAGCTGAGAGCATCAGCAAAAGGTATTACGACAAACAGCTTCATAATGATCACTTCTCAAAGCTAGGGATTGTGCTTCTAAAGTCTGCCTCTGCGGAGTGTGGTTGTTGGTACGTGGACCATCCCCTCCCTCCAGTCTCTAATGTTCATGGGCGAAAGGAATGATCTAAACGGCTGGTTTGATCTCCCTCTGGAAAATGCAGCACAGTCTGTCTGTTGATATTATTTGCTATCACATGTTGTCTATATGAGTCAACCCGTCCCTGCTGAGCATTTTTTTTTGAGAGAGAGAGAGAGATAGAGCTAGAGATAGATAGAGAGAGAGAGAGAGAGAGAGAGAGAGAGAGAGAGATTTGGATTCCATTTACTTATGCATTCATTGGTTGATTCTTGTATGTGTCCTGACTTGTGTCCTTACTGGAGATCAAACCTGCAACCTTGGAGTATTGGGAAGATGCGTTAACCAACTGAACTACCCTGGCCAAGACTCATGCTGAACCATTTTGGATGAAAGAGGAGCACACTTAGAAACTCAAAGCTTTTATGTGTTTGAGGCTTATTTTCCTAAAGAGAGTGTTTTCAAGTTCCAAAAAAAAATTCAGACTGTGAGTCTTGGTCACTTTGAATATTCCCACTATAACCTGTATTATTCAGTTAATATTTTGTATAATACCATATACTTGTGGGTATTTGAATGATTAAACTTTAGCCATTCTGAGTAAACACTGATATTGTTGGTAGAATTTTGTGTTCTTTGCATTTACCTTTAAAAAAGAGATTATTCCTAGCTTTAATTAAGTTCTTGAGAGAGTGCTTGACAGCTGTGGTGGTTTTGTGTAGGACAGTGCTGAACAGGAAATCCAAAGGCCTGGGTTTTTTCACCCTCTAATAACAATCAGAGCTTGAAAAAAGATAGCACTCTTCCGAGCATTAGTCTTCTTACCCATAAATGAGAAGATTGAATTAAGTCAAATTTTCTTAAACTTTGTTCATGTTCATAATCATTTTTGTACTGCCTTTTTGATTGCTGCCATTTCTCACTATAACCTGTACTATTCACTTAATATTTTTTAAACAATTCGATTTAAATGGATCTCATTTTTGCCTGGCTGGTGTAGTTCTGTGGTTATGTGTTGACTATGAACCAGGAAATCACAGTTTGATTCCTGGTCAGAGTACATGTCCAGGTTGTGGGCCTGATCCCCAGTGTGGGGCAATGCAGGAGGAAGCCAATTAATGATCCTCTCTCATCATTGATATTTCCTTTTTATTTTTTGTTCTTTTCTTTATTAAGGTATTACATATGTGTCCTTATCCCCTCATTAACCCCTCACCCCCCACTCATGCCCTCACCCCCCTTGGGGTCTGTGTCCATTATATGCAAGTATACAGTCCTTTGGTTGATCTCTCCCCTGTACCTCCACCCTCCCCTACCTTCCCTCTGAGGTTTGACAATCTGATTGATGCTTCTCTGTCTCTGGATCTGTTTTTGTTCATCAGTTTATGTTGTTCATTATATTTCACAAATGAGTGAGATCATGTGATATTTATCTTTTCCTGGCTTATTTTGCTTAGCATAATGCTATCTAGTTCCATCCATGCTGTTGCAAAAGGTAAGAATTCCTTCTGTTTTACTGTAGTATAGTATTCCATTGTGTAGATGTACTAGAGTTTCATAATCCCCTTATCTGCTGATGGGCTCTTAGGCTGTTTTCAAATCTTAGTTATTGAAAGTTGTGCTGCTATGAACATAGGGATGCATATATCCTTTCTGATTAGTGTTTCTAGTTTCTTGGGATATATTCCTAGAAGTGGGATTACTGGGTCAAATGAAAGTTCCATTTTTTAGTTTTTTGAGGAAACACCATGCTGTTCTCCACAGTGGCAGCACCAGTATGCATTTCCACTAGCAGTGCACGAGGGTTCCTTTTTCTCCACATCCTCACCAGCACTTGTCGTTTGTTGATTTGTGGATATGCAAATTGTCATTTTGATTTGCATTTCTGGGATGATTAGTGACTTTGAGCGTGTTTTCATATGTCTCTTGGGCATCATTTATATTTCTCTCTCTCCCTTTCCCTTCCTCTCTGAAATCAATAAAAATATATTAAAAAATAAAAGGACCTCATTTTTGTCTCTGCAAATGGAAAACCATCATCCCTTGATATAAGTAAAAATAAGATTAATCAAGTACTATATAAAAATATATACCTGTGAGACACACAGGATAATGGATCTATTAAGTTTACCACTCCAGAGTCACTCCCATCCTTCTCCACCCAGAAGGGCCCAGAAAGACTTTCTTCAGTAAGGCATTAGGAAGAGCTCCATGGTTTTATCCTCTAGAGAACAGATACGGTGATGGACGTTGCTGCTTTGGATTTTCAGTGGGAAAAATAAGGTTCTGAAACAGAGGCCAGATTGTGGGGCTTAGCTCTCAGAGACAAGGAGGATATAGTAAGACACAGGTAATATGGTGGTGACAAGTAAATCATGGGTTTCTAGAAAAAAAAAATAGATGGGCACCTTGTTAAGGTACTACTTGACATAAAAACTCAAAAAAAAAAAATTCTAGGTTCACTGAGCCTAACTCAAGTCACCTTAGTGGGATTCCAGTTTCTTATCCAGTTCCCAGACCTAGAGACCCTCAGCTCAGGGGAGACCAGGTTCCTGAAAGAAAAGACTGAATTTGACCACATCTATATTCCATGGGAATCTCCGTAAGCTTTCTCCAGAGGGACCTGAAACAGTTTACTAGAGTGACTATGTAGAGTGGGTGGGGAAAGGAAATACCCAAACTTTCTGGAGGTTATTAGACCATGGTTTGAACTTGAAAAACCTTCATTATTTACCAGTGAAAGCTTACAGAAGTCAGATGAGAGATGTGATCTTGGTTCACATTTATGTAACAATGGGCCTGATGCATCTATTTCCCCAGTTCCAGATATAAGTGAAACTAGAGATATCTAATATCTGGCAGAATCCCACCTTGATTCCTGCACCAGCAAAATGAAATCTATCTGGTAGGAGGAACCAAGTGGAGGAAGCTCTGAAACCGTATACTCTCTCCACCCCCAACAAGTTGGTAACTCCTGTAAGAATTGTAGAACTCAGTAGCACTTTTGAAGATTTGAAAAATACTGGGAAGTTGTCCTATCACGTCCCCATTTAACTCAACTGTTCAGCTGATACAAAAGCTGGGTGGTCATGGGGAATTGCAATGGATTACTGCAAACTCAGTAAGGTGGTGATTCCAGTTGTAGTTGCTCTAAATGTGGTGAGTTTATTGGAGCAAATCAGCATAGCCCATGGCAACAAATATGTGATTATGGACTGGCAGATGCTTTCTTTCTGTTCCAATCAGTAAGAAAAAAATCAGGACAAACACAAACTTAAACTATCTTGCCCCAGAATTGTGTAACCTCTTCTGTGGTTTTTAATATTGTCCTAAAGATCCTTGATCATCTTTATATTCTATAGGAGACCACAATGGTCCCTTACACTGAAGAAAGATGCAGTAGGTTTCAAAACAACAAGCCAGAGGGTGAAAGATAAATGGTGCAAAAATTCATTGGGTTGCTAGTACTCTGGACACATCAGGATAGCTAAAGGGAAAGGCGGTATAAGAAGAGAGAACCACAGTGCTTTTGGACTTCTTTGTGTTTTGAATGCAACATATACTACATACTGTATAATTTGAAAGGCTGACAGTTTTGAGTAGGACTTAGGGCAAAAAAGGGGGTTGCACTATAGCATATGCTTCCCTGTCACTTGGGCATTATGACACAGGGACCAAAATATACTGGAACTATCTATGGCTGCATGGAACCTCTGGCAAGCACTGATAGAATAACATCACAGAACCTTAAGGCTTTCTTTGTGAGAGGTAGTTTTTGCCTTGCTAATGAACCCTAATGCAGACTGTGTGCCTGATTATGGCATGTCAACTGATATGCTGTTTGAGTTGTCCATGTTGAATTAGGTGATAGATGATTCACTGGGCCATAAAATTGAATACAAACATTGCATTTTAAGCTAAAATGATACATATGAAACCAGTCTGGAAGGCTCTGGTAAGTTGCACAAACAAGAGGTCCAGATTTTAATGTACTTCTTCTTTATAACTTTGATGCCTTCCCCTCATTTTACACATTTGACTTCATGGGGAATGGCTAGAATAATCAGATGGCCAGCTTTTCCTTAGGTATCACTGTTTTATACCTGTTCAACATTCATTTATCATTCACAACACCACTTTTCATTGGCAAAAGTGTCTCAATTTGGAAAATCAATTATAGGGCTGCTCTGCCTTTAATCAATTAATGGAGAGGAAAGAGTGTGCATCTGATTCATGGGTTTCTGTATGGTATTCTGGCATTAACTGTAAGTGGACAGTTAATGTACCACACCCCACTCAGTGGGCAGAACTTTAAATGACACATCTGGTTGTCTACTTTGTGTGGAAGGAGAGATAGCTTGAGGTGAATATTTACACTGACTCAGTGGTTAGCTATTCAGGGATTTTGAAAGAATAAAATCGATAGGTTAGTAATAAGGAGGTCCAGAAAGTAGGCTATTTGTATAGATCTCTCAGAATGGCGTATGATATGAAGACATTTGTTTCTCATGTAAATGCCTGGTACACGGATGTCCCAATGAAAAAAATTCTCAATAATTAAGATCTTCCCACTCCTTAGGTGATATTTAGACACTTTCCCTAGCCACATTAGTGTTTACTGTGTGGATCAGTATTTAAAGTGTATTGATAGACAGGAACAGAGGTGATTTAAGGACTCAACAACATGGTATCTCTCCTTGTCAAAGGTGATCTAACTAGTAATGCTATTAAGTGCCAGGCCTGCCAATAGCTGAAGCCAACTTTGAGACCTTGATATGACAACATTTATCAGGAAACCAGCATGTGTGATCTCACAAGTGCATGTTCCAAATTACCAAGAAGGATCAGAAGGGCAGTGTGTGGCATGTGACTAGGAAAGCACAAGTTCATTGATAAAGGGAACAGTTCCATTCTTCCATTGTTACTGCTGCTGTTTTGCTAGATTGTCTTTACAAAAAGGATCGTTATGAAAAAAGGAAAACTACTATGATTCAGCAGTTTTATTTGTGTACTTTATCTCCTTTTGTTCTCACAATGACCTTGTGAGGTGGGTTGGGTTGTAGCTCCACCATAAATTTGAAGACACAGGAGCAGAGAGGTTAAGTCTCACTTCCAAAGACTCAGACTCTTAGAGATTAGATGTTAAGGTTTCAGCCCAGATCTGTCGGTATGTCTTTTAGCAGACTGCTTTCTAGGGGAGTGCATGGAGTGCTAAGGTGGGTCTCAGTGGGGTCTCAGAGTAGGTCATTCTCTTACCCTTGCACCTTTGCCAGTCACTATGAGATGCAAACAGCATTTTAAACTCCTGCATGTCTCTTTAAGCTCCAGCCCAAGAGAGGGGTGAGCAGGGCTCTGCCTGAAGATAGAGAGAGACAATAGGTGGTGGCTGTATGCTTCTGCTGAGGCCCCTGAAGTATCCCAGATCAGGGTTTTTTTTCCTGGGTCCCCAGGATATTTATAGAGGATGAAAGGGAGTCTGAGTTCTGTGGAATCTGATCTGGGCTGGGCAACTTGGGAGGAAGTGGACAGAATGGGGCAGGAGGCTACTTTTCAGGGATGACCAAAGCTGGCCTTGGAAACTCTTAATTTGGGCAAATAGTCTTCACTGATACATATCTAGTTTGGTGACTAGTAGTGATTATTTTCCCTTGCTTTATTTCACAGGGTCGAGCCAATTCTCACATGGTACTTGGCCTTTTCATAGTACTTTTCACATGTATGGTGGGTTTGGAAATGCATCTATTTTCCAATGGTGTTGTGAGATAATATATGTAAAGTTCTTGAGCTTGGCCCATATGGGCTGTTTTTGCTATTGTGGTTGTCTGTCTACTTGTCAAAAATCTCTATTGTAAGTTCTCAGGGAAGGGACTATGTTACTGTTGCCTAGTACAGTACCTAGGACATGGATATGTGCTCAATACAATTTCTATGAAAGAGTGAGAATGAATTGAATAACATGGGTTAAAGACAGCAAAGGTAGGGGATGAGTATGCTTTTCTTAACCATTTAAATATCCTATATAATAAAAGGCTAATATGCAAATTTATCGATGGATTTGCTGTGTTGTACACTGACTACCAGGAAACAGATGCTCAATGCAGGAGCTGCCCCCTGGTGGTCAGTGCGCTCCCACAGGGGGAGTGCCACTCAGCCAGAAGCCCTGAGCTGGGCTCACAGCAGGTAAGCCCAGTGGCAGTGTGGGGAACCTCTCCTAACTCCATAACAGTGCTAAGGGCTAAGGATGTCTGTCTGCCTGCTTAAGACCCCCCCCCCTCTCCCTCCCTCCTCCCCCCGGGAGCGAGCCTAAGCCATCAATCAGCTATCACTCAAGGGCTCCCAGACTGCAAGAGGGCACAGGCCAGGCTGAGGGCCCTCCCACCCCCAGTGCACAAATTTCGTGCCCTGGGCCTCTAGTATGTAAATAATAAACATATACTTCTTGATCTTTTCAGTGAACAAATTCTTTATTTAAAATAGGCTAGATGTTTTTACTAGATTAAATAAAAATACTCTACAATTAAGAATTTAAAATCCAACATACCAAACCCAGTAATACCAGTTAGGGGTTGTCCACTGATCCCCATTTAATAACATTTGAATGCTTACAATTCTAAGAATATGTGCCTTTGCTTAGAGAAGGATACCCAAAGCAGTGTCACATTTTCTGGATACAACAGTGTCACGCTAGTAAGAGACATCCTATAAATGCCTAAGACAGCTAAGAAACAGTGACTTTCAGATGCAGAGATCAACAGTATTTCTAAGTCACAGAGACCGTCGACACCTTTTATTTCAACAAGAGAATGAAAGCAAGAAGGGAACCTACACTATTTCTAACCACTTGTGTTTATTAATATGCGTTTGCTGCAGAGGGCAAACATGTTTTAGGGAAAAGTTAGGCCATGGTTCAAAGCTGGGGAGCTTATGCAAACACAACGTAGCTGATATCACAAGGCTCTCAGGGCTCTTGGAAATGCCACCCGTTGTGCATAATATGGGGCTGCTGGACATTGTTTCCTGGCATCGATGTTTGCTCTGTGTCTGGGGTCACTGTGGTATCCAAGGTCGTTTCTCCCAAGGGTGTGGTCGTATCAGCAGCGTAGGGCTCATAAATATCCGCTAATCCAGGGGTCATCAGTGGGTCAGCGGCTGCTGGGGTAACCCTGGGAGATCCCTTGCTGTGCCCTGCAGGGCCCCTGACCAGGTTGGGAAGATTGTCCTTTGGGAGAGCAAGAAGCCCTCCAAGGGCACCAGGCATTGCTACCTCTGGGAGGAGAGCTGGGTTTTCTGGATTGGCTAGGTTGGCCTCCGGCAAGGGGGAGCCTTGCACAGGTCCTTCTCCCTTCTCTGGGCCTTTGGTTGCAGCGACTGGGGAGTCAAATTCCATAGTAAAGTCCCCACCCTTGCCTAGATTGGGAGACATCCCTCCAAGGCTTGGCCTCATGCCTCCAAATCCTGGGAAAATGGCTCCATAGGCCATGGGGCCTCCTCTGCCTCCCTGGGGAAAAAACAAAACAAAAACAGAAACAAAAACATTTACCACAGACACCATCATCACCTATTATTACTATACCACGCTATTATATCTGGTCAGATTCACGGAGAAGCCACACAAAACGGACAGGGAGATAAAGTCCTTGAGAACAGGGCATTTCTGTTGCCTCTCTGGTATCTTTTGATGCATCTAGCTCTCAGAAGGCACTCAATGTTGAAATGCAATTTTTCTTTCAGTGTTAGCATATGGGTGTATTTATTAATTTGTTAAGATCTGTAGTTGCTGATGATTTGTTAATTCAGTATGGTTCTGTTTTGCTTTGTGCTCCAACAGATGCAACAAGAAATTTTCAAAGGAAAAAGTCAAATTGTGTGAGTCTATTGATTCACTTGTTAATGCTGTTATATGAGTGGATAATGACAAAATAAGACTATACTTGAATTAACTTATTAATGTCTTTTCAATTTTATAGTAATAAAATTTTAAGCTTGATTACTCCCCCCCCCACTCCCCCTTTTTTGACCTCTCAGTTTTGAGGTCTAAATGATTTGTGGGCTGTTGAATTTGTTTTGAGGGGTTAAATGGTCCGAGAAGGAACAGGAGCTTTGTGTGAACCGTGTGTATTGTTTTTGGTTTGAAGCATTTGCCCTTCATTGAAGTCTTTTCAAGAGAGATTTCTCCTCTCCTCATTGCCAAGAAACGGAGCAGAACCCTAGGCTCAAGAAAGGCCATCATCTCTCAGAAATGCCTGTATGGGAAATACGATGAAATCTTTGCACACTGCTTCAGGATCAAGCTTTGGTTTTGGAGTAGAACAATCTGAGTCACATGCTGTCTGTTTGGCTGCATTCACAGCCAATGCCTCTTGCAGCCAGTCATCTGTGACTGTTCTCCCTGCATATTATTTTAAGAGAGTTTGAAGATATTACTCACCGCCATTTCTTCTGAGCTCATGATGCCAAGTGTGGTAGGAGCATTCTGTGAAAAAAGAAACACTGCTGACCCCTATTGTAGCAACTCAATACTAAATTAAAGGTCATTTAGTTCCTCCTTAAATCTCAATATTAATGATGTGTCCAGAGGCAGAGTAAAGTGGGAGAGATGAGGATAATTGAAGAAATGTAACCAATTTCGAAAATTCAGATCAGATAGCAAATTTACATTTTCTTTAATGTGTTGTGTGTGTCCAGAATTATTCAAATAGAAAGTGTGTCTCTTTGCCATTTCAGTTGCTAATTTAGGCTTTCAGGGAACATAGAATCTATTGTGTGAGGACAGGATTTTATAATTTTAGCTCTTGAGGTAGCATTTATTTTTATTTATAATATTTATTATTTATTTTATATGTGTTTTTATTGATTTCAAAGAAGAAAAGAGAGGGAGAGATAGAAACATCAGTGATGAGAGAGAATCATTGGTTGGTTGCCTCCTACTTGGGATAGAGCCTGCAATGAGGACATGTGCCCTTGACCGGAATCAAACCTGAGACCCTTCAGTCTGCAGCCTGACGCTCTATCCACTGAGCACACCAGCTAGGGCATTAAAGTGATATTTAATTAAAAATAATACTTTTCATAAAATATAGACTTACCAATTGATTTGCTCCATAGGACATGTAAAACATTCCTGGATAAAGCTGAATATAAATACAATAATAATCACTAAATGCATTTTCCCAGGGAATCTTTGAAATGAAAGTGGTATTTAAAAAAACTTACCGAAGATGGTTTATTTTGGGCCAGCGGTCCCTGAGATATCAAACGGGCTATTGAGAATATCTTTAAGTGGTAGAGAAAAGGATAAGTAATTCAGATTTGCTATAATATAGGCAAACCTTCTTTATAGCCATTTCTAACACTTATGTGAAACACATTTTCAGATATATGCATATGACAACAAAGTATTTAATATTTAAGAAAACAAAGGAACTTATACTTCATATTCCTAACAAATGGGGCAATTTAAATTTTTTACTCTTCTTTCTTAAAGAAAGGATAGAGCTATTTCCCCCTCTCCCCCCAAGAAAGTCGCATTGAGATGTATACTTACTGATGGACCTTGTGGATCAGCAAAATTTATTCCTGGTAGCTGCATCACAGATAAACAGTAACATTACTAAACTATCAAAATAGACAACCGAACTTATGAATATGATAAAACAATCTCAAAGAAGTGCTCAGATTTTTTACTTTCATTAGTCTTGGGGTAACAGACTAAGACTGCAATTGTCTTTTATTGACACGACTCCAGTGCAAGGGCAAGGATGCAGATGCATTCATATGACAATGACATACTTAATATTTAAGAAAACAAAGGAACTCATAATTCATATTCCTAACAAATGGGGCAATTAAAAATTTTTATTCATCTTTCTTAAAGGAAGGATAGAGATATTTTTCCAAGAAAGTCTCATTGAGATGTGTACTTACGGATGGTCCTTGTGGATCAGCAAAATCCATTCCTGGTAGCTGCATCACAGATAAACAGTAACATTACTAAACCATCAATTACCAGACAAACCGAACACACTCTTATTTACGAATATGATAAAACAATCTCAAATAAGTTTTCCAATTTTTGCTTTCGTTAATCTCAGAAGCTACAGACTAAGAGACTGCAATTGCCTTTTACTGATATGACTCAAGTGCACAGGCAGAGATGCAGAGGTATTTATATGACAAGGAAGTATTTCATATTAAAGAAAACAAAGGGACTCGTACTTCATATTCATAACAAATGGGGCAATTTAAATTTTTTACTATTCTTTCTTAAAGAATAAAGATTTTCCCCCCACAAAAGTCTCATTGAGATGTATACTTACGGATGGACCTTGTGGATCAGCAAAATCCATTCCTGGTTGCTGAAAATCCATTCCTGGTTGCTGAAAATCCATTCCTGGTTGCTGCATCACAGATAAATAGTAAGATTACTGAACTATCAAAATAGACAAACCGAACACACTCTTACTTATGAATATGATAAAACAGTCTCAAAGAAGTGCCCAGATTTTTACAGACTAAGAGACTGCAATTGCCTTTTACTGACACGACTCAAGTGCTCGGGCAGAGAGGCAGCGTGTCTCTGGTGAATTGGCCTTGTCTTGCACAGTGGGAAGCAATGAGTTTTGGAATTGGAGCATATCAGGTTGGTTTGAATCCTGACTCTGCACTTAATTTTTAGGTATCCTGGGAAAATTGTATAACCTCTCAAAGTCTGTCTTCTCCTTTTAAAAAAGATAGTAATATTGATCTTTATAGGACTATAGTCAGGATGATATGGGGAATATTAAATGCCTGCAGATGTCAGTTACATGGTGCCTTCTTTTTCTGTCCGTCGCTCTTTCCTCTACATCATTGTGAGATGCTTTCCCATGGCTGTCTTCTCTACGACCAGGTAGAGAAATAAGAATGGAACATACTAATTGCCATGCTGAGGGATCCATCACTCGTCTCTGTCCTTTCGACAGTGAAGAGGACCCTGATGATGGGAAGCCTGGACTTCTCTGGGCTTCCTTATTTTATCTAAAAGCTCACATTTCTTCAGCTAAGAAACCACATTTTAGAGAGACAGACTCTTTAAGAAGCCATGCCCCTTCCCTGGTGGCAAATGACAGAAATTAACATTTGCGTTCTACTCTCAGATACATCAACTGCTCAAAACCATATTTGTATCTTCAGGCATTATTCCCTGAAGCTCTGAATATTTAAATGTGCTCTCAAATTGTTCCCCCCCCCCCCCTTTTTCATTAAGTTAGTGGGTGATCCTGATCTACCTTCAGGGGAAGGATTTACCTCAGTTTTTGGTGGCTTCTCTGATGGTGCCACCTGCTGTTGAATCATTGGCCCCTCTGCCTGCTGCAAGGGTGGCTGTCCATGGTAAACCGGAGGCTGAGGTCCTCCCTTCTGGATTGTGTCCTGGATGGTGGTGATCACGCTGGGCTGGTGGAAAGGTTTCTGTCCCGGCTGCTGAGGCTGCAGGGATGGCTGCGATGGGAGAGGTGGGGGATGCACAGGCAAAGAATATTCATACTGTAGAGAAATTTGAAAGGAGTGTCAGGATGCGATGGCTCACTGAACTGTGGTGTCTAGAATTTCTAAAGCAAAATATTTTGCTTGGGAATTTTCTACTTGGAAGAGTCTGCTCATGAAGAGAGGAAGCTATGTGAATGTCCTTGTAGAACAAGTCGTTTTCTCCTCTAGTTTCTCATAGCTGTCCCTGTGCATCTCTATTTTACCCCTTTCTCACTGGATTACAAATCTTTTGTTACCAATCTTTGTCCCTAGTCACCTGAGGGAGGGTATGTCTTATTTATTTTTATAGCCCAGGACTTAATATAGCTCCTAACAAGTGCCTGGCACAAGATAGATGCTTAGTACAGTTTTGAGTTAATGAAAGGAGAAAGAGTAATTAAACAAAACACCAATCAAATTTCTGCACTACAGAGTCTATTTTGGAAACAATCAAGAGGAGAAATAGTCACCATCAACATAACTGACTGTCCCACTAAATACAGTTTGGTGGGCAATGCTGCCTGTTGTGGGAGGCCATCTGGACTTATAAGTTCATGTTAAAACAACCATGTTTTGTGGATATTAAAAAAATTATCTGTGGTCGAAACCGGTTTGGCTCAGCAGATAGAGCGTTGGCCTGGGGACTGAAGGGTCCTGAATTCGATTCCAATCAAGGGCACATGCCCAGGCTGTGGGCTTGATCCCCAGTAGGGGGTGTGCAGGAGGCAGCCAATCAATGATTGTCTCTTATCATTGATGTTTCTCTCTCTCCCTCTCCCTTCCTTTCTGAAATCAATAAAAAAATATATTAAAAAATTATCTGTGGTAAATGGCTCCCTGTTATTTTTAAAGTGATTGCCAGCTCCTCAAAGTGACATGGGTCTCAGAACAACCATTGCCAATCTCTAAACAATTACAGTTTTTGTTCCTTATACTTCCTTCATTACTTATGTCTCACAATTTAGCAGCTTGTAATAAGTTGTCTTCTCTTATTTCCCAATCTGATCTGAAATCCCATAAACCTTAGAGTCATTCTTAAACATCTTCATTTTCACTCGCAGACTACAATTTGATTTATATATTAGGCACTAACAAATAATGGTTAAAGTTAACTGATATATGATTACTGTAAGGTTCATGATGTTTTAACCAGGACTTTGGCATCAGTTTAAATGTGCTTTTAAATAATTATTTGGGGAATCTTGATTAAAATGAGAATTGCCCAGGATTTAGCCTGTTTCCATTTTGAGGATATTTTATTGTTATTGCTGATATTTTTAACATAGGTCTCATATTTGGGAGTCTCTATATTCCTGTTAGAAATAAATGTTCAAATGAGTTGAAAATTTGGACAATTTTATTTTAAATATTCCAAAATATTAAAACTAGTTACAAGTTTTGATGTATTTGGTGTCTGGATAATTACTAGTATGTTTGTTTATTACTCTGTGGGTAGTATATGACAACCTAGAGAATGTAAGTAGGGGAAGATTTAAGACTTGGTGTTTCAAATAATTGATGTAACTAACTTACCTGTTGAGTTCCATGTTCCCTTGGTCTCAGCCATGGGAAGGAGGAATGTGGTGGAAGGAGACCGTGCATCCACAAAGAATTAAGTGATTTCCCAAAGCCAAATCTTGAGTACTAAAGACATGGGGAGAAAAGATAGATAGAGAGAAATTTACTTCTACTTCAATATTGGCTTAAACTTGGTTTTCGTTTTCCAAAAGATCCACAGAAAATGTAGAGATAGCAAAAGTAAGATTGAGATTACTTAATTTAACATGGATAGGCAAACACTCTCTTGCAACAGACTCACAGCCATCCTAAGCCAGACTGCAGTATCCTCAAATACTTGTCTTAGATTTAGCTTTATAAGTACTCATAATAAAATTGACAATGCAAAAAATTTTTTTTACTAAAGAAAATTTAATGTTGTTTTATTTTCCCCTGCCAGTCCATCTTAGAATCTTATTGTGTTTTAGGTTACTTCAGTTATTCATTAGTTCTTCCAAAATTTAGGATATCTCCTGTTCACAAATATATTCTAAAAATGACAATGCTGCTCACTACCACCTACCACCACCACCATTAATACAGTCTTTGCAATAAGAAATATTTTAAAATAAGTTTACCTGAGAAAGCATATTTAGTCCCTGCAAGGTGCCCAATTGTCTCATTGTCTGTAAAGAAAAAAAAGTGTGTTACTGTTTACCACACATGTCCCTTTTTTGTACGACACAACGGATTTTTCAACATATATCATTAACATAAAGTTTGGAGTAGGTCAATTTAAATAAAATAGATGTAGACATTAATTATCACTGAAAAATGAAAATGTTGAATGTGTTTTTCCCCACTGTTGTTATTATTTCTATTAAAGTATTTAGCTTGTTTTCTATTATTAGTAGAGAAAAAGCATCATTTAACTGAGGTCTCATTGAAATATGGAAAAATAGCTCAATCAATTAAAATACAAATGTAATTATCAGGACTTCATTGACTCTTTTAGCATATTTTGACTTTTTAAAATTCTACTTGAAGAGAAACTGGAAAAAACAAGCAAACAAAACAAAATAAGACCATCTCCATCTCCTTCCCAAACAAAAAAGTCCTCAAAATAAAAATATAAAAGACGTTGAGAAAATGGTATCTGGAGAGATTGTTAAAAATACCAGCAATTCAACCGAAAGTCAATTTCAATGTATTAGAAAAAAGTTTAGCATGTTTTGGTTACATTTAAGCTGCAAAGTGAGAAAAAAATAACTCAGTGAAATTAGCTTGCGTATGAAATGGGCATTCAGCCAATATAGGTACTGACTGCCCCCAGATTGTTATAATCTGAATAAATATTGCAAGGTCTTGTGATACATTTAAAATTTCATAAATATTTTTCTTCTTGTAACTGTTGATATATTTTATTAATATGGTCAAACAGTACTATTTTGCTGGGATTTTCTAAACAGAGTATATATTAGTTATGAGAAGTGCAATGAGACTACCACAGATTATGCGGCAGGTACAATGTTAGTGTTATTTACTGGAGTTCTTAAAAATGACTGAATTTTCTAAGGTAAATTTCCTTCATCTGAACTTTATAGTATAAGGTACTAAAAGGAGAAGGAACTAAATAGAAACCATTTATGACATCAGACCAATGTGTTTGAATTAATGTAGTAATTATATTAATGTAGTGATTATGTTAATGCATCTTTGTGGGTATTAAATAATGTATATATAGCAGGTGTTAAAATATGGTTTTGATTCACATACAGATGATGTTATGAAAAGTAAAGCACCTGAGAATTGGAAGTGAGGTAAAATTATAAAACAAGGCTCTCCTAGATGCCATAAGCTTCTCCAGAACCACACAGGAGGAGGGCCACTGCCTTCTGACTGGGAAGACCGGAAACAGCCCACCACCTTTCTCCCCTCCCAGGAACAAACAAACGTGAAAAGGAAAGGTCAGTGCTCTGACAGTACATACCTCCAGGCTCAAACTGGCCACGCCCGGGGTCCCCGGCTGCCGAGGAAACACCTATATGGAAACAGAATAATTTTGAGTTCTTTTCCATGAGAAACTTCCTTAACCACTTCCTTAAGATAAAAAGGACAGTCAAGAGGCCAACATTTGGTTTATTACCTAAATAACTTGAACTTTTGGGAGGAAAGAAGAATAATTTAAATGATCGGGGAATTATCATATTATTTTACAAATTTGCCCCCGTGGAAATTATCTATCCTTTGTCTGCATCGTAGTGCTATGTTGCTTTAAAAGCAAAATTTGATTTAGTTTCAAAGTGATATAATAAGTAAATTAAAGCAACAAAGTAGAAAAATACTGTAAAAGTAACTTTTATTCTTAAGCGTTATGTAGAAGAGGAAAGGGAACAAACCTGAGGTCATTTTTCTTGTGTGTTTGACAAACCTAGATGCTTCTGGTTCATGGGATGTGGCGTGTGATCTAGATGCTCAGCAAAACTCTGCCAAAACCCAACTTGCCTCCTATCCAAACAGCTTCCACAAACCCTCCATCATCTTTAGTGAGAGATAATTTTATGTATAAAGCAGCTGATCTGTGTTTATATTTGGGGGATCATATAAAAGGGGATCATTTTTTTCTTAAATAAAAAGTTCTAGCTCTAAGTTATAAATTAAATGACCATCATTACATGAATGTGAGTAGACAGGGGACACATTTCCCATGTGGCAGTGAAAGGAGAACATGTAATTTGGCAGGCAGTCTGCTGGTGATCCTAAACAATTGTCTTGATCCTATGCAAAGTGGATCTGTCGTAGGTGTGGAATAGAATAGGTTTGAATAGTGTCAAGGTCTTAGACCGATGATGGAGTCCGACCTCAACGTCAGTATCAGACAAAGGTAAGTTAGAATGGCAGCTTCAATTTTTTCTTTCATTTAAAAATCTTGTTGAGCAAAAGAATAGAAACTTTTTATTTGTAGATTTGAGGTTTGAGTCCTTGTGATCAGTTTTCATCCCCTTTCTCAAAAACGTTTAACTTTAAGAAACCCAAAGAGCTAACCTTCTTTCTCAAGGAACTGAAATATTTTAAAGTTCATTTGAGGCTGACCATAAGCTCCCCAGACAAGAGACCATGTCATGTTTACCTTTGTGTCTCAGTGTCCAGCACAGTGCTGGGTACATGGCAGGTGCTTAGTTAACATTTGCCAAAAGCAGATAGCAGCTGAATAAAGTGCTCGTGAAAACAGAATCACATACTATTGGCTGGAATAGTTCAGTGCTCGAAAGACGTGTATTCTTATGAGATCACCTCAAAATATGATAGAGTGGACCAGGTGTATGACTGTAGCATGCAATTCCCCCTATTGCCATGACATGTTTTGATTGAAGAAACTTCAGTTCTTGATCACACAATATCTTTTCTATAAGGCAAATTTATTGTTTAATTACTAGGTTCAAATGAAATTACTAGCTCAGTTTTGTAGCCATAGTAATTTGGCTAATATTGTTCTTTTATTGTTCTTAAGTAAAGAACAATAAAGTTAATATTGTTCTTAAGTGAAGAAAACGTATTTGACTTTTTAAAATAAAATTTCTTTTTATTTCAATTTCATAATAGTAACAAGTAGCTGATAAGAAAATTGTGCCATGGCATTGTGGAGACAATGTAAGTCTCTTATCTTTGAGTGAATGAAGGGAGACTGAGACATTGTCTTTGAGATATTTTAAATAGCTTTTGAATAGAAAAATCATATATTTGACTTATTGCTTTTGGATGGTAAGGCTCATGTCTGGGCAACTATGACCTTTGGTTCGGTAGGAGTTATAACACTGGATTAATTCAAATGAGTCAATGGACTCTTAGCCCACATTTTTCAGCGTTCTTTGGGGTCCAACAGTGTCTCTGCTGGGACGCACACTAGGAGACTCAGACTTACCGGCACTGCAGAACTCGTTTCCAGGAGGCACAAGACCAGTATCAGGTTCTTCATCTTGAAGGGGGGGATCTGAAACAGAGTTAGGTAGGAGAAGTAAATCAGACACATTTTTACTCCAGAATGGTTAAAAGACAATACCTCAAATGAGCTGAATCGCTGGTTATCCAAAACAACCAGGTTCGAAACAAAAACAAAAACAACAAAAAACTAAATGTTGCTGAACAACTGATTTGTACTTACTAGTTTTTGTAAAGAATTGACAAGCAATTAGAAAATATCCAAGAACTTTCTGTGTGTGTGTGTGTGTGTGTGTGTGTGTGTAGCTACAACCTAAATGAACATGTAGAAACAAGCTTCATGCATATTCTTTAACTTCTGTGTTTCATTTTGTAAAATATGAACTGGAAAATCCCTGCTACTATGTGAAATTTTGGTCTATTCAGTATCTTCCACAGGAAGTTATATTTTTTTCCTTCCAGAGCAAACTTTAAATTCATTGAAAATGTAATACAGACAATAATAATTTCATAACAGACCTTTATTTACAGATTTATAAGGCAAATCATTCTATGTCTAGGATGCCCACATAACCAAACTTACATTTTTAAAATTAGAACGAACTTAATAGTTAACTTTCTAAAATGTTAATGGAAAATATTTCTAAAAATTGAGTTTTTCTTTTTCTAAAATAAATGATCTCTTTAAAATGATTTTATCAGTTCAAAAGGCTCTTACCCTTATATGAACAAAAGTCTGTCTAGCCAAGAGATCTGTTCTTCTTCTTATACTTTTATAAATTAGGCAATGTCACTAATAATCACAAACAGTAAAAAAAAACACACCAAAAACCAAAAAAAAAAACCCCCACCTCATTAATAAGTCTTTTTCCCCCCTCAGTATAAAATGTTTATTAAATATAAGAGATACATTTAGATTTTATGCACCATCACCCATCTTAGCACATTATTACAATTAGCAAATGTGTGTTTTACAAAAATTCATTTTATGAAATAGTATATATATTTTTATTTACTTACTTATTTTTTACATATGGATTTAAAAATTTAATGTTGTTAAAATATCCATATCACTCAAAGTGTTATGCATATTAAATGCAGTTCTGTCCCATCCTGAATTTCTTTTTTTTTTAATTTTTATTTTATTGTTCAAGTATTATAAATAGTACTCATGTCTCCTTTCCCCCTTTGACCTCCCCCTGGCCTCCTCTGCCCCCTGGTACATGCAAGTCTTTTTTATTTTATTTTATTTTTTTTAAGCTGGAAGGTTATTAGATATATCTTCTCTGAAACTTGCTAATGGTTTACAATAAGTTATTATTCTGGTGACAAATGAAGATAAATCCTCTTTATAAAAGCTGCCTGCAGATAGGAAGAAAGATAGGAATCACAAGGAAATCATAAAATCACATTTTACCTTCAATGCTGGCCTGCACTGTGTTCTCAGGGCCTGGTGATGCCAACCAAGATAGTTCTAAGAAAAGAAGATTAGTTATTTGTTTTTTTTTCTGGACTGTATGTGCCTGGGACTCGCTCTGTATCTCTCATCAGGGTAGACCTGAAATCTTTATTTAAAGTGTCAACCCACCAATCAAAGTGAAGCAAAATGAGGGGAAAAAAACATACCAAACTCTAGCCCACACCTTTTTACTACATGCAAGGACATTGGTCTGGTAGAGTCTCATTATTTTTAATTGTAACTCAACCCCTGTATTTATCCAGAGAACTTGATTGCAGGGAAGATAGTGAGGAAATAATGGACATAAACTCTGAAGATAATAATTTTGGTGAGTCAGGGGGGAAGTGCATGTAAAATGGGTTCAAAATAAACCATTATCTGTTTTATGCAGGGTTTTATCTGCAGATTAAACTGGAAACCTTGTGCCAGCATTCTCAAGACTTCCACCCTCATGTTTGTTGTGGTAAAACTAACTCCCCCCCCCCCCCCCCCATTCCCTCAACAAATACACAGTCTAGAAGGAAATACTAAAATAACTTTCTGGGCTTGAAAGAGAGGATAAAAATATTAGGTAAATCATGTTATGATTCTTCTTCCTCCCCACTATGAATTTCCTGGATATAACATTAGATATATCTAAATTACCTCTTTTAAGAAATTTCAACTAGACCCTCAGAAAGAATCACTTCAGGAAAACCTTTGACACATGTTCTTTGGCCGGGGGTGTGAGGGGGCTGAGGAGGGGGTGGGGGAGGGGGGTGGGGAAGAGGGAATTGGGGAGGGGAGAGAGGAATAAATCAGAACATTCTCCATGACCCAATCAAGCCCACAAGCACAACTCTCAGTTTGCTCTCTAGATAGACCCATTTTCAGGTACTGGAATTGCATAAGAGGCTAACATCATCAAGGATGGGTGTTTTTTCTATGAGCAAATAGGAATGTCTTGGATGTGAATTGAACTTCAGCCGCTTTTGTTATTTCTCTGATGCTCATGTCTTTCTAAGGTGTGATTTCTGATGTGAGAGGGTTAAGAATTTAAGGTTGGTTTCTTAAAAAGGGATGAGTCAGTACCCTCGTTAGGGAAGTAGGGATCTTGTTAATTATAGAGAACTTGGAGGAAGCTGGCATTATGGAAGAAGTATGTCTTCATATCTAAGCGTAGGCCGAGAAGCTTCAAATAGTGTTATCCAAGAGGCTGCTTCTGAAGAATTATTTCCCATTGATAAAATAATTATTTTTAGGATGCAAAGAAATAAGGAATGGAAATATGTTATGTAAACAGCAAAATATTATTAAAATGAGAAGTATTATTTTTGACTTCTCTTTTTCTCTCTTTATTCCAACTCTGGTACTTGATCAAGTTCCTTAATTTCTCTAATCCTGTTTCTTCTTCTGTGATAGAAGGCTAATAATCATTTAGCACACAGTTAGGCTTATTTAAAAAAATATATTTTTCACAGTTTATTTATTAATTATTATTTTTATTGATTTCAGAGATGAAGGGAGAGATAGAAACATCAATGATGAGAGAGAATCATTGACTGGCTGCCTCCTGCACACTCCACCCTGAGGATCGATCACACAACCCAGGCATTTACCCTTGGCTGGAATGGGACCTGGGATCTTTTAGTCCACAGGCCAAAGCTCTATCCACTGAGCCAAACCAGCTAGGGCCAGTTAGGCTTGTTTTGAGGATTTGGTGAGGTGGTGAAGATGCAGCAGCAGCCATACAATAGATGCTCAATAAATGGGATGATTATCTTTTTTGATGGAAGAAACTACACTAAAGATGGGACCATAAAGATATTGTGTGTGTGTGTGTGTGTGTGTGTGTGTATGTGTGTGTGTGTGTGTGTTATAGGATGAGGAGTACGAGCAGTTAGGTCCATGAGCTCAAAGGAGGATACATCTAGGACTTGATGGAAGGCATTTCCTCTGCATCAAAATTGATATTAAACCCATGGGACTAAGCTTCTCAATAACTGATAAACAGGAAATGGAGTTTGTGTATGTCTTTTATGGTTTACTAGTGACCCAGTGCACAGATTCATGCACATTGAAAGGAAATTAATCAGAAGGTGGCTGAGGGGCAGGACTGGGCAAGAGGGCCCAGCATGCCCTGGAGCCAACCTCCCATGGTCCCTCCCCTGCACCTGCAGAGTGAGCAGGGTCCATCTGGCAGGTGGGGTCCCGAGGCCTGGCCTGCAGAGAATGGGCTGAACTAGGCTCTCTGACATCCTCCTGAGGGGTCCCGGAGTGTGAGTGGTCCTGGAGGTCCCCGAGAGGGCACTCTGTAAAGTTGCTTTCATACAGGGTGTGGAATGCAAATGCAAGTGTGCAGTAAACCAGATTTGGGGCTGACTGTGCCCCAGCAACAACATCACCTACAGCCAAAGGTGGAATTGCACAGTCCCATAAGGAATCAGGCTCCCTCCCCTCTGGTTTACAGGGCGCATCACCTGAGAACTGCCGCTGCCAAGTCACTGAGATCCACAGATCCTGCTTTGAGCATCTGCCCCCTGGTGGTCAAGTGTGCATTATAGCGACCAGTTGGGTGGTCAGACGTAGCATATTAGCCTTTTACATATAGACTAGAGGCCCGATGAACAGATTTGTGCACTGGTAGGGCCCCTTGGCCAGGCCTGGGGGATCGGGCTGAAACTGGCCCAGTGCATGAATTTATGCACTGGTGGGTCCCCCAGCCTGGCCTATGGGGATTGGGATGAATCTATGCACTGGGCCTCAGACATCCCCCTGAGGCATCCCGGATTGTGAGAGAGTGCCTGGCACTGGCCTCATCTACATGGCCACTTTCAACCTCCCACCAGCTGCTGGAGGCGGGTGGGCTTGTGGATGGAGGCTTCAGTGTTAAAGCAACCCCACCGGTGTAGCACAGACACACGTGGGCTTTTTAAAAAATTTTCTTTGTTGATTAAGGTATCACACATACTTGTCCTCATCCTCCCATTCCCATCTCAAACCCCTCCTCACCCATGCCCCCAGGCCCCTGTTGTCTATGTCCATTGGTTAGGCTTATCTGCATGCATACAAGTCCTTTGGTTGATCTCTTCTCCTTACCCCTTCCCTCCCCTACCTTCCCTCTGAGGTTTGACAGTCTGATCGGTGCTTCCCTGTCTCCAGTCATATGTGGGCTTTTTGATGAGAACCCATAACATCCCTTCACGAATGTGCTTTTAACTGTTCTGAGATCACGCTCCCAGCCTTGGCGACTCTCAAAAAGGCCTCAGCGATTCCACTCGCCTGATGCAAAGACTGACCTTGGTTTCATGGAGACCGAGCCCTCTGCCTGGAGCAGACACATCCTTTCAAAAGGAAGGTCACGCTGGCTGCAGATCCTTGCTCTTTTGTCATTTTGAATATTTCTTGCCACGCCCTTCTCTACTCAGCAAAGCTCATTTATTGTAGAATTGAAGGCCAGATAAAGAACTTCACATATAAGAAAAAGATAAAGGAGTTTGTCATCCTGATCGGGGCAGGGCTGGCTAGCCAACCTCCTGAGTCCCCTTCCCGCAGCAGGCCTGTCGCCATTGGCCCTGATCTGAGCAGCCAGCTGGACCCCACCTGTGCACGAATTCGTGCCCTGGGCCTCTAGTCTAATATAAAAGATTTTATATAGCATACAAATTAATCCCATGCTTGATGTAATTTTTGACAGACATTAAAAATAGGTTAAAGTGCATTCCATGTAAATATATTTCACAGTAAATTATTACATGCATATTTTATTGGAGTCAGGTGGAGCTCATTTTCCCACACCTCATGCCTTCCTTTGCATGATGAGTTCCAAAGCCTGCATTCCTGGTAATTCTCACAATACGCAAAACTGGCATTGATTCTTTCAGACAAGGAAATTTGTGGCAAATTGTGTGTAATGGATACAATTCTTGGCTGCTTGCCAAGTAAAACACTCACTTGTTTTGTAGGTTAAAATGGCGATTCATTTGTTTATTTCCAGGATTATTATCATCCGCCGGTTGATTCCGTCATAAACTCACTTCAGAAGGACTTTTGGGAGGACGGAGTGATCACAGGACAGTACAGGATGACCTCAGCTCTTCACACAGTGGCCCTGTTCTCTGACAGCAGAGTCGGTTTTACAGAAGAGATGGTGCTTGGGTCTCACTTTGCCCAGGAGAAGCCTCTGGCGTAGATAATTGGTAAGCGAGTCAGGAAACATGTCTTGTGCTAGTCACTTACCTGCCGAGTTTAAGGAACATTTTATTAAAGGCTTGCTATGAACAGACCCTCACATTACATTTAATGATGTAAAGAGGGACACTCAGGCTTCTTTTCCTCAAAAACGTCAGTTGGTGTTATATATAACACTGATACATGAACTGACACGAGCCTTATTATGAAATATCACACCTTGTAAAAGAAGACAGGGTGCAAATTACTTCGCTACTAAGACTGTGGGTCCTGGGGTCAGACTGGGCAGGTTCGGATAGATTCATGACTCTCTAGCTGTGTGTCTTGGGCAAGGTACGTCACCATTCCGTGCCTTAGTTTCCTCATCTGTAAAAGAGCACAGACAAAGGACTTGACAAAGGAGTAAATGGAACAGTGCACTGAGGTTCCTAGGACAGTGCCTGAAACAGTGTACGTATGCAATTAGTGCAAATTATTACTGATTTAACGTAATTATTAAAGGTGTCAAACCGGGAGGTTATTAGAATGGGGCAAACTTAATCATAGAAGCATTCTTGCAGAAAATGAGCTTTAAATCCAGGATTGCAGCAAATAAAGAATACACACAGACAGTTTTAAGGTGAAAGATGCTTCATATTGAAGGAATGACCTATAAAAACTGGTTGTGTGATAGCGAGAGAAAAACAAATTGGCTGAGGCTGAATGACATTAGGGAATCCAGTGAAAAATATATCCGATTAGTAGATGTGTTATAATCATGATGCCAAACATCATGAACTCAGCTAACTTGCGTGCAGAAAAAGAAGAGAAACTTATTTGCCTCCTCTTCTTCCCAGTTATTGCCATATCCATCTTCCAAAGGAAAGACCAAGGTTTCCAATTCTGGAAACACTTAGTCACCTGAACTAATACTGTAGCTAAGTCCAAGAACTAAGATAAGCAAACAAAACAACAAAGAAAAGCCAGACAGCTTGGGGACCCTTGCTAGAACCTCTTTCCCACTCTGTTAATAGGAATGTGTGTTGTAACGGTCACGGTGTCATTAAAATCAGTTTAGATTATGTTTTATATCATTAAGTAAAGAAAACAGAGGTACCATTCTAGATGTTTTGCCTTTAAAATAATGAAACGTGCTGAAACCGGTTTGGCTCAGTGGATAGAGCGTTGGCCTGCGGACTGAGAGGTCCCGGGTTTGATTCCAGTCAAGGGCATGTACATTGGTTGCGGGCACATCCCCAGTAGGGGGTGTGCAAGAGGCAGCTGATCGATGCTTCTCTCTCATCGATGTTTCTGACTCTCTGTCCCTTTCTCTTCCTCTCTGTAAAAAAATCAATAAAATGTATTAAAAAAAAAAAAAAGAAACATGTTGGGATTCCTTACCCTTATCAATTTCTAAGCCAAGCTCAAGCTGTATTCTAATAGGTCCACAGAGCTCAAGTGCTGAATTCTGATCTCCTCTTTCCCTTCCCCAGAAGAGCAAGCTTATCAAGCCAGGAGAAAGTGTTGAGGCTCTTTTTACTCCCCTTTCTTTCAAAATTGGGACCTAGAACAAGCCTCATGAAGAAGTTTCCCATTTTTGTTTTTTCTGAGGCTCTTCTTGCACATTTCAAGAGCCTCCAGATGCCCCCAAAGCTCACACTAAGCCTCAAAGACTCCCGAGATTCAAAGCCTCCAAATCTTTTAGTTTCAGGTTAATAACTATAGACTACAAAGCCACAAACATGTCTAATCTGAGATACTTCTAGTTTCAGAGCCTCTTTCTCCAAACCTCTCCAGCCTGCCCACCTGCAGCTCAGCCCCTGCTGTGAAAGACATGCCCCACAGCCCTGCGGGGCTGCACCTGTCCGGGGTGGAGGGGAGGAGAGGGCTCCAGCAGCAACTCTTGCTTTGGGTAGGACTGTGGCCTTGGGTAGGACTGTGGCCTTGGGTAGGGCTGTGGCCTTGGGTAGGGCTGTGGCCTTGGGTAGGGCAGTGGCCCCAGTCCTCCTAATCTCTAGTCAGAAGGTCCACACGGCTCTGAATGTGTGATGTAGACCTTGATCTTACCTTCAATTCCCTCCATTTTCTTTTTCTGCTTTCTAGAACTCCTGTGAGTTGGGGTAAGTGGAGGAGGCAGTGGGTCAGTTTTAAACTTCATTTACCTGCACATTCCCTTGTGGAGAAGAGCACATTCTCTCCTAAGGCCAATGAATGGAGTGTTATGGGTTATGTAGTGTAATACATGCAACATAATGTAAATGGAGGCTGATGTTCCACATGATTACTTCTCTTGGATGTATTTTATCACTGAGAAGTAAATTTCAACTATCCATAAACAGGCATAGATTACAGTAATGCTTGTACGGTAAGACATATTATTGTGACTGAAACACTGCATTGCACAGGATATATGAAGGTTGGGTTAAACACCATAAGTAAAAAACAAAAACAAACAAACAAAAAACAATTTACTGACCACGAGAGTCTCCGGAACGGAGTTTGGAGGATTTTACTGAATTTTAGTCAGAGCAAGGTAACGTTTAGCTGATATGCAGGGCTCTAATTACCCTGCAAATTTAAGAACAGCGTCTCCCAGAAAGAAGCCAGATTTCTTATTCAGGCAAGATGAAGATCCTGTCTCAGCGTCTCTGGCTGAAATGCAGAAGTGCAGAGAGGCACAAACCTGCCTGCAAAAATAATAGAGAAAGTACCCGTGATCAAGCCCATGCATTTCTCTGTAAAGCAGCAGAATGGGTTTACCACTGCCTGGATGCGCTGTGCCTTCCAGGATATCATAACGTGTAGTGTAAAATAGGGGGGAAGGGGAAGACTATGTATTGGTTTCCACTTTTACTCAACTTCTGGAGCTTTTCCTTTCCCTTTATCAGTGGTCGGCAAGCTGCGGCTCGCGAGCCACATGTGGCTCTTTGGCCCCTTGAGCGTGGCTCTTTCACAAAATACCACGTGCGGGCACGCACGGACAGTGCGATTGAAACTTCGTGGCCCTTGCACAGAAGTCAGTTTTCGGCTCTCAAAAGAAAATTCAATCATTGTACCATTGATATTTGGCTCTGTTGACTAATGAGTTTGCCGACCACTGCCCTGTATGATTACATTTATTCCTCACAGGAGCCCCAGGGGCAGCTGTTATTATATCCCTGGAGATGGATGGAAATGAGCAGCAAGAGCTTTCACAATTTCTTCAGGGCCAGACAGGTAAATTGTAGAATCGAAGTTCTAATCCAGCCTGGTTCCAAAGCCCACAGCTCTCCCACTGTAGACATGTAACCCAGCACGCAAGGCTGACATAGTGGCTGCTCAGGGGCGCTGGGGGAGAACACCTGCCTCCCTCCCCATTTGGCCTCCTTCAAAGTCTCACAGGAGCGGCTGGAGGGAGGACTCCCAAGGTACATGATAGGCCTGCTCTTCCCAATGCAGTGTTTCAGTCACAATAATATGTTGGAGGGAGGACTCCCAAGGTACATGATAGGTGTGCTCTTCCCAATGCAGTGTTTCAGTCACAATAATATGTTGGAGGGAGGACTCCCAAGGTACATGATAGGCCTGCTCTTCCCAATGCAGTGTTTCAGTCACAATAATATGTTGGAGGGAGGACTCCCAAGGTACATGATAGGCCTGCTCTTCCCAATGCAGTGTTTCAGTCACAATAATATGTTGGAGGGAGGACTCCCAAGGTACATGATAGGCCTGCTCTTCCCAATGCAGTGTTTCAGTCACAATAATATGTTGGAGGGAGGACTCCCAAGGTACACGATAGGTGTGCTCTGTGGAGATGCTCCTTGGAACAAAGGTCCTATGGCTAAGTAGAAACACTGCATTTTATTTCCTCAAGCACATGGTTGGTTCAGGGAAACTCCATATGAAGAAACTTTCCCACAATCTTCCCCACATTTGGTTTTCTTATAAGATTTGTTAACCTGTGGACCGATGTCCTGTAAAACATACCTGAGGAGATGCTACTGAAGGTGAAGTCTGTCACAGCCCGGCATGTGAGCCTTGAGGTCGGGGGCTGTCACTTACTTTCTGTATCTCCAGTGCCTGGTATGTAGAGGTGTTGACGTACATACACGGCATTTTATTAAAGAAGTGACTCAGCCAATAAATGAACTCATCTGGCCGCTCCAGAGGGGAGGAGGTAGCACAGACATGTGCTTATTCAGGGCAAGAAAGAGGAAGATCCTTCACTTTCAGTATCGTGCCTAAGGCCACGCAGGTCATCCCTCCTTGATCTCCTGAGATGTGTGTGAAATTGGATTGATTCCAGCATCCGTTTGGTGGAAAATGGGATGGAAGCAAGACAGTGCATTTATTCAACATCTGTTAAAGGATAGATGGTGAAGAGGCACTTTGTCTATGCTATTTCATGTGATCTTTGTATCAGCCTTATAAAGTAAGTCTTATTGTCCACATCTTTAGAGATAAGGACACAGGCTTCAAGAACTTAAGGAACTTGCCAAAGACACACACCCAATAAGCATGTCAGAATTTGAATTCAGGTCAGACTGACTCCCAAATCCACACATGCTGACCCCGCTATAGCACACTGAGTCTAAGTAGGGAACTGGATTTGGATAGATGATATTAACACAGATTATTTACTTTGAGACTTAGATGTGCTTTTAATATGTTGTATATGAATTCTTAATATTAATTCACAAGACTAATTCATAGTAGTTGTTAAAATGGAAGAAAGCCCCAGCTATTGACTTCATTACTTTCATTTGATTATGGGTTCATATATATATTTAAAAACAAAGCAATCAATTTCTACCACTCTAAAGCCTGGACTTGTTACAATATGATATAAGTGTTCTGCATAAACCTTTTTTTTTTTTTTTTTTTTTTTTTTTTTTTTTTTTTTTACCATGCCACTTTTTTTTAGATACTATCTCTTTGCTCATTTCTTAGCTAAATTTTAGCATTTGTACCAATTCTGCAAAGGCACGAAAACATACTGATTTTTTTTTCCTTTGGAAGAGCTGGTCAGAACTGGCGGTCTCTGATTACAGGCCTAAGCCAACTTGGAGAAAATCACATTCTGTTCAGTCCACATTTCTGTCTGATAGGTAATGTCTGAAGGTGTCTATGGGGGTAATTATTCAGGGAAAATATAGGCTAGAAAAACCAAGAAATGGGTAGACTATCTTTCTCCCCAAAAAACAAAGAAATTATCATTAACAGAAAGAAAACCAGGAGAGTCAGCATGCCTAAAATTTTAGGGTTTCCATGATTCAGTTAAGAGACTAATTAAAACTGAAGAAACGTTTTAAAGAGCATGAACAAAAAAATTTGTGAGATAAATATATATAAAGGAATTAGAAAATGTGAATATGCCAAGTAGTTTCATTTCTCAAGATTATTTTTATGGATGTGTGACTGCTAACGATGATTGTAAATGATATGAAACAACAATAAATAATATTAATGAGCTCCTGCAATGTGCTGGGTATATATTAAGCACTTGACACACACTATCTCATTTAAAAACTTGGAAGTTCAGTCCTTCTGAATGGTATCCAGGATCAAAGTTGGGGAGCAATTGCTCCCCTTTAACAGGACAAGCATTCTCATTTTTCTTCTTCCTGGCTGGCTTCGCTCATCTATGTTACCCGCCTTGCTTGGGTAATCATTTTGATTTTTGATGTCTGCTGTAAATCTAAAGTGCTTGTCAGTGTAGCTTCAAGGCTAACTGACCAAATTCTTTCTATTCTCTCATAGAGCATACAATGTCATGTGGCTTACGCTGCTACATGTTGTAGTAACAAAATATGCTTCTTTTTTTAATGAAAGTAAAATAGAAACAGATGCATTTTCAGGCCTCATGGAAACGGATGTCATCCAATCCCTTGCGATTGCTCTGGTACCTGCCAGCAGCTTCAGGACTTAGCAGACACTTAGCTTTTTCCTCTAGTGACAGTCACCCCAAGACACAACTATTTCCCATGTCACTTTGAATGAGCCAGCTATTGCTAACTGCCTCTCCCAAAATTCCAGTATAAATTCCCCCAGAGAGAGGAGCTGACTGATTCAACTCCTCTCTCTGATATTCTCTGCAGGAGGTCTGTATTAGGCAGATCTTTTGAGGCAGGGCACTTCAACAGGCTGTTGGCCAGAAGTACCCACCGCTAGTCCAACCACTTGTGTCCAGGGTGGCAGAGTGAAAAGGTATGAGGCATGATTAAAGAACCTTTTACAAGGGGATATGGGCCCAGAAGGCATTCTGAAGCTCCCAGAAGAGTCTATGACTGTCAGTACCTTTCTTGGCCTGTCCAGTTATAAGCTTCTTGATAATATGCTACAAAATAGAATTTCTTCCATTTTTAAGGAGCATAAAAACTTCCTAACCTTGGGATGGGCTTCATCTTTATTTATTTTTTATTTTTATTTTTTACTCTATTTTTCTTTAGCTCTCTTTTAAGAATTCTCTTTAGAGAAAATATTGCAGAGGAGAAGATTGAAAATTAGACCTGAACTTACCACAATTGTAAGGGAATCTCTATTGCAGTGACATTAATTGTACTTATTCCCATTAAACTGTTTCCACATAATCTAGAGTTACATCAGATTCTTCATGGAGGTACCACTCAGTGCATTCGTACAGCCATTCACAAGTACTCACCGGGTGATTTACGTGAGTGAACACATGTTCTCTGATGCTGAGATTGCAAAGGTGGACAATCACAGTCCCTTTCCTCAAGGAGCTAACAGTCTGCGAGAGAGCCAGACATATGAGGAATTTATTAAAGTTTTGTCTGCCCTAACTGGTTTGGTTCAGTGGATAGAGTGTTGACCTGTGGACCAAAAGGTCCTGGGTTCTATTCTGGTTAAGGACACGAGCACGTACCTCAGTTGCAGGCTCCTTCCTGGTCAGGGCCCTGGTCAGGGCATGTGGAGGAGGCAACCGATTGATGTGCTTCTTTCACATCCATGTTTCTCTCCGTCTCTCCCTCTCTCTAAAAATCAGTGGAAAAATATCCTTAGGTGAAGATTAAAAAAAAAATAATAAAGTTTGGTCTGACAAATGTAACACAGGGATGCTGGCTTATTTACTCAACCAGAATTTACTGATTTCTAACTTTGTACAAAGTATAGTGTAGGACATGGCAAGTAATTGTCTCCTAGAAGCTCACAGTCAGTTGAGGAGACAACGATGAACACACACACACACACACACACACACTCATGATCAGCACGGGTAGCCGAAAGCAGTAGGAGATTAACTACTTATAGAAAATAGAGCCATGAGATTTCAGCGAAGAGACCTGTATAGACAGGAGCAGTTTCAATGCCCTAATTTCAAAGTGCCTTAAAGGAGCCTTGAAAAGCAGCTAGGACCACAGGACAGAGAAGAGAGACAAGGTATTCGAAGGTGGGGGTTACAAATAGGACCTTTGTTATCTCTAGACCTGAAGCCCTCTTTATAGAATAAATGTTTTTCTTTCTGAAATGAAATGAATTCCATAACCTACATGCACACGTAGCTTAAAAACTAAATTACATGCAACATAATGTGCTTACTGTAATTTACGTGAGAAAAAAGTATAATAAGCAGTGTGCCTTATAATATATCATGCTTGAGCATGACTACCCAAGAAACCAAAATGAAATAGTCAGATGTTACTTGTAATGACTCGGAATTTAAGCCATGCTGAACAAGAAGTAGAGGGAAATGAAAGAGCAGAGAGAGGTAAGTGGACATAGACTAAAAGCTAGTACTAGGATTAGTAATAACAGATTAGACCTGCCTACGTATGATAAGAGAATCAGAGAAATAACCTTAATTGCAGTAAGATAACATGTCAGGACAAATGATGGATTGTTGAAGTGAGAAAATGAGGAAGTCTGATATTCTTGCCTTATTTATAAGTGTGTGTTCAAATCATTCCCTGTGTGGCATGGGAGGGAGATGAGACAGAATATCTCACTAAACAAATTCTATCTTTAAAAACACACGTTGAGGTGTACACTCTATCTTTGAATATACAAAGCGACCACAGGGACCATATGCTTTGATAACCAACAGGAAACCAGAGATCTATTGAAAAAAGGAAAAAGCAAATCAAGGAACAATGAAGGTTTGTGGCAGATCGCCGAGGACTATAGGATTGAGAAGAACATTAGATTGAAGACCAGGAGGCAATTTCAAGGAAATTTCAAGTTGTAATGTTCATAACATATACACTATGTAACCATTCTGCTATAAAGTTACAAGTTATTAAGAAATGTGTAGGTCTTTGCATTTCATGTATCGTGGCTTGTCAGATTGTCACTGTAAAATACTTGCAAACATCAGCTGTCAATGCAGATGATTCAAATGTGGGGCATTGGCTCAAACACCAAATTGTGCTAGCCTTTAAGGACCTGAGTTTTCACAATGGTTACCGACGCTTGGAAACATTTGAGCAAAAACAAAACGTTCTCTTCCCACGATTAATAGAAAAGTGCAGACTAAAATATTCCATGTACATTAATATTGTGCAAAAAAAAATACATTGTGTTATATATAAAATAAAGTTGAATCCCAAGCTCAGATAGGCAAATCGCCTTATTTACCTCCATGAAAATGTGGTGGGACATTTGAAAGTCATGCAGGATGTGAACCAAATCTTGTTTGGCAGTTCCCCATGCACAGCCTTCCCTGGCTCTTGCCACCTTATGTCAATAGAAGCTTTAATTCTGACAGCAAAAAAGCCAGCAAAAACTGCCAACCCCCTCTTCCCCAGGTTCATTTCATTTCCATTCCAAGGTCCTGTTACTCTAAAATAGATGGTCTTAGGCAACCCTGCTAGCAGTTCTCAATCTGTGGGGTCATGACCCGCAGGTTGAGAACCGCTGCTGTAGAGCCTAAGACCATCAAAAAACACAGATATTTACATTGTGATTTATAACAGTAGCAAAATTACAGTTATGAAGTAGCAATGAAAATAATTTTATGCTTGGGGGTTACCACAGCATGAGGAACAGTATTAACGGGTCGAGGCATTAGAAAGGTCGAGAACCACTGCTCTAAAGCAATAAAAAAAGCTTGAGTTGAGTTGTATGGTAAAACTAATAATGTCTTATATATGTGGATTTGAAGGAGAGTGAAGAGGCCTTCTGTTGGATAGAGCCAAATGGTAGAGACGTTTAAATCCAAGGCTGCATATTCGGTCCAAAAAGTCTTGAGAAATTATAAAAATGTTTTAATGTCCCAACTTAATCTAAAATTTACACTTCTGTTGTTTTTCATGTTTCTTTCATTTTTCTACAGTTCAAAAGGATCTAACTCTTTCAAAAGATATCTGAGTTTGCAAGTTGTATCAACTCACTAGTGAATGTTTAAGCATAATTCAAGTCCCAATTACCTGCATGGGCATTTGTGGGTAAACATCAATTATAGGGAATATTCATTTCAGGGATGTCATCCCTGGAATATCATGTCTGCTCACACACCCGCTAGATAACTACTAGCTATGTAATGACCAGTGTAAGAATAGAGAGTCTGCCAGAATTTTGTTTTGTGAAATTTTAAAGTCTTGCAATAATGCAAATATTTAAATCATGTCTAGGTTGGGAAAGAATAAAAAATGTACTTGACCATATTTTTACCCCAGACTTCTCATGGTTTTGAGTCACTTTTCTCCTTTAGTGTCTAGGTCTCTTACTGTATGCTGAGTGCCGCAGTGTAGGGAAATTGGAAGTTTAAATACTTGAGAAAATTTCAGTATAGGGCATCTAAGATTTTCACGGAGACATAGTTATTTTCATAGCCCAGCATAAATACATACAATCATGCTTTCTTGACAGAGAGTGGATGCTTTTTTTTTTGAGTCTCAGACTCAAGAAATCTTCTGGGACTTGGTAATTTCCAGGAGAAAAGTATAGGACAATTTCAAGAACAGGAATTGTATCTTATTTATTATGTATTTCAGGCATGTAGCATGATATCTAGCACATAGTATGTATTTAGTAACTGTCTTTTGATTGAACAAATGAGGGAGAAGTTTGTAAGGTGATTGTGTGCTTTGCAATTTTCCAGGTTTCCTCTCAGTTGAGGCTTCTCTGGCTAATGCTGACTGACCAGCAGAGGGAGCCCAAGGTCCATGCTAGATCAGAACAAAAGGCAGGAAGGAGGACATTTCCAGCCATAGAAAAGCAACTGTCAGGAAAAGGAAACAAATGAATCTGAAATCGCCCAGAGGGCTTACTTTAAGATTTCAATAAAAGATTACTTTTGGAGTTCCAACTGAGCATGATGTTGTGTGGATAATATATTGAGGAGAATATCTATTTTTATTTTATTTGATACATGGAAAACAACTAGAAAACTTAAAGGAGAAAATAAAAGGTTGCTCAGAACTAACTCTGACTCAAATTTGATTGAATATACTTTTACCTTTTAGATACATAATATATAGAATGTGAGCTCTTCAAGGAAAGGAATTTTTGTATTATTTATTGAATTAATCTAAGCACCTATCACTGTAGTACATAGCTCGGATAGATACTAATAATTCAACTGTTGAATTAATTAATCAAAAATTAAAATTATACTACAATATACTTGGTCATTTTTATTTAGCATTATAGTGTTCATTAACAGATGAATGAGTACAGATGTGATACCCGAGCATGCAGACACAAGGAATATTATTCACCCATGGTATATTTAGAAATTTACATATTTTATTCATTACCCATATAATCACAATTTTATCTATGCAATAAAATATTCATTTTTAAAATATATTTTATTGATTTTTTTACAGAGAGGAAGAGAGAGGGATAGAGAGCCAGAAATATCAATGAGAGAGAATCATCGATCAGCTGCTTCTTGCACACCCCCTAGTGGGGATGTGCCCTCAACCAAGGTACATGCCCTTGACCTGAATCGAACCTGGGACCTTTCAGTATGTAGGCTGACGCTCTATCCACTGAGCCAAACCGGTTTCGGCTAAAATATTCATTTTTAATTAAAAATAACACAAACACATACAACCCCAGCAACATACTCACTGCTGTCTCCCATTCTCAGAGATTTTGATTTAAATAGTCTGGAATGGGATCTGGGCATAGATACTTTGTAAAGTTCGTCGTGAAACTTTAATGTATAGCCGGACTGGGAAGCACTGCTCTAAATCACACAGCCAAACTACTTTCCAAAAAGGTCACACTGATTTACAACAGACTCAGTTACATGTGACACAGCTCTTTTCACCAATATTCATCAAATGGTTACAGATAACTTGAGTGTTCAAGGTGTGGCCCCAAGTTCAGAAACATGGGCATGACTTGCAGACTATGAGAAAATGGAGAATGTTTTTTTCTCTGCCTCTATGAATCAGGATCTAAGTTTTAACAAGACACCCTGGTGATTTGAACACACATTAAAGTTTGCAAAGCACTGTTGCAAAATACCCTTTCTTAATTTGATAAGGTGAAAACCATATCTTTTTAAGTTTGAACTTTTAGCCATTCAACTTTTGAGGTTAAACATTTCCTTCCATATGTTTATCATCCATTCTCTAGCTCTTTTAAAAAAAATATTTCCCATTTCCACCTGTTGCCTGTTTTAAAATTAGGGCTATTTTCTCAGATGTTTGAATATAAAAAAATCTTGCTCTTATAGGTCAGAAAACAGGGTAAAATTTATGTAATAATAATATTAACAATAATAACCAGCCTTTATTGCATTGCTACAATATTCTAGAGAATTTGCCATGTGTTTTATAAGTAGAGAATCTCAATTACTTTACAATTTTACAAGGGGGTTGAAGCAGACCTGGCGAGGGTTGGCATCAGTTTGAATGTGATGGGCAGAAGAAGAGGGAAGGAGGGTCATGATGGTTATAACTTTGGTGATATGGAACATGGTGAGACCATTAACAAAAATAGAGGATATGGAAAGAGGAATATGAGAAAAGATTATTTCATTTTTTAATGTGTCATGTGTGCATTCTCAACCCTACAGTATGCCCCTATGTGACTTCTTTAAAGCACTTAGAACAACCTATAATAATAAAGGCATAATATGCTAATTAGACCAGACAGCCAAACGACCTTCCGAGGACATCCTTCCAGATAACCTTCTGGGTGACTTTTCCTATGAAGCCAGGGCTGCGAGAGTCGAGCCCTTTGCACGAATTTCGTGCATTAGGCCTCTAGTTTAAGATTAAAAAAAGTACATGCCCATGCTATTGTAATGGTTCAGAGACTGAGATTTGATCAGATATGAGAATGTAAGCTCATAGCTTTCAGCAGACTCATCTAGTGGCCATTTGATGGGCATGTGTGAAAGCTTCCCTAAGCATGTTTCTGAAGATTGCATTGGGACAACGAGTTTCACTTAACTTGGTGAGACACTCCTTTGGAAAGCAAACCAGACTACAATTACAGTGTGTGGGGCAGGCGGGGCGTACAGGGAGTAACTGATGGGTAATTAGCTAGAAGAAGCTTGCTGACATAAAGTCTGATTTCAGCAGTGATAAAGAACATGTCTATAGATATAGTATATGGGGGTTTCTCACTCCTTCACCCCACAACTACATCTGTCGGAGTGGACAAGGGTGGGGAGAGACAGTGCATTATTAAGCAATCTACACCAGCTGATCCTGCACACACAGTGCCCACAAGAGTGTACAAAACAGCCCGGCGGGTCTGAGTCAAGTCCTTCAACCCACACAACTCCTCAGGGGCCCTGAGTGCAGTCACCCCCACTGTTTACTCACAGATATGAGACTCCCTCCATCTCTCATGAAAATAACAGTTAACGTTTCTGTATTGCTTTATACTTCGTAAGAGAAAAAAAACAAACTTTCCCTTTGGACTTAAATCTTATCCATGGACTCTAGATTCTTTTAATCTGGAGCCCCACACTTTCTTGTCCCAGGTTTCTAGAGTAAGTTGTTAGTTCCATTGATTCCCCACCAGATGGGGCTATCCGAGGAGGTCTTATTCTCTGGGTGGAGTGTCAATGGGCCAGTCAGATCTTTCACATTGCCCAAACAACCACTTCTTGCCTGTCTTCCATTTGATATTATTCCTAAAAACTCTCTCCTTCCTTCTCATCAAATGCCACTCTCTGTTACCCTCGGTACATATCATGTCACAGCTATAGGAAAAGATGAAAGAAAATATACTAATTACTGATACCCAATTTTCAGGTAGGGAGAAGGATGGAAAGATGTTCACAGTGATAGGAAATTTCCAACTTTATTTTAGATGTACATAGGTCAACAGAAATAAAGATTTTCTTACAGTACAATGAAGCCAATTCCTTTAAGATTGTTAAAGGAATTGGCTGCATAAATTATGGTTAATCAATAGAGTAGAATGTAATTTAGACATTAAAATTTTATTTTAGTAAAATGAGAGGAAAAATAATTATGATATATAATTAAGTGGAAAAAGTATGTTACATATACTGCCCCAGCATAAATTCAACTTTATGGGGGAAAAAAACATATGATATGCACAGAAACAAGTGACTAGAAAATATTCACCAAAGTGTTAATGGTAGTAGCCTATGACATGAATGATGGGATTTGGGGGAGTAATCTTTTCTTATAAATTTCTGCATTAAATTTTTTCTTCATGTTTCTGCTTCAAAAACAAAAGTCATAAAAATCAGTTAATGATTGATTAAAGGTTTCATTATTTGATAAACTGCACCAACTCTACACAATATTTAGATATTTTTACAGTTCTGGTATAATAATTTTTTTTTACACTTAAGAATTTATTAAAAAGCCAGTTAATACACTACAAAAACATGACACTGTCATACTGGGAATTTATTTTACTTTTTAAATGAAAATACATATACATATTCAAAGGAAGCAGAATAACTAGTATAATAGCTGGAGTCTAGTAAACACATATATAAACATACTCATTCACCTTCCTTATCAGTCTTGTTAATTTTTTCTTTTTTCAGGACAATAGGGGACTATTAATGTTTAATTTTTGAGATTCCAGATGTATTTCTGATGAAAAGCACTTCTTACTTGACTACAGTGCTCAGACACCATGTGATGTTGTTCCTACTTTATCAGAATCAGCAATAAGCCCTAGCTGAGGGCAACATAGAACCATTTGATATCAGGGCCAGCCAATTCCTTGAGTATTATACATGTTTTGATTATTAATATACACTGAGTGGCCATTTTTTAATGATCTCTGAATGAATAATAATCTGGCCACTCAGTATATATACTTATTAGAAGCCCGGTGCACGAATTCATGCATGGGTGGGGTCTGGCCAGCCTGGCCTGGGGGAGAGGACATGAGTGGTTGGCCGGCTTGCCTGCTGGTCAAACTCCTGGTCGAAGGGACAATTTGCATATTAGCCTTTTATTTATAGAATATACATTGAGTGGCCAGATTATTATGAGTTCATAGATCATAATAATCTGGCCACTCAGTGTATATCCCTCCTGCCAAAGATACTATAAAATAGATTAGGAATAAAAATCAGGAAGGGACTTCTGATTTTGTCAATGGTATATTAAATCACTTGGACTGATTCTCCCCTGCTCAAGACAACTAAAAACCTGAATCAAATAGGAATATAATTAGAACTATCAAAATGTTATTCCTAAAAACTCTCTCCTTCCTTCTCATCAAATGCCACTCTCTAAGTTGCTAGACCAAGATCCAAGAGGGGATGAATCTCTAGAGAGGAGAATCCGGTATTTGAGACCATTTTTGCCCTGTCATCTGAGTGATCCAGAAAAATAACAAATTCTAAAATTGGATTAGGATGGTCAAAATTGTTGTTTCTGTAGGCTCCTGGCAAAAACAAACAAAAAATACTCTCTGATCCTAATTGTTTCTACAAAAAATGTTTAGAAACTGTTGTGGGCATGCCATAAAAGGTAATTACCTGTGTTTCCTTAGCTCCTTGAGTTGCTTGAATGTGGCTTCTAACATCTTAAATTATTATAGTTGCCTACTGATCAGGTCTGTCAATTTTTTTGGGAGGGTGAGCCTGAGTTTTTATAGCCCTTTTCCTGGCCTGCAGAAGTCTTCCTACCCAAAGGTATTAGAATCTGCTTTCCTTCTTTCTAAGTCAATCCCAAGGTATCATAAGGTATCAATCACTTATATGCTTTGTTTATACAATATCTGATTTTGCTTAAATGTTGTCCTCTATAATCTTTATTCCTATCTACTTGAGTTATTTAGATTTATGGATGACTATCGTATTTGAGACTAATTTGCTTCTAGAAGTACCTTGTCCAAAGGGGCTATTGCTGTTTTTTCCATGGCTCCAGCTGGTTCACTACACTTTTAGTTTTTTTCTGTTTCACAACCACTAGGGGGCAATATTTTCTATGTCAGCCCTATTATTTCTGTCAAACCATTTCAATTTGCAAACCTTGTGAGCCAATATTTTAAAAAACCAGTATTTTTCAAGTCTTATAAAACATTAATATTCTTTTTAAAAAATATATATTTTATTCATTTTTTACAGAGAGGAAGAGAGAGGGATAGAGAGCCAGAAACATCAATGAGAGAGAATCACCAATCAGCTGCCTCTTGCACACCCCCTACTGGGGATGTGCCCGCAACCAAGGTACATGCCCTTGACCGGAATCGAACTCGGGACCTTTCAGTCCGCAGGCCGACGCTCTAACCACTGAGACAAGCTGGTTTTGGCAAAACACTAATATTCTTAAAAATCAGTTTTAGGCTTACAGAAAAATTGAACAGAAAGTACAGAGTTCCTCTTTATCCCCTCTCCCTCTCTCCGCAGTCCTGTTAACTTCTTGCATTAGTCTGGTACATTTGTTACAATCGATGATCTAATACTGATACAATTTTAATAACTAAATTTCATAGTTTACATTATGTCGTATATTCTATGGGTTTTGACAAAGGTATGATGATGTGTATCTACAATTTCAATATCATACCAGGACAGTTTTATTACCTAAAAATTTCCTATGCTCCACCTATTCATCCTTCCCTCCCCATAAAACTCTGCAAACCACTTACCATTTTACTGTCTCCATAGTTTTCCTTTTTCTAAAATGTCATGTAGCTGGAATCATATAGTATATATCCTTTCAGATTGACTTATTTTACTTAATATGACTTTTCATATCTTGATAGTTGAGTAATTTTCTATTGTATGGATGTACCACATTTGTTATTCATTTAACCATTGAAGATTGCTTCCATGTTTGGAAATTATGAGTAGAATGGCTATAAACATTTGTATGCAGATTCTCATGTAAACACACATTTTCAACTCAGTTAGGTAAATACTAAGAAGCATGATTGCTGAACCTCAAGGAGGAGTATGTCATGTTTTCTAGGAAACTGCGAACTGACTTTCAAAGTGGTTGTATTATTTTGTGTCCCACCAGCAACGAATGCGAGTTCCTGCTGCTTCAGATCCTCTCAGCTTTTGGTATTATCAGTGTTGTGGGTTTTAGATTTCCAACATGGGTGCAGTGGTATCTCACTGTTTTTTGAATTTGCAATTTCATATGATATTGAACATGTCTTTATATGCTTATTTGCCATCTTTATTTCTTCTTTGGTGAAGTGTCTTCAGATTTTTTGCCCATTTAAAAAAAAATTGTGCTGTTCGTTTTCTTATTGTTGAGTTTTATAAATTCTGTGTGTATATTTAATAGCAGCCCTTTATCAGATAAATGTTGTGCTAAGATTTCCTCCCAACCTATGGTTTGGCTTTTCATTCTCTTAGCACTGACTTTTGCAGAGCAGAAAATTTTAATTCACTTAAAAATTTATTCATTTCATGGAGAGTTCTTTTGGTGCTGTCTAAAATGTCACCACCAAATCTCTTGTTATATTCTAGGAATTTTATCACTTTGCATTTTACATTTAGGCTATGAGCTATATTATTGTAAGTTAATTTTTGTTAATTAAATTCAAGCATGCTCACCAAAATTTTAAAAAGTTATATTTAATTTAAAAGCATGGTTTTGTATTACTATGTAATTTATGTATTTCGAGCTTTTAAAATAAATTACTAACTAAATATTTTTAATTTCTTAGTTTTCACTTCTGTGACCAAAATTGTTTTCAGTGATGATCATCTAATAATTCTAGTAGGTCTTCATTTAATTTTTTTGAAAGCTAAGAACAAGGAACTATCCGAGTTGCAAAAGACCATTCTCATTAATAATATCAGCACTAATATTTGAAATTCTTCTTTTATTTTGTGTCCTGGAGGTCTTCTATGACAGAGCAGTTTTCCACCGTGAGGTTAGGGATAGATAAGGCATAGGTCTTTCTTTGTAAAGTGGGAGAAGAGTGACTATGGAGGGAGAAGAAAAGAACAGATTCTCAGGTGGATCTGCCTTAGGAAGGTACATATGAGGGAGTTAATAATGGAAACTGCATGCTTAAAATCATCTGTGCTTGTAGTCTTTGGAAAGTCCTCAGGTTCCCTCAGGTAGATACAATATGACTTTTCGTGTCCTGATAGCTGAATAATTTTCCATTGTATGGATGTACCTGGTCTGATGGTAACCACACACCTAACCTAAATAAAGCACAGTGGGAGCCGGGACCAGTTTGGCTCAATGGATAGAGCGTCGGCTTGGGGACTGAAGGGTCCCGGGTTCGATTCCGGTCGAGGGCATGTACCTTGGTTGCAGGCATGTCCCCAGTGGGGGGTGTTCAGGAGGCAGCTGATCGATGACTCTCATCGATGTTTCTAACTCTCTATCTTTCTCCCTTCCTCTCTGTATAAAATCAATAAAAAATATATTAAAAAAAAAAATAAAGCACGGTGGGGAAGCACAGGGAGAAAGTGTGGGGCTGGAAGGACAGATAAGTCCAGCGGGTTTGGAGGATATTGAAAGTAAACAAAATGAAATTTCGTAGTGGTTTGGAGTTTGCAGAAACACTTTCATAGATTATCTGCTTTGATCATCATATTTATGATTCGGGGTTTTCAGGTGAGCAGGGTGCAAGGGTGGTTTCTTCCCAAGTTCTTGTCCCGGTGGATTCAAAGAATGTAGCCATGGACGAAAGGTGGTAGGTGAGATGTACAGAAACTTGACTGCAAGCAGATACTACCTCTAAAACTTCTGATTCTAAGCTTCTAGCGCTCAGACGCTGTCTCTCCTGACATGGTGGGTGACCACTGCTCTCTTTGAGGCTTTATATACCCTGGAGACCCTTTCCCTTAATTAGGACCCCTTGCTTTCCTCATTGGTCACTCTGTTACATAGAACCAGTTTCAAAGGCCAAAGCCCACGTTGTGTCCCCCCTCTTTCAACATTCCTCAATCCTCTGTGAAAATGTTTCCTACGGCCTCCCCTCCCCCAGCCCCCCGCCCCCCAATATCCTGTGACTTTTCTTTATCCTCTGTGAATGTATTTCTCCCCCCCTTATCCTGTGGCATTTCTCTCTCCTCCACATATTCATCTTATCTGCTCAGGTTGGAGTTGCTCTTCATCTATCTTATGGCTTTCTCCCAGCTGTCCTGGCGGAAGATGTTTTGTTACCTTTTATGGCTCTCCCCACTGCTCAGGTCAGGGCTGCTTTTGATCTAACTTATGGCTGCTTTAATTGTTCAGGCCAAGATGCCTCTATCCTCTCTGGACCCCCTCCCTTCCTGTCTGCCTGATTAAGCTAGTTAACCCTTATCATTAACTTTGTGGTATATCTGCTAGATTTTTTTTGTTTTGTTCTGATTTTACAGATGAGAAAAATGAAGCTCAGAAGTAATTTTTTTTTTATAGAGGGTTATCTAGGAAGTCTTCTGATAGCACTTTTAATTATTACATGATACTAATGGCAAAAAATTTTGGAAATCTGAATCCTAATTTACTCTCATTTGGCTGTGAAAGTCTTAACAATTCATAAATGTTATTCAGAATCTGCAAATTTGAAATACTGTAACCAATAAATCCTTAGCCACTAGTAAATCTTTAATCACCTGAAACACTTAACATGGAATATACACTGAGTGGCCAGATTATTATGATCTCTGAATGCATAATAATCTGGCCACTCAGTGTATATCCTCTATAATAAAAGGCTAATATGCAAATTGTCCTCTCAACCAGGAGTTGGACCAGCAGGCAGGCCAGCGAACTGCCCACGTCCCCTCCCCCTGCCCAGGCTGGCTGGACCCCACCCATGCATGAATTCATGCACCAGGCTTTTAATATGGATCCGGTGCATCAGTTTATTATCTATTGATGGGGTTGACTCAAATATACTGAGATATATTATTAAATCTATCCATATCTGTCATTTGTGGGGGCCATAGTGTAGTTTGTATTAATCTCTCTCACCCTTTCCCACTCTGAGTGAACTGTAATGGTCTAGGTTATAAATTTAAAGCAGATTCAATTCTACCTTTTAGGTGGGAGAAGCAGGAGTATCACCTTTAATAATAACTTTTCGCATGTCATTTCTCACTCTCAGACATATCAAAATTAAGCATTAGACACCATAATAACCACCTCTGTATGTAAGTAGCTTGAGAAACAATATGAGTTACAATTCTTTGTTTCTACTGTATATTTTAGACAATCAAAAATAATTTCCGTGTTGAAATTAAATTTGTCGCTCTTAGGGGAGAGAGGAAGTCCTCAGGGGCTGTGAGGAAATCAGAGCATTTCCTCCCATTGCTTGATATCCATTCCCACGACTACAGATTCTCCTGGACCTGAGGGTCATTCCCAAGAGTGTCTAACTTTCTTCCGTCCTCAAAGAAGAAAACGTCAGTTTTCAAAATATGTTTTAATAGACGTATCATCCACATCCAAACTAGTGTAATGTTACATTTCAAAGACAAATCATTTATTTACTCCTCTTAAGAAGTCAGTATTCTCTAGGAAGAATATATTTTCTGAAATTTCAAGAAAGTTTTTAGTTAACTAAGACTTTCTTCTGGTATTCTTCAGTGTCTCAGTTTTTTTCATAATATGCTCAGTGACAAATACTTCTATGTATCACCGCACTTAAGGTGGTTTAGTTGAAAAAAAAAAAAAGCTGGCAGCAACTTACTGAATTCCTGGAAGAAAAGAAAACAGTTTTAACATGAGGTCCAATCATACCAAATTTAAACAGTTTTACCTGACATCAGAATTTATTTTTTTCTAGGAGCAAGAGTATCAATATCAAATTGTTCTTTTGTTATCTCCAAGGACATTTGGTTCCAGACATACACACTTGCTAAACTATTATCTTTGCTTGTTCCCTCTAGAAGAGCGTATTTTTCCAACATTTCTCAAGTCCCACCTGAGGAGAACTGCACATGGGTTCGTCGATGTGCTAAGTGCAGTGTGTTCCTAGCGGCTGCTTGTAGCATTAAGTTCGGGAGAACTTGGAGGCTCATCCATGATCAGTGAGTGGAAAAGAGAATCATGATTGATTAACTGCGTCTGCTGTGGGCCTGTGTGTGTCTGAGATGAGAAAAGGAGAGTCAGTCTGTTTCAAAATCTTTCCAGGTCCAGCCTAGGGCGGAAAGTATGTATGCCAGCAATGAAATGTCTTCTGTCTGGGTCCAGCCGATAGGGTTGGTGGCCCAGTAAACATATTCCCTCCCATTGCTGCACTTCTGTGAGTAAAGGGGCTCCCTGACTTTATTAAGATCTGTGCTTGTCAACAAGACAAAGAACTCTTCTCTTGCTCTCTGTAGATGACTGTCATGACCCACAGCATCTTCCTGGCTGGGAGAACTTACCATTGGGGAACCCGGTAGTGGTTTCCTCAGGAATGTGCAAGCCCCTTTGGATGCCTGCAGGAGTAGTCCCTTCAAAGTCATCATCTGTGCCACTGGGCGTAGGGGAGGGGCCTTCTGGGGCTCCCTGGATGGCAGGATTTACTCCTGCTTGCCCCGCAGAAAGGATCGTGTTCTGGACGTCTGCATTAGCGTGGTTGGTGGGCAGGATGGCTCCGGAGAACAAGGGGTGGAAGATGAGGCCTAAGATTTGTGGGGCCACTGACTGGAATGAGGGAAGGAAACAGAACACAGTTAAAAGAATACATTTTTAGAGGCCAGTCAACCAGCCTTTCTTCTTGGAGGGCAGGAATGGCAGGATGGAGAAGGTAGAGTCAGAGAAAAGAATAAAGATGGGCCCTCCTCAAAGGAAATGTCTATCTCCCTGAGCCAAGCCTGATGTTGCCTTCATTACAGGGGTTCCTTGCTGGGCTGCAATCCCTCAGAAAGGGAAAGCCACAATCAAGCCAGTCAGGTGTATTTGGAGATAGGATTCAGGCAGAAAATCTATAGAATTATGACAGGCTGTGTCTCTGTTATTAACGTAAGTCATAGTCTTTCCTGCACCCCTAATCTTTTAAAAAGTAATCTATGAGACTAAAAATTAATGGACAAAGTTAAGTCACATAGATTAATCAATCCTCTTCTCATGGTTTGCATCCCTTCATGTCTTTTGATGTATTTTTCAAAGGCATTGGAATATTTGGCCATAAATATTTCTCTTAGCAATTCAGCCCTTTGTGTATACCTTGAGGTTTCCCAGTGGAACTCCTCTTTATTGGACTGTCAATGGTGTGCACACTGGTGATGGATGCTGCTGCTGCCACACTTCCTTTTTTTTTTTTTTCCCCCCCAGGGGAAAAATTTTACTGTGAGAAGTGAGAAGTTCCACCTAAGAAGAAATATTTAGACTTTGGCTAGTTTTGGAGAGAGTTCAGACAGGACCCAGTTCTCAGGGACCTCCCAGCTCTGTTGGAGTTCTCATGGTATAAAAGGGCCAGGAGCTCACAATTAAGATTCAGTTCAGTTTCCTTGGACATGGTTCTTGATTGTTAGTTTTCGTAAGAACCACCCAAAGAATTTGTTATAAAGGCAAGTTCCTAGGCTCTATTCTTAGAGAGATTCCGACGGACTAGGTTGAGGGCAGGACCTCGAAATCTGCATTTTAACCAGCCTTCCAAGTTGTCCTGATTTGAGAGCCAGGACTGAAGTTTGGGAAACACCATTGTAGATTTATGAGGGATTGAAACCAGGATTAAATGTATGCTGCATGAGAGACAGCAGTAGATATAGAGGTTTTCAATGGGGATCATGATATCCATAGGTTTGAAATAAAGCAGGTGGGTTGTACCCAGGATTAAAAACAAGATAAAAAGATTAGTCTATACAGACTATAAACTACCTAATGTAATCCATATAATAAGGGTAAATATAGTTTAATGAAACGTGTGTGTGTGTGTATGTGTGTTGTCTACATGTTAGCTGAATAAAAAATATAGCTGTTACTGTGGGTTTTACCAAAAATATGTTACAAAACCATTGGCATAGTAGATAGAAAAATGGCTTTCAATCTGTTTTTGACCTTGAAACCTAATTTGCTTAAGCCTTCTGAGCCTCAGTTTCTTTATTTGTAAAGTTGGGTTAAAAATTTCTGCTTTGTAATTTGGTGAAGATTAAAGGCAATATGTACTACCTGAATCAGTAAAGAAAAAAAAAAAGGATCTACTAAGGTGCCTGATATTTAGAATTGGCTCAAAAAACTGGTAAACATAGGTGTTAATGTGTTAATGTTGACAAAACAGTCCCATTATTTTATTTATGGACAAACTATCATGTCTCTACCTATTTTTACAATAGAAAAAAAAATGTCTTCTCAGATATTGCCTCAACTCTTAATTTCAGTGTCATGTTTAGATACCATATTAATTCATTTTTCCCCTAAAAATGACTTACAGAAAATGCATAGGAGAGCCTAGTAATGACAATATTAGTATTATTTAGGTTAAGCCCTTTAGTTATTCATGTGCAAAGGGGATCGTTCATCTATCACTATAAAGCACTAAAAAATACATTTTCCTATAAAAATTAAAAATTTAAGTCAAGGAAATGAAATGTTCCTGCAATAAATTTATATACATGTGTGTATATATATATATATATATATATATATATATATATTATTGCATTTCAGTAATTTACCATCCTAGATTTTAATAAATATAAAGTTAAAAATATGCATTGGTTTTCTGTATAGAACTGAATCTAACATCAATATACAGAAAACAAATGCTAAGTCAAATTAATGGAAAAGTAATGGGATAATGAAGATAAAAGGCCCAGCTAGGCAAAAGATAACTTAATGCAAAGACCTATAAAATTTTTTAATTTATTGTAATAGACACTGAGTTTAGGATTTGTGGTTGAAGAGACTATTAATATGAGAACAGAAGACAGCATTGTGGTAGCACTGAAAAGAATTTTAAATATTAGTAATTAAAAAATGTTTTTACCAATTCCTCTGAGCTTAGGATAGTACCCTAAAAAATAATAACAAAATATGTTAGGTAAATTTTGATGTATTAATGGTAAAATATGTATAACATAACTTAAAAACTTAAATTAATTTTAAAAATTGTAAAAATAGACTTTTTATTTTCAACAAAATTTTAAACTGCCTTGTAACTTGCATTACAAAACTCTTGTCAGAAATGATATTGGACAGCTAACATTACTTGAGTGATGTGATGTTTTACAGTATGTATTTTAAAAATAGATTTTTTTCATTATTAAGTAATAGATGTACATTGGAGGAGGAAACTTGGAAGATGCTTTCTAGAAAGCAACAAGAAAAATAATATAATGTCATCTGGCAGAGTTTGATATATTTTCTTCCAGATATTTCTCACACATTGTTTTTTATATAATGGAAGTCATGCCATTTATACAATTTCTGTCTTACTTTTTCTTTTAATACTATACAATGATCATTTAACCACAATACAGACATATTTCAATAATTAGATTTCCAATGATCACAAAATATTGGCTTTAATGTTGCACAGCTAACTTATGTTCCTTTCTTTAATTTGCACCCAATATTCTTTTGTACTATAAATATTATTTTGATGAACATATTTGTAAATAAATCTTTGCTATATTTCAGATTATTTCCTTAAATGTGTTCCCAGATGTGGAATCAAGAGTTGAACTAAATTTTATATTTGATTCTGTATTTAGGAGTAAAAACTGCCATCTGATGCTCATATTTGATCTTGATCCTTGGTAATTTGATCTCAAGAATTACCTTTCACACACACCTACACGTAAACACACACACACAAAAGGGAGAGAGAAGAGGCAATGTTTGTATCATTTTTTAGGGAAATGATATATAATTAATAAGTAAATTTGAAGTTAAAAAATTAATCTCCCAAATCATAACTCAGATCAATCCCATTAATTTATTTTGTTTCTTAACAGTGGGATTTAAAGAAATGACTTGTTGTGTCACCTGTGACATTTACTATCTCTGTGAATGTAACTGAATTACTGTATCTCCAGTTACTCATCTTCAAATTGGCAATAAAAATATTGTCTGTAAAAGGTTATTTTGAAGATGAAATGGGATAGTACGTAATAAATAATAAAATACTTATAACAGTATCTGGCACATAGTAAGTGTTCAATAAGTGTTCTTGCTATGATCAGTGTTCATAGAGTGCAAAGTAAACAGTAAACTTGGCAACTACTTGGTAAATTGAGGCAAGATTAAATATTTCACATTAAGATAATTTAAAACAAAAGCCATCATACAAAGTAACCTTACCTGGGCTCCAAGTTGTGCTACGATAAGTGGTAACATCTGGAAAAAATTGTAATAAATTCAGTAAAAAACATATTCAAAGGTAAGTTCTGATGGATGATATCAATATCAAGACTTTCTTAAAAAACACGACATTTGCCAAAACCAGTTTGACTCAGTGGATAGAGCATCTGTCTGCGGGCTAAAAGGTGCCAGGTTTGACTTCTGTCAAGGGCATGTACATTGGTTGTGGGCACATTCCCAGTAGGAGGTGTGCAGGAGGCAGCTGGTGCTGGGTGCTAGGGGAAGGAAGGCCTACACTTGCATGAATTTCGTGCATGGGGCCTCTAGTGCAGGTAATAAACGGAGAGCTGGGATTGACCAGACATTGTGTGAATGTAGAGCTCACTCCGCCATGTTGGCCTTGGTTTGAAAAACAGCAGCTTTAGACAGGTGCCCAAGTTTCTGGCAGAGGACCCTGGAAAGGCAGGGTCAGAAGGACTGGGTGCACAGGAGGAGGCCAGGTAGGGGGACCCTCAGAGGTGGGATAGCCTAGAGAGCGTGAAGAATCTCCCCTGAGAAAGGAGGTTGATTTATGTTATTGTATGTTGGGAAGGTGTATTGTTAAATCCTCTCTACTGAACCTTTTGTAACATCTTCAGTGACCTCTAACGCATTTGACTGGAGTGAATGTGAAGATGTGTTAAGTCTGAAGTTAAGGTTAGAATTGGGCAATAATTGAAATTGAAGTGGGGCAGTTGGCATAAGGACCATGCCAGGATCATGTGTTAAAGAGATGTTCATTTTATATGCCATTTCTCTAGTCTTTTTTTTTTTTTTCAGAGAATAGCTTTTATTATTGATATATAAGTAAGCAGCAAATATGTTGAGTGAAGGCTCTAAGATATCTGCAGGAAATAAGTACAAGCATACATTTCAGTAGTAGAAATGAAATGTAAATATTAGTTATGTTACAGAATTTCACAAGTATAAATTAATGACACAGCTTAGAGTGTCGTGTTGTTATTTTGGACAAAGGTATAAAAATGTCACATATGACGTAAAATTTAAATTGAGCAGCTTAAAATCATTTTATAAATTAAACTCAGCTTTGATTATAATTACTAATTAATATAAACTTACTCTTATTAAAACCTGGAGGTATCCATAGTAGTAAAAAGATGGTTAGGATATATTGATCCATTATTGTATGCATGCTTCATAATTTGGGGATGTGTATTAAAAATCTTACATTTTTATGTCTTTACACCTACAAATTCTTTTCCTAAGAACTAGTCCTAAGGAGATAATCATGATATGGTCAAAGACATAGTTATAAGGATGTTCACTGTAGCATAATTTATAGAAGCAAAATAAAAATAAAAAACATACAAATACCAAACTTTTGCAATACAACAAAAAAACTAAGCAATCATTAAAAACAATGTTATAAGTGAATATTTTAAAACAGACTATTCAATATTTATTAAGTAAAAAAAATAAAGTGATAGAACATTAGATATTATAAAAACATATTTTTAAAAAATATGTGCTAAGTCTGACTTCAAGGTTAGAGCAGGACAATTTTCTTAAAATATGTGCCTAACGCATCATGGGGGGGTGGGGGTGGGGGAGGAAAGACAGAAAGGACATATCCTAGAATGCTGACAGTGTTTAATCCTAACCATTAGGATTACATTGTGACCCCCTTCCCCACCACTGAATTTCATGAATTTCATTTTTGCTCATCTATATTTTCTAAGTTCTCTATAATTACTATATACTACTATATAGGATGCATGTAATAAACAATAAAGCTTCTACACAAAACAAGGTCATTATGTGGGGCTAAGATAACCTGGTAGGGAGAATAAGTTATCCATAATGACAGTACAGCCATAAAGGGATCATTGCATTTTTCTCTAGAGCCCAATAATCTATTTAGATATTTGCACTTTGTCCATAGTTAAAATTCAAACACATCCCTCAGTGTTTGATGTTCTAAATATGCCCTTTATATCTTAACTAGAGGTTCGATGCACAGATTTGTGCACGGGTGGGGTCCCTTGGGGTGGCCTGCGGGGATTGCGTCCCAGCTTGCACCCCCAGCCTTGCATCCCTGCAGCCCTGCCTGGCACCCACGTTGGCCTGGTGCTGCCCCTCACCTGCTCCACCATCCTATCTGTTGGGCGATTGATTGGGGCCTTGCTTCAACCTGGCTCCCTCAGTGCCTGGGAGCCAAGTGGCAGTCTGCCCCCCACTGCTGCCACTGGTTGCCATCTGTGGGGAAATGGCGGAGCCATCGGGCTCCTGCTCACACCTGCCTTGGCCTGGCACTGCCTGCTCACCTGCTCCAACATCCCACAGCAGTCCTGCTCTCATCGGGGCCCAACAGGGCCAGCAGCACCACCACTGCCACCTGCTGCCAGGGCCGCATCACTGACGCCTGCCATGTTCTGCGCCGCCCTCTGGTGGTCAGTGTACGTCACAGTGAGCAGCTGAGCTCCTGGTCTCCCTTTTGAACTCCAGGTGGAACAACCACCCAAGGGGGTAATTTGCATATTAGGCTTTTATTATATAGGATTATTATATAGGATGTGAGAGGGTTTTACATGAAAGCAAATGATGGTGGGAAGTAGGTAAGAACTAGAAAGTACTTGGGGACTTTCAAGCAGGCCTGACAAAAAGATACAAAAAGGAGATTAGAATTTAAATTTTATTCATCTCTTAATTTTAATTTTGGGTGATTCTGGCCACCCAGAAGGTCTTCAATAGAAAACACAACATGCTAGAGAAGAGTCCTGCTACTTCTCATTTTCCTCCTTATACTTCTGACTTCTCAATCTTCCCAACCCTTCACGTTTTTCTATTACTCATTACAAACGTATTCTGGAGAGATTATGAGGCAGAGTGCTCAGTTCTCCAGGTGTGTTCTCATGGATTTTCAGCACGACTCAAATTGTCAAAGACTGTTCCATGTTCTGTAGAACATCCCTCTACAAATTACCTGGGGGAAATGTTTAAAAACCTTGAAAAAATTATTTCCTCCCCTGTAGGCCTCCACCTAAGAGAAGACACTCCCCAATTTTTAACTGAAGTCCCATTTTTGAACTTACTTGGGGTTGCAGCTGCTGTTGAACATTTAAGCCCCCCAGGGTCAGTGGGAGGGCATGGGCAGCAGGTGCCATTCTTGCAGGAGGAGGATTTAGCTGTAAGGCAAAGAAGGTTGTCATTGTATTGTTTCAGTTTGACATACAGGAAACTAACATGTATTTACTAAATGTAAAATATGTTTACATGGAGAATTTACTATGCAAATTATACTATATCGCATTTAGAATTAGATATAGAGGTGATGTTCCAAGACTTGTTTAGTCTACCAATACAACCACAGGTTGACTAACCTTTTCCATATTTAAACTTTCTTTGGCACTTAACCATGCTCTTTGGAAACAACTCAGGTAATTTCAACCTGGATTTCCCTTTTTGGCTCTAACAGCAATGATTCCTGGAATTTTCCTTATGGTTTTCTAGTGAAGAAATGATTCTTCATAAGTGTCCCCATGAAAATTTCTAGAGTCAGAATAAAATATCTAGCCTGCAAAGGATCTATTACTACCAGTATATGTAAATCTGACTGCTAGTTAAAAATTCACTTTAATCAGCAAAGGAACTTAAACTATATGTAGTTTAAATAACTATACAGATATTTTGTGAAAAATGAAAATCTTCCTATCCCTTCTGGTTTTCTCTAGTTGTCGGGGTGAAGCTAACAGTTATAGTGTTTGAATGGTGGGTGCATGTTGTGGGGAGAAGAGAGGAAGGCCTGCTGAAGAAATGGGGAGAGGAATTTGAAGAAAAGGTAAAAAGAACTAACGGAGCAAAGACTTGAGAATTGTAATTCCTTTAGCAATCCTTTTGCTAAGAAAAAAAGGTTCATGACATGTTGACTAGAATTCAGCTCTGACTTTTCTTCTCTTTCAATTGATCTACAATCAATATGTGTGTATGTGTACATTTGTGGATACATATGTAGATATACACACTCAATATTAGGTATTATATTTACTTACCAATGGCTATTAAATGATATAAAAGGGTACTTACCAGTTGCAGATCTGACCCCATGGTGAGCAGCTGTGTCAATGGTATTAGACTTAAAGAAGGGAAGACCTGCAGGGCATTGAAATTGATGTGTGAGAGAGAGGATGTCTGTTTTCACTCACCTGCCAGTGGTGGACATCCTTAAGTAACCTATGCTCCCATGAAGGTGAAGCTTCACTAGTATTGCCCCCTTCCCTGGCCTTGGGAGGCACCTGAGCAGTCTGCCAAGTTTGTGGTATTGATCAGCTTTAAAAATGTGTGTTTGTTATTTCTCACCTCATTATGAATTATTCACTTTGGTACTTAATATTACATGTCTAATTTTGTATTCTTTTTCTTAAAAAGTAACCCTAAGTTATATAAGCTTTAGGTTTCCTAAGGAGAGAGATAGGTTTATGACCATAGATTACAAAAAAGGACCTTAGACTCTGGTGTTACCTGTTGTTTCACAAAGTCTAGATGAAGGCAAGATGGGGACCTTTAGAACAGATGGAGGGCAGGAGTGAGAGGAAGGGTAGGAGCCAAAAGACAAGGGAGTTTTCAAAAGTATTTAAATATTGTTTTGAAGAAACAGACTTTATAGTGATGCATTAGCTCATCAACAACAACAGAACTGGAGGAAGTCTGCCGTTATTTTTATAGATTATCTTTATTAAGATTACCTCCCTGTTAGCTCTGGCAAATACCACGTGACATGTCACAGTATCACAAGGCATAGATGGCTAAGCTTTGTCAACATCCGTAGCTATTGCTTTTCAAATTTTACTAGATTTGGTTACTAACAAATTATTGTTCAGACAAAAGGAAAAAAAGAATGAGGATGCTTTGTTTTCCTGACTCAATTTTTTTTTAAAAGGTGTATTTGTTCTTATTTTACATTTTTCCGAAAGGGAAATCCTCTCTCTCTTGTTTAGTCATGAGACTCTGTGTAAATCTTGATTTAAACCCACTAGTGTTATCACATTTCCCTCTCTGGCTGTGATGCTTCTATTGGAGGACTCACCTGATTTGGCTGCTGTTGGTTTAGTAGGGTTGTCTGATCTGGAACCAGCTGCATTGGAGGAAGTCCCAAAGCAGGTTTGAGCTGCATCTGTGGTAAATATTTTCGCGGCAGTGAAGTGTTTGAGATGTGTTTGTATCCATTCATTTTAGGATGTAACTAGTTGACCCCAATGCAAAAATGTCCGTCTTTAGGCTCTGTGTGTTTTGGAGCAGTTTTAATTTCCTGGAACATGTCATGCATAGCAGGAGATAGGACCATAGAGTGGAAAAACGCCAGTCCAGGTGTGTGGTGGGAAAGAGTGTGGGGCAGGGCCCATGCATTTCTGGTGGGAGTTCCTAGGTTCCCATTTCTTTTCTGTAACTTCTTTTCCAAGGGATGACATACATAGTCTGCCCCTTAGCTCTGTTCACATCTGCTTTTTCCTAATGCTTGAATGCACTCTGCCACGATTCCTAATGCATTTTAACAAAGCTTTCTGCTTTAGCCTGAGCCTGGAAAGTCACTTTCTGTAATGGAAGTGAACATCCTCTTCTGGCCAGAGTATTTTCCTAGTGTATTTGAGAATCACTGAATTTAAGGGTTGAATATGTGCTTGCAATCCGCATGTTGTACAGCGTGTCCCAAAAATGTATACAAACACTTTTCAAAATTGCACTACCAGCTGTTCAAGTGTGTATACATTCTTTGGGGATACCCTATGATAGTATGGTTTTCTTTAAAGATAAGGAACCAAGACCCAGACAAGCAAAGTGACCTGCCCAAGGTGACACGATGAGTGGCAGAGCCAGTACAGGATCCCCCACATGTTCTTGGCCCATGAAGAAATGAATCCTTCCCTTAGCTTCTCTCCCCCCTTCTTCTGCATTCAGGCGGAAGCTCCCTGGCCAGGTCCACCCCTCTGTCACCCTTGATTCTGCATGCATCTCAGAGGGCCACGTGGTGTAGCCTTTCACCATGTGCCCTTGGCCACGTGGATATACCTTGGAGCTGCCACTACTTCTTGGTTTCACTTTGGCCATTTCCCCTCAGTTTTAAGAGGAAAGATTGGAATGATCTATTCTTAGAGGTCCCTAGAAGGTTTAAGATAAGTAGGTACAAATTCTGCAGATTTCTTTTCATCCTTTACAATCTATTGTCAGCATAGCAGCCAGAGTGGTCCTTTGAAACCAACAGTATGATTCTTTCACTCCTCTGCTCAGCTCCTGCATTGGCTTCCATTCTCTCTCAGAGTAAAAGCCAGAGATCCTATAGCAGCCTGCCAGCCCCGCATGCGCCAGGCCTCAGTGCCTCTCTGACTGTCCATTTCATTTAATTTCCCTTGCTTACTCTACTACTGCTGTTGGCTATTTGCTATCTCTGTGACAGGGAAGGCCCACTCCTGCCCCAGAGCCTTACCTCCACCCATCCTCTCTGTCTGGAATGCTCTTTCCCTAGACATTGGCTCACTCCCTCACCTGCTTCATGTCTTTGCTTAAGTTCACTTTCCTATTGAGGCACACTCTCCTGAAAATGCAACCTGCCCCATCTCCAGTTCCCAAACTTGAGCCACTGAAAACAAGTGCTAGGTTATTTTAAGTGTCCACATTTGCAAATTGACTCATTTTTATGCATGCATGATCCTATCTAATAAAAGAGCAATATGCAAATTAACCATCACTCCACTATACCCACAAGCCATGCCCACCAGTCAATCAGGAGCAAGTATGCAAATTAACCCAACCAAGATAGCTATGGCCACAGAGAGAGCAGGAGGCTTGGGCTTCCCTGGCAATGGAGGAAGCAAAGCTTTTTGCACACCTTGGCCTGCCTTGGCCTCCACTCAAGGCTAAAAAGTTTCAATTATAGAACATAATAAATCCTAACAAAAATGGCTGCAGGCACAGAGCAAGCAGGAGGCTTGACTCTGCTCAATGCTACAGTTTCAATTATAGAAGATAAATAAATCCCAGGTACCAGGGCCTTTGCTTGAGTTTGGGCTGGGAAGGGGGGGCAGGGGGTCGTGGCCAGCCTGCGAACTACCACAGGTCCCTCGTCCAGGCCACCCACACTTCAAGGGAATCCCCACCATGATCTGGGACACCCTTCAGGGTAAACCAGCTGGCTTCCACCTGTGCACTAGGCCTCTATTCTATCTAATAAAAGAGTAATATGCACATTGACCATCACTCCAACACACAAGATGGCTGCCCCCATGTGATCAAAGATGGCTGCCCCCATTTGGACACAAGATGGCCACCACAAGATGGACAGTAGAGGAGGGAAGTTAAGGGTGACCAGACCTGCAGGGGAGGGCAGTTAGGGGCAAATAGGCTGGCAGGGGAGCAGTTAGGCATCAATCATGCTGGCAGGGGAGTGGTTAGGGAGTGATCAGTCTGGCAGGCAGAAGTGGTTAGGGGCAATCAGGAAAGCAGGCAGGTGAGCAATTTGGAGCCAGTAGACCTGGATTGTGGGAGGGATGTCTGACTGCCTGTTTAGGCCCAATCCCACTGGGATCATTTGACTAATACTTTAAAAATCCTATTGGGTTTGGGCCTAAATGGGCAGTTGAACATACCTTGAGGGGTCCCAGATTGGAGAGGGTGCAGGCTGGGCTGAGGGGCACACCCCCCCCATGCATGAATTTTGTGCACCGGGCCTCTAGTAATTCAATAAACTCACAAATAATTAAAAAAAAAATCTCATCCATGTGTCCTGATTTTTTGGTTGACAGATAACACTGCTATACCTCTAGATACCTCACCTCCTACCCCTGCACCACTAATTGTACCTGCTTTATGTTATTGGCTGTTAGCAACCTACATTGACCTGCATGCTACTCCTCAGTTTACTTTGAAAGATAGCTGTGCTTCTGGAAAGTTTTATTTCTCTTGAGTTTTTACACAATGGATGCTAATTTAAAATATAGTAGAGACACCCTATTTAGGAGAACCTTTTGATAAATTTATTTGGTGAAGTGGGAAATCTGTGGTTTACAAAAAAATTAACTTCCTAATTTAACTTGTTTAGAAATTGAATTTTTACAGATAAACTCTTTTGAGAAGGACATATGTATCATTTAGAAAGAAATAATAAGGTTATTTATTCATGTCTGTCCCACCCCTTTCCTACCAGATTACCTTCTTCTCCTTCATAGGACTAATCTTAGTTACAACTTATTATTTTATAGTTCTTTTAAAAATTATTTATTAGCATCTATTGTGCAGTGAACAACATGAAGGATCATACCCTTTCTCCCCCTCACCACTCTTTTTTCAACAACTAGCACAGTATCTGGTTTATAGAGAGTTTCCAATATATATATTTGTTGATTGTATGGATGACTACTGAAGTATCAAGTGATCTCAAAGCTCCCCTAAAATGGTTTATTTGTGTTTTGCTACTTCATAGCAAATATATTGTAATTATTTTCTTAATGTCTACACTCAAAGGGAAATCCACTTAGAGGCCCAAACCACCCATCTCTATGTCTGTAAAATATCGAAGGTCAATTGGAGTATGTGTTCAAATGCAAGTGCTCATTTTCTTAAAAAAAATTCCCACACCTGTTATGTGTAAATACATTTTGTGATAAAATGTTCTAAGTCAAAAGTCACAAAAAATTTTGTAATATTCCCTTGCAATTGTATGATTTGGTAGTCTTTTTTGAGTTTAGATAATCTAGATGTTTTGTGCTTCCAATTGGAAAAATCAGAAAATCCAGTTTATCTCTTTAGTCATAAAACAATAATTAGTCACCAACAAAAATCTTAAATTCTTTTTAGAAACTAAAATAATTATTCATTTTGACTAGCTATAATGTAAGGCAGTGGTCGGCAAACTCATTAGTCAACAGAGCCAAATATCAACAGTACAATGATTGAAATTTCTTTTGAGAGCCAAATTTTTTAAACTTAAACTTTTTTTTAACACCAGTTCTTTGAAATAGACTCGCCCAGGCCATAGTATTTTGTGGAAGAGCCACACTCAAGGAGCCAAGAGCTGCATGTGGCTCGTGAGCCACAGTTTGCTGCCCACAGATCTAAGGCATTCTTTTTTCCCCCTTTTAATTTTTACCCTATTGCTCTGCCAAATTAATAGACATTTTACTGCAATGCACTTTAAAAATGTTAAGTATCGATACATTGAAATTTGCACTAACACTTTATTAGTTTACCATCTTTCACCTTAGAGAATAAAACTCAGAAACTAAGGAAATGGGTCACAAAACAGAGGGTAGAAAGAGAAATAGGTATGTAATTAAGATGCTGCTAAGGTGGGTTATACATAAAATAAACATATTGCACTTACTGGTAATGACTGAGCTGATCCCAGAAGATAAAGCAGCAGAATCACAGTCTTCATGGTTCAAATTGCTACCTATAACAACAAAATAGTGTTACTCTTTAACTCCATTTTTTTTCCTTTTGAGAAAAAAGGATACTTAAAAGAAAAAACAAACAAACAAACACAAAAAACCAGAATGCTCTGATTTAAAACATGGTCAATTAATGTTACCTTTCCACTAGGCAAAATGTACAAGTGAAAAAATCATCAAAGTCCAGTTGATTTCTTCACTTTCTGGGGTGAAATATTTTATCCTTTGATGAGTTGAGTTTGTAGAAGGAATTTAAACTGAACTCCAGGAGGTTGGCAACTGAGAGACCAATCAGGACTCAGCTGTGAAATCATTTGGTTTCTTTCCTTTCCCAACACTTCATTAGGTGAGTTATTAGCTGCAGACATCATATTACCCAATGTCTACCATTTGAATAGACGGTGTTTCAGGAATCAGGGCTTGTGTAATTAAAAAAAGCAAAGACATTTAAAAAAGTTAAAATCCTTCTTCACCTCCATCTCCCTCCCAAATAACTTTTGAGATGTACCTGTTTTATCAGGTATGTATGAACATGTAACTCAAACATCAAAATATAACTGTGCGTTAAAAAATGAGGCATATTATGCATATTGCTCTGCAAGTCACTTTGTTTACTTAACAAATGATGAACTTCTTTATGTGTCAGTACATAGAGATTTATTTCATGGTTACATTACATTACACTTCATTTTGATGGGTATTCAATCCATTTCCATTTTATTTTATAATTATAGAAGTGGTACAATGGATATTTATATAGATTATTTTACACATTTAAAGTATTTCTGTACTGAAGTAGAGAGGTATTTATGTATAGAAGTACTATATTAAAGGACACATATGTTTTAAAATTCAACAAATATGAGGTTAAAAGTAATTATATGCTTGGTAAGTGCAATATTAGCAGTTTACATAGGCAGGAAGGGGATTGTGGTTATTTTGTTGGGGGCCAAAGGGTAGAGAAGGCTTATAGAAGAGTTGACAGCTGAGCTGGATTTTGAAGAATAAAAAGAAATTTACTAAGAATTCAAGGTCAGTGTGGTTCAGAGGTTGAGTGTTGACCTATGAACCTTGAGGTCATGGTTTGATTCCTGGTCAGTGCATATGCCAGGTTGGTGGTTAAATCCCCCCCTCGGGGTATGCAGGAAGCAGCCAATTGATGATTCTCTCTCATCATTGATGTTTCTATTTCTCTCCCTCTTCCTTCCTCTCTGAAATTAAAAAAAAAATTTTTTTTCAAGGAGAGCATCCAGGTAGACCAATACCTAGATATGAAAGAATGATATTTAATGGAACAAAATGGGGTAAGAGTATCAGTGAAAGATAGGGTTGGAGAGACACTTAATTCTAATCACCTGTAAGTATTTTTGTTTGTTTCTATTACTCATTTAGTGCTTAATCAAAAATTATTTTATATGGCTCCATTATTTTTCTATTGTATGTTTCTCTTGAACAAGATGGGGAATTCTCAGGGCCTTGTCTTATATTTCTTTTGTGTCTTTTATGTTAATAACATTAACATTGCTTTGCACCAGATGCTGTCTACATGATGAATAAAATCATAGAGGTATGGAGAAAAACCAAGATGGCAGCATAGGTGAGCAACTAATCTGCTACCTCGCACAACAATTTCAAAACTACAACTTAAAGACAAAACATCTATCACCCAGAGCCACAGGAAAGCTGCCTGAAAGAGAAAGGAGCACAAGCACTAAAAAGCTGAAAAGCCTAGGTATGGAGGCATGCGAATTGGGCTGGTGGCGGGCTACTGGGTGTGCAGCTTTTTTTCAACCAGAAGGGAAATAAGCTCCCAATCACTTTGAAATCCAGTTTCTGGGGTCATGCAGGGAACCCATATGGGGAGAAGCTGGTCTGTCGGCCATCAGGTCCGAAAGTGAAGGTGACTTTTTTGCAGAGGTGCACGCAGCAATGTTTACCTCACTGTACCATGGAGATGTGGGGACTTGAAAATGCTGAAAGGCAGAGACGGCTGATGGCAGCAATCATTGTTTGCCATGCCCCAGCCTGGTGTTGTCCTGAGGCCCCACCCCACACTGAGGCCCTGCCCCGTACATTCTACAAACCAGCCCAGGCTCCACACAGCTGCTTTTGCATAAGCAGCGAAAATGCCTAGAAAAGGAAGGAGATCTCAAACAAAAGAAATGGAGGAGAACAAAAGACTGGATATAGAGTTCAAAGCCACAATTATAAGGTTTTTCAAGAATTTCCTAGAAAAGGCCAATAAATTTAATGAGACCCTTGAGAATATGAAAAAGAAATTAAACCAATTAGAAATTAAACATACACTGACTGAAATAAAAAAAATATTATACAGAGACTCAATAGCAGACTAGAAGAACGCAAAACTCAAGTCAAAGCTTTGGAATACAAAGAGGCAAAGGACACTCTTCTGGAGAAGTAAGAAGAGAAGAGAATCCAGAAAGCTGAAGATAGTGTAAGAAGCCTCTGGGACAACTTCAAGCATACCAACATCAGGATTATGGGAGTGCCAGAAGAAGAGAGAGAGCAAAACACTGAAAACCTATTTGAAGAAATAATGACCAAAAATTTCCCCCACCTGGTGAAAGAAATAAACTTACAAGTCCAGGAAAGCACAGAACCCCAAACAAAAGGAATCCAAAGAGGACCACACCAAGACACATCACAATTAAAATGCCAAGAGCAAAAGACAAAGAGAGAATCTAACAAACAGCAAGAGAAAAACAGTTAGTTACCTACAAGACAGCACCCATATGATTATCAGCTGATTTCTCAACAGAAACTATGTAGGCCAGAAGAAAGTGGCAAGAAATATTCAAAGTGATGAATAGCAAGAACCGACAACCAAGATTACCCAGCAAAGATATCATTCAGAATTGAAGGGCAGATAAAAAGCTTCACAGCTCAGAAAAAGCTAAAGGAGTACATCACCACCAAACCAGTATTATATGAAATGCTAAAAGGTGTTCTTTAAAAAGAGGAAAAAGAAGAAAAAAGTAAAGATAAAAATTATGAACAACAAATACATATCTATCAACAAGTGAATCTAAAAGTCAAGTGATTTAAAAATCCAAGGAACAGAATAAACTGGTGAATATAATAGAATTAGGGGCATAAAATGAGAGGGGATTGATAATTCTCAGGGGGAAAGGGGTGTCTGTGTGGGGGATACGGGAAGAGACTAGACAAAAGTCATATACCTATGGATGAGGATGCAGGGGGGTGGGGGAAAGTAAGGGCAGAGGGTGAGTGGGGACCAGATGGGGGGTGGAAAGGAGAAACAATTGTAATAATCTGAATAAAGATTTATTTAAAAATAAAAATAAAAAGATTACTGCAAATAAACCATCTTTGTAATTAAAAAAATAAAATAAATAAAATCATAGAGGTATACACTATGGGCAGATTTCAGATAAGAAATGGGGCTTTATGTCGGTTCTTGGATTTGAAGACTAAATATGATTGATAGCACAGAGAATCGCATGGTAAAGGGGTGAATATTGAGAGGAGCATCAGAACATTAATGCTGAAGAAGGAAAGGAAGCAATGAGCTTTCATAGACACGTTCATTCATTTTTGTATTCAATCAATTCATTCTTCTCATCCCTAATTTAACATATATTCACTCTTTGGACTGTTAGCATTGTTTTGGTCCCTGGGAATTAAACAGTGAATGGAAAGGACAAAGATCCCTCACGGGAAGCTTAAATATTCAAGCTTCATTGTGTGGAAGGGAGCCCACTTTTTTCTGGGCCTTCCTTATTTTTTATTTTTATTTTTTAAAATATATTTTATTGATTTTGTACAGAGAGGAAGGGAGAGAGAGAGTTAGAAACATCGATGAGAGTCATCGATCAGCTGCCTCTTGCACACCCCCTACTGGGGATGTGCCTGCAACCAAGGTACATGCCCTTGACTGGAATCGAACCCGGGACCCTTCAGTCCCCAAGCCAACGCTCTATCCATTGAGCCAAACCGGTCCCGGCTGGGCCTTCCTTATTTCCAATCAATGTGTAGGTGGAGGGCTTCCTTAATTTCTTCCTTCCTTCCTTCCTTCCTTCCTTCCTTCCTTCCTTCCTTCCTTCCTTCTTTCTTTCTTTCTCCCCCCCCCCCCTTTTTTTTTTTTTATTGATTATGGTCCTCATCCCCCCAATCCCATGCCAATCCCCTCCCTACATATGCCCCCCCCCCCAACCCCCCGTTGTCTATGGCCACTGGCCAGGCCCATATGCATGCATACAAGTCCTTTGGTTGATCTCTTCCCCTTTACCCCCACCCTCCCCTACTTTCCTTCTGAGGTTTGTAAGTCTGTTCGATGCTTCTCTTTCTCTGAGTCTGTTTTTGTTCATCCGTCTATTTATTCATCATTTCCTCTAGATGTGTGAGATCTTGTGATCTAAGAAATACCCTTGTAAGAACCTAAACTGAGAAAAGCCATAATGGTTATGCTGAGAGGCAAATGAATCAGTCTATAGTGAGTTCCTTTCTGAGCCAACATTTCTTTTGAGTCCCAATTTCAATGTCAAATAGTTCCTTTTGTGTACATGCCAGCCATGATATTTCAGATCTGGTTGGTGGACTAATGGTGGTAATGCAGGTCCTGCCGTCTCTGGTTTGGTCCTGGGCATCCTTCAGCAACCCGCAGCTGCTGTCTGCTGGTATGGCAAGGTGTTGTCAGCATCTTCCATCTCTGAATTGTTTCTCTTCTGTTTTCATGGCTGGAGCACTTCTGTCTATTCCTCTCTGTTACAGGAATCCAGATGGTCTCAGAGTTGTTTTCTGAAAATATACAAACATATTCTTGACCAAAAGTTAATAAAGGAATATTTTCTATAAATTTGACTTGGGATCCTTTTTCTTTTCCCCCCTCTCCCCCCCAAATGATTTTCCTCTGGCTTGTTTTGACACCATGTGTATATTTTCATGGGTATCTTTCTGTTAGCGTTTCAAATGAAGGTTAATTTTCTAAAGTACAATTTTTTTAGATGTAAATTATTCGCAGGATATTTTTTCTTACATGATATTCTTCCACTGTCACCCCCTTTTTAATTTAAATAATAGGAGACTTTTGGAAATTTTATAATGTAGTCTTGATAGCTTTTACATTTTAATTATTTGTGCTAAACTATGACTGCTTTAGGTTCATAACATGTTATGCAATTTTACCATGAGACACTCTGCCAATAAGAATTTGTTAACACATTAGCAACAGCTTTTTGTACAGTACAATCAGTTTTTCTAGAATATTCATTTATTTCCATTAGCCACATTAATTTCCTCTGATAAATTGGCTACTATTCAACAGTCAAACTCAACACTCTAGCAACAATCTTATTTACCATGTGTGTATTAGTGGAATTGATTATTGGGGCTGAGAAGGGCAGAGCATGCGGGGAGTAAGTAAGTTCCTCATGACGGAAGGCACTGACGTCCTCCTTACGCTCATTCCTCCCTGCCCCTCCCTACTCTCCTCCCTCCCTTCTCTCTCCTTCTCTCTTCTCTCTCTCTCTTCTCTCTCTTCTCTCTCTCTCTCTCTTTCTTTCTTTCTTTCTTTCTTTCCTTCTTCATTTCTTTTGTGGAGGCAGAATTGAAATTTAGGTCACTGTTGTTCCTGGGCTTAGGTGAAGACTTGTGTCTCATCGCCAGCCTAGAGAACTGTGCTGGCGAATTGCTCATTTGAACTGAGTCACTGTTTGTGACTGTCTGGGCTTCAGGTGATTCAGAGACTGACTGCCCATGGATTGCCTGTTGCAGACACGCTTCCAAGCCCAAGCTGGAATGGGACACACCCTAGTTCAAAAATTGAACAGGCAGTGGGATATGACCAAAATAAACAACGAAAATTAAGAGTTTGAGTAATTTCTTAAATGAGAAAATTTAAGTTTGAAAGCAGGTAACTTGCAATAATATAATTATGGAGTTGGTGTCAAGAAATATGTACTATACAAGAAAAAGATATGAGCAAAAACAGTGAAGTAATTTATTTTTCTGAAATGCCTTAAGATATCAGGATTCATTAAAGTGTTTTAAAAGTGATATCTCTTAGCCCTGCAGGTCTAGACATTTCTTGATCTTTCACATTGGTTTTAGTCTTAAGATTCTTTGAGTTATGCATCCTTTTGAGAATCTGGTTGACTCTATACATAATTTCCTCAGAAAAACGCGCATATGTCCATGAACACAATGTGTACTAGACAACCTTAGGTGTTTCATATACTGTAGTAACATTGTACTCTGTTTATCTAGAAAAATTTCAACTATTAAAAGTATGCACATATAAATTAAAAAAAATAAGCTTGGTTGTAGGTGATTTTTCAAATCGGGAAAGAATGTCCTGCAAATGGCAACAAATGAGGATGCTGAAGGGAAGGATAAGAGAAGCGGTACTGGTATTAAGGAGTAATTTGTGATTCAGTGTTTGTATGACGGTATGATGGTTTACATAAGGTTCTGGAATGCTGTTGGAAACTTATGTAGTTTCAGAGTTAATACTACCCTGTTTCCCCGAAAATAAGACAGTGTCTTATATTAATTTTTTCTCCCAAAGTTGCGCTAGGTCTTATTTTCGGAGGATGTCTTATTTTTGGGGAAACACGGGTAGTACAATACTGCCAATTGGGTAATTACTTTCAGTTTTATAGACGTAATCAGGAAAATATGTTGTTTCAAAGTCAAATGAAAGTTCAGTATATGATTCCGTGGTGAGGAGACTGTGTGTTTCAGAGTCAGTGTAAGGTTGTTGCCATCACAGGGAGATACTCCTGTTTCAAAGGAATTGATGTAGATGCCAGCTTCTTGGCTGTTGTAGCATGAGTGGTGTGTTCATGGGTATAGTAGATGCTACTGTGGGGATTATAGAAGATATGGTGGTGGTAGGACTTGCTTTAGAAGTAGTGGTAGCAGGAACAGTGAAGGTTATAGTAGTTGTTTTGTTTGAGGGTGAGAGCTTAAAAAAAAAACCTCAATTGGATTTGGATAGAGAAGCACAGAAAGGAAAAACTAATTTTGATTAGGTTGTTTCCCAAGTCTTGTTCATAAGTGGATTTGGATGAACTTGGTGTGATCAGACATTCTTTGATTTGACTTTGGACAAGATTGAGATATATGAGTTTTTTGTTGTTTTTTTTTTAAATGAGTAGCAGCTTTTAAAAAATATTTTTATAGATGAGATTTTGATTGACTATGAAGTTTTCTATGAGTTTTTGGAGAGCAAGCTCCTGATTGAATAGCTGTTTTATGGGGCTCTTTGGATGGAACAATTCTTAGCTTAATAGCTTCTCTTGGATGATTATATGGAAAGGCAACACCTGATGAAACAAGTTTTTTTTTTTTTTATGGTATACATTTTAGATAAGTTGGCTCTTTGCCTATTAGTTATTCATAAGTGGTTTTGTATAGATCCAGGTCTTAACTAAACAACTGTTTTTGAACCAGCTTTGGGCAGGAAAGTGTCTTTCTGATGTTAGTTCTAGATGAGTTTAATAGAGGCAGCTGTTTTTTATTTAAAATTTTTTTAATTTTTTAAATTAAATTATTATCTGTGTACATATCTTGCCATTGCCCCCCTCCATACATACCCTCCCTCCCCAGAGGAGACAGCTGTTTTTTAAAAAATTTTTTTAATTTTATTTAAAAAATATATTTTATTGATTTTTTACAGAGAGGAAGGTAGAGGGATAGAAAGACAGAAACATCGATGAGAGAGAAACATCGATCAGCTGCCTCTTGCACACCCCCTACTGGGGATGTGCCTGCAACCAGGGTACATGCCCTTGACTGGAATTGAACCCTGGACTTCTCAGTCCGCAGGCGGACGCTTCATCCACTGAGCCAAACCGGTTTTGGTGAGACAGCTGTTTTTAAAAAAATATTTTTTGTTGATTTCAGAGAGGAAGAAAGAGAGAGAGAGAGAGAGAGAGAGAGAGAGAGAGAGAGAGAGAGAGTGAGAGAGAATGAGAGATGATGAGAGAGAATTATTTATTGGCTGCCTCCTGCACACACCCCTTACTGGGGATCAAGCCCACAACCAGGCATGTGCCCTTGATCAGAATCAAACCTGGGACCCTTCAGTCTGCAAGCTGATGCTCTATCCACTGAGCAAAACCAGCCAGGGTGAGGTAGCTGTTTTTAGAAAAGTTTTGGATGATGCAACTCTTTTTATATTGTCTTGTTTCTGATGAGTGTGTTTGTGGTAAGTCCTTGCTGAATAGCTTGTTTGGATAGGAGAGTACTTTGAGGATCAGCTTATCTTTTATGAATTTGTGTAGAGCCAAGTTCTAGCAAAGTAGGGCTTTTGGATGATCTTTGGACAAGAAAACTCTTCTCTCACAAGTTGATTTCAGATGAGTTTGTGTAGCACTAGATCTTGAATAAACAGCTGTTTTGGGCTGTGTTTGGGATGAGGCAGTTCTTTGTTGATTAGTTGGTCCTTGATGAATTTGTGTCAAGCCAGGTATTGGCTGACTTATTATTTCTGGGTGAGTTTACAAGGGTTCTTTGCTCCTCAGCTGGTTTTGGAAGAAGTTAATTAAAAAAAAAAATCAGATATAATTGACATATAACTGTGTAAGACTAAGGTGTACAACCTTGATTTGATATGTTTATGTTGCAATATGATTTCAATGGTGTAGTGTTAGCTAACACTTCTATCACATCATACAATTACAAAGAATTTGAATTTGATCAGATTTTTTTTGAGATGAAGTTGGCCTGAAAGCTGGTGAATCAGACTCTGTTCTTTGTTTGGTTCTAGCTTTTCTTTGCTGATTGTCTCAGGATTGATTAGAAAGAATGTTAAGGATAAAAAAACTCCCAAAAAAACCATCACTGAATTTTAGAAGAGAAGCAAGTGTATAAAATGATGGTAGTGTTTAATTTGACCCTCAAAAGGAGGTAAGCTAGCCCCCATTTGCCTATATAATTTAGAGGTCTGAGTTTCTTGATTGTTGACCTTGGGTTAGGCACTCCAAATAACTTCCTAATTGCGTTTTTCAAGCACCAGATGTCGAGGAGCTTCTGAAGCAACAACTGCTGATCAACTGTAAATTCTAAATAGTTTATGTTAATTGGTGTGGGGACCTATTGAGTTGGGTGGGTAGGAAGTCTTCTCTTGGAGCTTGTCTTAGCGGCTAGTTTCACTGGGTGTCTACATCCCTCCTGCGACTTTTGCGGTGAGGTACAGGATTTGAAGGAGAGGCTGATGCACAAATGAATATGTTATACAAAAAATATGAATTTAGAAGACATTGGGGGCCAGATGGAGCCACTTTCTTGAAGAGACACACCAAGATCTCACCTAGTCTGCTTTTTATTCAGTTTTAGACACACATTTGCCCTTAGTAAAACACAGCAAACACATAGCAGAGAGTCTCAAAGGTCAATAAAGATCAGTAAGGTCCAATAAACATTTACTTGGAGGCTATCGGATCAGGAAATTGCTTAGAGCCACTGCTATTTCACCATGAACAATTGGTGCCTAGCATCAGCCCTGCTATTGCTCAAGACCCATCACCTCCCGAGTTCCTGCATGCATGCTCATGACAATACTGATAAGTGATGGCTTCCCGCACATCCCCTTGTCCTAAGCCCAACTGAATTCTAGTCTTATGGCTAATTAATTATTCAAACAAATATCTATGGACTATTTACTATTTTTCAGACACTATGCTAGACAGTGGGAGATTTAGCTGGTAGGTTGTCAATTTGCTATTTCTAATGTAAAATGAAAATAGATGATGATTAAGATTCAGTCATGCTGAAAGCCAATGTCTTGAAGTGCGGGTGGAAGTGGAGAAGTTAGTACAAGAGGCTGAGGAGAATCAGGACTTCCAAGAAAACTCAGAGAGGGGGTTTTCACACAAGGCAAAGGAAGAGTTTTTCAAGAATGACCAAATGATCAAATTGTGGTGAGTTGCTAAGAGGTTAAATACAATAATAATTGAAATACGTCCATTTAAAATAGCTTTAAGAAGGTCATTGGTGAATTGAGGAATTATAGTCACGGGATGAAAGCTGAAGTAGAGTACAATGAGAAGTGAATGAAAGGTTAAGAAGTGGATACTGGATATTATGATGTCTGTCGACAACTCAGCCTTTTGAGAAATTCAGTTGTGAATTGATAAAGGAATAAAAGGATAAAGGCCCTGTAGGTACAAAAGCTCTGGAAAGCAGAATGTTTTTTATATCTAACCCAAAATGATGGGAGTGGTCTTTGGGCTATTCTAACAGGAATAAAGAAGAGGATGTGAACAGATGCAGGTAGATTTGTAGATATGGTGGCAATAAACCATAGTCATTTTGATGGCTTCTGTGTGCTCTGTGAAATATTAGGCACGTTTATTTACTAAGAATGAGAGGAAAAGGGAAAGACACAGATTTTAGTCTGGAGGATATACAGGTGTAGCTCGTTTTATTGTTCATTACCACACCCTCCTTAATTGAAACAACATGGAGAGAAGAAAAGCTATTTTAGGAGAATTCCCTTATCTTCTCAGTCTACCTGCACCTGGATTAATCTTTTTCTTGTTACAATTGAAGAAATATTCTTACTTCTACCAAGGAACAACTCCTCTACTTTTGTTTGGAATCCCATTCTTTTTCACTTTCTACAAGACTTTACTTTTCCAGTTATCTCCCTACCTATTTTTCTTGGATCATTCCCATCAGCATCCCAACATCCTCCACATTAAGAAACACAACAAAACAAAACTCTTTTGACTCTACATCTCTATCCAACAGTTGCCTATTTCTTAATTCCTTTTCAGAGGAATTGTTTGCATTTTCTCTCTATTTTTCTTCACCCCCATGTACTCATTTCACAATTGTTTCCATTCCTACCACTCCACCGAAACTGCTCTTGCTTAAGGTTACTAATGACCCCAGGTCGTTAGCTCTAAGGGACACTATTTGGTCTTTATCTCATTCAGCATTTGGGTAGCATTTATACCATTAACCACTGACCCTTTCTCGAAATGCTTCCTTCTCTTGTCTTCCATGATACTACCCTCCTGGTTTTTCTTTTCTCTCCCTAATGTTTCGTTCTAATTTTCTGTCTCTTTAGAAAAGTTAGAATTAGTTCTAAGCTTTTTCTTTTTCTGCCTTCTCTTTTATTCTCTTCCCTTCTCTTTCCTTTTATTCTCTTCTCCCACCTATCTTTCTATGTGATTTCACTCAATTCCATGTCTTTAAATAGAATTCAAATGCTGTTAGTCTCAATTTTATACATTTGCCTAGGATTTATTTATGAGTTCAAGCTTCTATGCCTAGGGCCTACTTAAGATCTCTATCTGGACACCCGATAACCATCTTAAACATATTTCAGACTGAATACTTGAATGCACTTCATTTTCCTCCCCAAAGAATTTTTCCTCAAATTTTCACCATTTAGGTAAATAGCCCCATCATCCACCCAGTTATCCAGGTCAAACACCTAGGATATACACTCTAACCCTTTTGGCATGTCCTATTGTTACTGAATCAAAGTTTGTATGCCTGACACTTTGAAAGGCCCAAACTCAAAATGACAGAGTCTGGAGTAAGGAAAAATTATAGACTGAGAAGGCACCAAGCAAGAAAATGGAAGATCTAGTGGTGCCTCAAATCCATTTTACTTGCTAGACTAGGTTAAGGGTATTTAATGGGTTAGGGGGAGCATGTATGCAGAAGTGTTCATGGGCAAGTTTTAATTGGAGGACCTTGGCACTTGGCCATTTAAGGTAAAAGAGCATTAATGTTGGATCTTCCTGGACAACTGAACTCTAGCTTCTGAAAAGGTTCTGGTGTTGAAGTTTTGGTTATGTCCTTATATTTTAGTTCTTTTTTAATTTGTTTAAGCCTTTTGCTATGATATCCACACCTCTTTAGCATACCCACATTCTTTTATAATCTTTGTATGTGCTACTGTAAATTACAAATATGGTTAACAAGTTATAGAATGAGACAAAGTACATCCTGCATCACAGCAACTTAAAACATGACGCACTGATGGGAACGCAGACTGTTGCAGCCACTGTGGAGAATAGTACGGCGTTTCCTCAAAAAAATAAAAATGGAACTCCCATCCGACCCAGTGATCCCATTTCTAGGAATATATCCCAAAAAACTAGAAACACGAAGCAGAAAGGATATATGCTCTCCTATATTCATAGCAGCACAATTTACAATAGCTAAGATTTGGAACCAGTCCAAGTGCCCATCAGCAAATGAATGGATTAAAAGACTTTGGTACATCTAAACAATGAAATACCATGATGCTGTAAAACGGAAGTAACTCCTACCATCTGCAACAGCATGGATGGAGCTGGAGAGCATTATGCTAAGCGAAGTAAGTTAGTCAAAGAAAGATAAATATCACATTTTCACCCCACTCATTTCTGGATTATAATGAACAACATAAACCACTGAACAAAAATAGATCCAGAGACAGAGAAGTATCAATCAGATGCTCAAACCTCAGAGGGAAGATAGGGGATGGTAGGGTAAGGGGTAGAGATCAACCAAAGGACTTGTATGCATGCATACAAGCATAACTAATGGATACAGACAACAGGAGGTGAGAGTTAGCGCAGGATTGGGGGTGGGTGGGTGGAGGGTTGAGGGGCTACAAGGCATGGGGGGATAAGCACACATTTGTAATACCTTAATCAATAAAGGGGAAAAAACACACCAAAACACTATGCAGTATGTTACTATCATTTTTAATAAACACCAGATTTTTAGATTCATTTTCAGATTGTACCTTTTAAAGAGACTCAGTCATTCCTACAAACAAACAAACAAAGAAAGAAAATAGATAAATAAATAACTGAGCAAGTGAGCAAGCAAACAAGCAAAGGAATCCAACACCAAGATCAGAATCTGCACTTCAAGAAGACAGCCACCAGAGGGCATATCTGTCAAAGCCATGCTGTAAGAATTAGGGTGAGCAGTTTTTCTATATTGGTCTTAACCAGAAGATTGAGAAGCAATGAACAGTTTTTCTAAAGCCATGAACATCTGTTCCCTTCTTGTCAATGGTCAGAAATAAAATTTTTCTAAAAAAAAGCAAAATAAAAACAATATTGGCCAGCCTATCCTATATAATAAAAGCCCAATATGCAAATTGTCTCCTCAACCAGGAGTTCAACCAGGAGTTTGACCACTCACTATGATGTACACTGACCACCAGAGGGCAGCATGGAACATGGCTGGCATCAATGACACGGTGCTGGCAGCAGGTGGCAGTGGAGGTACTGCCAGCTGCAGTAGGGCCTGAGTGGAACTGTGGCAGGATAGTGGAGCACGTTAGCGGGCAGCACCAGGTCAGGGCAAGTGCAAGCAGGGCCTAATCACACTGCCAATTGCCCCGCAGATGGTGACAAGTGGCGGTGGCAGGGGGTGGGGCAACCACTAGTTCCCAGATGCTGAGGGAGCTGGGTAGAGTATTGATGACTCAGGTGTAGTGGGGTGAGCTGGAGCCCTGGGGCCCAGGTGCTGCCCAGAGGTCAGCTGGGACCTGCCCTTCCATGCCAGATGCTCGCACTTCAATTGTCAGCTAGTCCTAGGGACTGCACCCATGCACGAATTTTGTGCACCGGGCCTCTAGTCTAGATACATAAAATTCTAATATGTTGTGTCCAACTGATCACTATGACGTATCCTGACCACCAGGGGGCAGATGCTCAACACAGAAGCTGCTGAGCTGCAGTGACTTGGCAGCTGCAGTTCTCGGGTGACACATCCCAATACCAGAGAGGAGAGAGTCCGATTCCTCACCGGTCCCTGCAATTCCACCTTTGGTTGTGGGTTATGTTATTTCTGGGGCACCGTGGGCCCTGAATCCACACCCTGTACTAACACAACTTTGCAGTGTGCCCTCTCACACTCTGGGGCCCTTGAAGGATGTCAGAGAGCTGATTTCGGTCTGATCCCCACAGGTCAGGCAGAAGGACCCACCTGTCAGAGGGACCCCGTTCACTTCGCAGATGCAGGGGAAGGACTGCGGGAGGTTGGCTCCAGGATGTGTCTGGCCCATCTTGCCCAGTCCTATCCTGCAGCCACCTTATAATTAATTTCCTTTCAATGTGCACAAATCCATGCACCGGGTCACTAGTTTGTAAAGAAAAAGGGTGCTGAAGAGCAATAGTGTTTTAAGATGTAATTAGGCCATTTTTTAAAACCAATATTTTGTAATGGGTTTCTGACTCCAAATCAAATTCTCTGGAATGCCTTGATAAAAAATTTACTCTTTACTTTTAATTCTAATAGCCTAATTTGCGCTCTCTCTCTCTCTCTCTCTCTCTCTCTATATATATATATATATATATATATATATATGTTCAATTCTGGTCAAGGACATGTACCTTGGTTGCAGGCACATCCCCAGTATGGGTTGTGCATGAGGCAGCTTATCCATGTTTCCCTTTATTGATGTTTATATATATATCGATATATCTATATATCTATATATCTATATCTATATCTATATCTATATCTATATCTATATCTATATCTATATCTATATCTATATCTATCTATCTATCTATCTATCTATATATATATATATATATAGAGATATAGAGAGAGAGAGAGAGAGAGATATTAGAGTCCCAGTGCATGAAATTTGATTTGTGCACAGTCGGGGCTCCCCCCCCTCAGCCCAGCCTGCCCCCTCTTCAATCCAGGACCCCTCAGGGGATGTCCAACTGCTGGGATCAGGCCTAAACTGGCAGTCGGACATCCCTCTCGTAATCCTGGACCACTGAATCCTAAACACTCACCTGCCTGCCAGCCTGGTTGCCCCATGCAGCCTGCTAATTCAGTTGTTTGGTTGTCCCTCACTAAGCCCCTGCCAGCCTGGTTGTAGGCAGCCATCTTGTGAGAGCCTGAGGTTTAATTTGCATATTGCCTTTTTATTATATAGGATATAATTATTAATAGTTTTGCTTAAGCTTAACAATTTTCATCCTTTGAGGATATTTGATGATTTTATTAGGAAGTAAAGCATGCTAGGTTTCAGTGTCTTTTTAAATTTGGAGGTTTTAAGCTTTAATTTGCAAGAATATCATTATGAGTAATGAATTAGAGTGTCAGTTTTTATTGAGTTCTTGAAAGAGAGAGAAAGGGAAAGGGGGAGAGAGACAGAAACATCGATGAGAGAAAGCATCTATTGGCTTCCTCCTTCATATTCCCTACTGATGATTGAGCCCACCACCCCAGTTTGTGCCCTGACCAGGACTCAAACCAGCAACCTCTTGTTATATGGGACAATGCTCAACTAACTGAGCCACATCAGCCAGGGCTAGATAAAGTCTGTTGTTTAAAAAAAAATTATTGAATTTTTTTTTTACAGAGAGAAAGGGAGAGGAATAGAGAGTTAGAAACATCAATAAAGGGAAACATGGATAAGCTGCCTCGTGCACAACCCATACTGGGGATGTGCCTGCAACCAAGGTACATGTCCTTGACCAGAATTGAACCTGAGACCCTTCAGTCCACAGGCTGATGCTCTATCCACTGAGCCAAACCAGTTAGGGTGAGTCTGTCATTTTCGTTGTTTTCTTCATACCTTACTTTCCTCTCTTAGTGGGGCTCAAAAATTTAGCTAAAGTTTGTTATTGAAGTCAAAAATTTTAATCAAAGTTATCCTCACTTATTCTTCTAGATCTAGCAATGGAGCTTAAACTATGTCTCTATATTTTTCACATCATTCTTTTCTCTCAGTAATAAAGTGAACTATTTTAAATGCAATTTATAAAGATTAAATTAAAATGTGCAAATATCACAAACCTAAAATTGTTGATCTGTATATTCTCTTTTACAAAAAAATAGTGGTTTTTAGATATTTTTACCAATAAGAGATAGAATTCTCCCTCATTTTTCTTCCTAACTAATCACATTATGTTAGTAAAAAGAAATTGTATAATGTTAACCTTTCCCCCCCTATAATAATAAAACACATAATCAGATACCAGAAATCTAATATTAAAAGACCATAGACTAAATAACCCATTTCTGATTAATCCATGTATTAATTACTTTCTCTTCTTTGTCTCTCACAGTGCTCAAGGAAATTTGATATAGTGTTTGTTATAATGTACACAGTTCTTGCTGAGGATAATGTGATTTTTTATTCTATTTCATTCCATTCTGTTCCATTTCATTTCATTCCATTCCATTCCATTCCATTCCATTCCATTCCATCCTATATATTGATATAATTGTGAAGTCTTCAGTCTTGGCTATTCTAAAACTGGAGAATATCTCTAGAGAAAATTACTATTCTTCCTTTAAAATAATTAAAAAAGATACAGAGCCACTCTAAGATGAGACTAGAAGTAAGAGAGTTAAGTGAAAAGCATAGGGCAAACACAGAATCTGGGTTGGAAACATATTAGTAAGATTAAGTAAATATTAAGTTAATTTAAGTAAACCACTTTATTTGAAAGATGAAAGTAACTGATGTTCAGAGATATTGATTGCCCTAACCAGGTCCCTGGCTAATTAGTGGCAGTTTTGATGAAATGCAAATCTTCATTGAGATCTCTTTTCACCCATCTCCAAATCTAAGTGAGACAAGGAGCTTCCGAATACTCAAAATGAAAATAGACTGCTGCATAAAGTCTTTATTAGTTGGCAAAAAATTAAATATAATCAATAGAGTTCTTAGAAGTAGTGACAGAAAATGAAAATACCTCCACATCACAGATTAACATTAACATTATCTCTATATATCAAGTGGATAACATTTCTTTTTCTACTGACCAGAATTAGAGTTTGTTTTCCAGGACAATTTTGCAAAATTGATACCAGGACAGTACTTTGACATGGTTTGCTTTAAAACACATTTAAAATATATGGCTAAGAGTTTTAGAAAATATTTCACTGTTGAATACATTTCACATTGAATTAATATAAGTTAATTGCATTAGTACTAAATTGAATTACTTGAATCAATAGTAAAATATTATGAACACCATGTGAACACACATAAAAAGTCTTAATGGTTGACAAAGTCTAGAATCAAGCACATTAGATTGAAATTAATTTAGATATAATACAATAAATGTCAATCATGAAGCCTAAATAATTACATGTTCTCAGAAAAGAAGTGTTGGAGTCCTCATTTGTGCTTGATGCCAGATTTTCTCATGCACTTTGAATCAACTTTTCCTGTCCTTGGTTCATATTTTGTGCAACAAAATTAAGGTTTAACACAATTATTTAGAGGGTATTTTTTTTGCCACTAATCAGTAATATAATGACAGGTCTATCTATAGATAATGATATATTTTTGTTCATTTAGAGAGACCTCATTTTATTCTATTTGTGGATTAGATAACTTAGGTGAGTTTTTGTTTAGAGGAGCAATGTAGTGAATTGATCATTTCCAACATTTAGGGAATAATAAATGGTTGGTGAATTATACAATTTTCTTTTTATCTGATGGCATATTCTTCCCTCAGCATGCTATTTCTATAGTTTTTCACAAAGTGATGTTAAATCATGGTCATGCAGATGATTTTGTGAGCTAGAGTTTGTTTTTCTTGCTAATAGGTCATGTGAGGTGTATATTTTCAAAGATTAATGATAGTGCTGTAAATTTAAGGAACATTATAATTTTACTTTGAGAAGAGGGGTGAAAGTAAAGGTAGTAGTCTGCACTCATCAATCCTATCTAATGACAGAGCACTTCACAATGTACGATGTACTATGGACTCTTTGCAAGACCAGAAAAGTACTGTAGTAGGTTATCCACATATTGCAAGAATTGAAGAAGTGCATTTTGAGTACGAGATAAAGTTGTTTGTTGAACAGCAGGGGAAACTGTAGTCTCTGTTTGTGGTGTTGGTGTATTTGAGGGTTGTTGTGATAATGTCATAGTTGAAGAGTCTGGGGTGCCAGTATTTTCTTCAGTAAATGTGGTGAAATAAACCTGAGTAGGTTTCTCATCTGGAAAGGGAGCGGATGTGAGTGGAACTTGGTTGGGAGCCCCTGAAGTATTATTCTTAACGACGGTGCTATTTTTATCTAAACAATTACGTGGCCAGTAATGTTTTTGGATTCTGTAATTTGTGTAGTATTTGTGGTGATGAATGTGATAGACTTGTCTCCGGACAGGTCGAAATTGAGGATGAAACAGTGGTCGGCGGACTAGTATAACTCTACGAGGGACAAAAATCCTTCTGGGATATATGTTCCAGCCCCTTCTTTGACCTTCACTGACCTAAAGAAAAGAAAAAAAAATGCATTGATTTATCAACAAGGGGATTCTGTTGAAGTGTGATGACCAGTAGTTTTGGGAGTGGAAGTGAGTTTGCAGTGAGTTGAGTGATTATCCTCCTAACGTCACCAACCAAATCTCAACAATGCCTTGCTGTTAGAGAGTTGCCTTTTGTCAATTGTTTAATTCTTACCTCACTAAGATGGATATATGTCTGTGGGTTCAAACTTAGAGAATTAGCTATATCTGCCCTTTTTTGCTTCATTTCTTAGCCTTCTGATAGAAAATGATCAGGTTACTGCCTGAACCAAAGGGCTCCCCTGATGCCATCCTTTGTCCATGAAATTTCAGCCAAAGATATTCAACTGAGATCCAAGAGTCCTTTCTTAATCACACCTTCATATCTACAATCATCAAAAAACTAAACAAAATGACAAAAACCCAAACAACCAACTTAACAAATACGCCAACTCAACTTCATAGCCTACATATTGTAGGAAAGTTAGTGTTTAGCATTTTCAAATTGGAGAAAGAACTTTAACTATTACCTTTTAACTTTATCATTGTAAAATTAGAATTACAGAAAGTCAGGGGTCCATGAATCCTATGATATGGTAGAAATTTTTATTGTTTATTCATTTTGTCTAAATAGAGGTCTTATAGCTTTTATGATTTCTCAAAGGTGTCACATCTGAAAAGGATAATGATCTTGCCCAACTGTACAATTGATCTTTTTCTAATATACCTCCTGAATGGCTTTCCAGCCCATGCTTGACAACTTCTTCTAATTGGAAGCTTACTACTATTTTTCCCAAGGTGGCTTGCTAGACTCTAGCAGGTAGAAAGTTCTTGCTACTGAATGTATGTTGTTTCTTGAAATTTCCATTTTTAACTGAATAGAGACTCATTTATTCAGATTTCCATTCTTGGTTCTAATTCTATGCTTTGACAGCATATAGAAGATACTGGAGTCCTTCAAAATTTGAAAATACCTACCATGCCATCTGGGTCCATATTCTGCAAGATAAACATTCTTAGCTCTGTTAACCATAACTGACATTATTTGAGTTAGAGTACATCTCTGTTTTAGTTTCTTAAAAAAAGTGTTTTTTAAAAATTGATTTTAGAGAGGGAAGGAGAGGGATAGAAGCATCAATGATGAAAGAGAATCATTGATTGGCTGCCTTCTGCATGCCCTACACTGGGAATTAAGCCGATAACCCAGGCATGAGCCCTGACCAGGAATCTAACCATGTCATCCTGGTTCACAGACTGATGCTCAACCACTGAGCTACACCTGATGGGCTGTTTTAGTTTCTTATCTCTAAACATATTGCAATTTATCTGTTTATTTTCTATATTTCATTCATATTAGAATTTTGAATGATCGATTATATTACTTTTTAAGCAGGGAAAAGAAATTTAACATAAGGATAAAGGGGTACCTCCCAAAGTTTCAAGCAAGAAGAAGTGACATTTTTCCTCTCAATGATTTCTACAAGAACCCTTTTTTAGACCACCAAATACATAAACCATTCCAGACCCACACTGTAAAGTTGTCTCCAGAGACAGAATTTAGGACAAGCAACATGACAACTTCTGAGAGACTTAGCAGTGATTCAGCTAAGTTAGCTTCCCTAGAAACTAACACACCCAGACTAAAAAATAACTTCAGAAAGCAATTAATTGTTTAGAAACTTAAATTATCCAAAGTATTTTAGTTCTTACTCAAGAACATCCATAAGTTAAACAATGGCTTCTTATCCACAACACCTTGATATTTTTGCATAGAACTCTCTTGAAAGAACATAGCATTCCAGAATCTGTAACTGAATCTGGTATGTTCCTCTGATTATTGAACCTCTCAGAAGATTCTGTCCATTAGAGGGCAGTAGGTTTCTGAACATAAAATACACAGGTCAACTTGATCTTGGAGATTCAATATGCAATCCAGATAAACACAAAACCTCTGTGGTTGAAATGGCATTGAGGGCCTGCATTCCACCAGCTTAGTCCTTCTCTTCCAAGGTGGTCTCTGAGGATGGTGTGAAAAAATTTTTGATCTTTTAAAAATCTTATTTTTAAATTTCAGTTTATATTTATTATTATTTTTATTAGTTTCAGGTGTACAGCATAGTAGTTAGAAAATAATATATTTTACAAAGTGATCCCCCTACCAGTATTTCCAGTACCCATCTGACACCATACTTAGTTATTATAATATTACTAGAGGCCTGGTAATAAAATTTGTGCGGGGGGCGGGGGGGTGTCCGTCAGCCCAGCCTGCACCCTCTCCAATCTGGGACCCCTTGAGAGATGTCTAACCGCCCTTTTAGGCCTGATCCCATGGGATCAGATCCCAAGGGATCAGGCCTAAAAGGGCGGTTGAACATCCCTCTCACAATCCAAGACTGCTGGGTCCAACCACTCACCTGTGTGCCTGCTTGATTGCCCCTAACCGCTTTTGCTTGGCAGCCTGATCACAACCTAGCCACTCCCCTGACAGCCTGACTGCTCCCCAGCTGGCCTAATTGCCCCTAACTGCCCTCCCCTGCCAGTCTGGTACCCCTAACTGTCCTCCCCTACAGGCCTGGTTGCTCCCAACAGCCCTTCCCTGCCAGCCTGGTCACCCCCAACTGCCCCCTTCTGCTGGCCTGGTCAACCCCAATTGCCCTCCCTTGCAGGCTTGGTCCCTGCCAACTGCACCCCCCTGCACACCTAGTCACTCCCAACTGCCCTCCCCTGCCAGTTTGGTTGCCTCTAACCATCCTCCACAGCAGGTGTGGTTGCCCCCAACTGTCCTCCTCTGATGGCCTGGTCACCCTTAACTGCCCTCCCCTGCAGGTCTGGTTACCCCTAACTGCCCTCCCCTGTAGATTTGGTCCCCCTATTAACCTCCCCTTTTGGCCTGGTCTCCCCCAACTGCTCTCCTCTGCTGGCCCAGTCACTCCTAATTGCCCTCCCTGCTGGCCTGATTGCCCATAACCACCCTTCCCTGCAGACCTTTTCCCTCAACTACCATCCTTTGCAGGCCTAGTCCCCCCCAACTGCCCTCCCCTGCAGGCCTGGGTCCCCCCAATTGTATTCTACTGTAGGTCTGATCCCCCTCCAGCTGTCCTCCCTTGTTGGCCTATATCCCTCCACTCCCCTCATCTGCTAGCCTGGTCACCCCCAGCTGCCCTTTCCTTCAGGCCCTCTTGTGGTGGCCATCTTGTGTCCACATGTGGGGGCATCTTTGGCCACCTGGGGGTGATCATCTTGTAGTGATGGCCATCTTGGAGTGATGGCCAATTTGCATATTACTCTTTTATTAGATAGGATTCCCTATGCTGCACTTGACATTCCCACGGCTATTTTATAACTACTAATTTGTACTTCTGAATCTTCACCTTTTTCACCCAGTCTCCTAAACTCCCTCTGGCAACCATCAGTCTGTTCTGTGTCTATGAATCTATTTCTGTTTTTTTAGTTCATTTAAGAAGGACTTCCAACTCTTACAGGAGCATGTTTGAAACACACTGCAGCCAATGGAGTTTTGGGTCTGTCCTGCATTTACCATTAAATAACTGAGTGACTTTGGGCAAGTCACTAATTTCATTGGATCTCAGTTTAATCTTTTAGGAAATAATTTAGATTAGGTTAAAGTCCAGATCCAAAATTATTATTGCATGACTCATATGCTTTAAAATAGATATGCTGTTCATTCCCTTAATGAACAGCATACCTATTTCACAAAGGGGCAGGGATTTTGTTTTGTTAATCTCTGTTTGCCCAATATGTAGAATTTATACCTGACACATAACAGGCACCATTAGATATTTATAGAATGAACAAATGAATGAATTGATAATAAAGAAATTTCTTATTGAGTAAAATCTTAATACTTAAAGGTATTTATTAGGATTTGAAAAAATTTTAGCAATTAATAGTATATATGGTGTTTTAATATGAAGCAAATAATTAAAATCCTATTTTAATGTTAGCTTAGCATAGAACTTGTTTTTTTTTCAATCTTCATCTGAGGATAGTTTTCCCATTGATTTAAAAAAATATATTTTATTGATTTTTTACAGAGAGAAAGGGAGAGAGATAGAGAGCTAGAAATGTCGATGAGAGAGAAACATCGATCAGCTGCCTCTTGCACACCCCCTACCGGGGATGTGCCCACACCCAACGTACATGTCCTTGACCAGACTCGAACCTGGGACCCTTCAGTCTGCAGACCAACGTTCTATCCACTGAGCCAAACCTGTTTCAGCTTCCATTGATTTTTAAAGAGAGTTGAAAAGAGAGGGAAAGAGAGATGTGAGAGAAATACATTGTAAGTGCCCCAACCAGGACCCAATATACGCTTTTGACTGAAATTGAACCCAATCAAAAATCCTTCTGTCCACAGTCGATGCCCTATTCACTGAGCCAAACCAGCTAGAGTGCATAGAACTTGTATCAAATACTCAGTTTGACTAATTATTATGATTGATAGTTATAGATGCCTTTAACAAAACTTGTTGATTAGAATTGGGTTTAGGCAAGCTTGAGAGGGGAAGGAGTAGAAAATGCCTCTAAATGTTTGAACTTAATGACTGAAGTATGGAGGTGCTGAGAATAAATATGAATAAGCCAGGGAGAATGTGTTAAACATATCCTTATTTGGCTGTTCACATGATATTTATATTTGTAAAAACATTCTTGTATAGCACTTATTTTGTGTCAGGTTCTATTCTTTTTTTTTTTTTTTTTTTATAAACATAACTTTATTTCATTCCTTAGCAACACCATAAGGTGAGTACTATTATTATCATCTTCATTGTACAGATGAGAAAGCTGAATCCCAGAGAGATTAAGTAAGTTTTAGGAGAAGGTGTGTCCATAGGTAAACCACACTTTCAGGAGAGTGGTGGAAGAGAGAAAGAGGAGGTGAGGAGTGAGGGGAGAGTGGGCTGGCGTAGGGAGGGAGAGGTGTAGAGAGGCATGTGACACCTGGAGCAAGAAAGAAAGGGTAGGAGGAAGCTGAAGTTTCCAAAATAACTAGACGCAGGCGTCTTCAAACTACGGCCCGCGGGCCACATGCGGCCCGCAGAGGAGTCTGATCCGGCCCGCCAGGTTTTTTGGGCAGTGAGCGCAGCCGAGGTGTTACAGTAGGAATTAGTAGTTCATATAGTCCGGCCCTCCAGCTCTCTGAGGGACCGTGATCTGGCCCCCACTTTAAAAAGTTTGAGGACCCCTGGAGGAATGCTAAAATTTGAGAGTTGAAGGAGGAGGAAAAATCAGGCCATAAAAAATATAGAAATAATCGAAAGAAAGAGAACTAGAAAAGTACAAGGTCAAAATGGCATATACCGGTACTTAAAATTAGAAAGCACATTAAATGTCTTCATTTTTGGTTACTAGCCTATTTTTATGATCATTTGAAAACCTTTAATCTCTTTTCCAAAGAGGAAGGAAGCAATATATTTAAGTAATGTTTAACAGAGCTTCTATCTGATTCCAGAATACTTCCCCTCAGTCTGTTTGGGGCATCTGAAAGAAAGCAACCAGACTATATGCTCCCTAAAATCATTCCATACAAGCACAGGATGTTATATAATAGTTAGAACTCCAGGGCTGATCTCCGATTGCGAGCTGGTGCCACACTCTGGTACATTCATTTTCAAAGGACCAAGTCAAGGTATTCCTGAGCTACCTCCCCATATTCAAAGCCTTTGGAAGTTCTTCCTCTCACTGGAAGCATTGGAGAAGTGGGCAGTTTTATTTTTCCTGAACTGTGGAAGGGATGGCTCATTAAGTGCATGGATTTATAGGCAGCACCTTGAAGGGCCTCCTTAAAATAAAAACCGGGCTTTAGTCATTCCACAGCCACACAATGATTTGTGTTGATTGAAATAACATTTATTTCCATCTAGAGGTTTTTAGTAATCAAAATAGTAAAATTTGACTTATTAAAAAGCTAATACCACCAGGCATATTCGACTTGAAATTCTTAACAACTAGCATATAAATAGAAATTACAATAATCTTATAGTTAAAATTTTTACATCTATGCAGTGCTTTACAATTTATAAATGTATGTGTTCTCACTTACTTTTCAACTGCCTAGTGAAGCATATACTGTTATTCTATTTTCACATTGGGCAATTGGAGTCCTATGGGTACGTTTGTAACTCAGGTTCATCTGGATATTCAGAAGATAAGCTTAAACTCACATCTTCTGAGCCCAATTTCAGTGAATTCTTTGCTACAGTCACAAAAATTAGCATAGGGTCCAGGGGGGGGGATATATCTATATATATCTATATATATCTATATCTATATCTATATATCTATATATCTATACACACACACACACACACACACACACACACACGCACGCACACACACACATAATATTCTGAGGCTATCCAACTTCATGCAACAAATCTACATTCTACTTCTTGATTCTTCTTTCAAATTTGTCCAAATAAAAGTGAACAAATACATATAGGTATAGTGCCTTAGAAGCAAATATGGTTACTTATTGCACCTTGTATCACCTTGAAGCATTACAAATATTAATATTCTTTTCCCAGCTGACCCTAAGTATCGTAAAGACAGAGTTCATTTTGTAATCTCTTTGTTTTTGAAACCATGCTTTCCTGTTCCCTTTTGTGGTTCCTCCATTTTCTCTATCCAATCTCTTTGGGTGATCTTCTAAGGTCCCATGTTTCTATATATGTTTTAAATACAGACTTCACCCCTTGACTTCTTTTTGAACTCCAGAAATCAATATTTCTGATTGTCTCTTAACATCTTGTAGAAGTCTAATAGCCACTTCAAATTTAACATAAGTGAAACATAACTCTTTTGTTCATTTCTTTCTTTTACTATACTCCAAAATGCAGCAGGAGTTATGGTAGACTTAAACACTAAAATATACCCTCATGTTGTAATTGCTGACATTTAGTGCAAGTCACCATTTTCCCTTATGTGAGCCACTGCTATAGTTCCTTGAGTGGGCTTTACCTCAATTTTTGTCTCCTACAGTTCACTTTCTCTTCAGACCCAGAGTTATGTCACTGCCCTATGGACACCGTAATTATCCTGAGGCTTTCTAATCTATGGAGGGCTCCATGTTTTATAACAATGGGGCCCTACAGGATCTGTTTTCTGCATTTCCATCTGATCCCATCACAACCATGATAAAGGTGGTGCTACATCAATGTCAATTAAGTGAAACAAATAATTTCCTTTTGGATTAATTATCCATTGTCTGATGTGCCACAGAAAATAAAAGATATCAAGCTTCTTGGAAATAGAAAATTGCATATTGTACTTTTGAAGTCTCAAGTTTGTTATTGATCTACAAGAATAAAAGTTGTTTGGGTGGAAACTTACTTTGAAGCAAACACTGAATGCACAGATGCACACTAGCAGTGGCAGAGTTTTCATCTTTTCCTATTGGTTCCTAGAAAAAGCAGAAGAATGGATCACTATTAGTTATTGTATATTATTGTGGAACAGGGACACATTTTGGTAAATTACTAATTTTTGTTAGAAAGTACAGTTTAAAAGAGAGAAATTGTTTCTGAAAATGGTTTACCTATGTCTACTCCATAGTGGTGAGGTAAAATTCAAGCTAATATACATTTATTTTTTGGAGAAAGCAATAGAAAAAGTAAAAAAAGTCTTATTGTAATTAACTTGAATGAACATTTTCCACTGATACTACATATTGCCTAGAAAGGGCAAGATCTTAGGAAGTTTAGCAATAAGAAAAGAAATAATTTTATTCTTTTTTTTCTATTCTAATTCTAGAAGCTTCCTGTTAGGTGAACCATTATATAAACTACATGATATTTACTAAACATTATTTTGTAAATGTTTTATAATATTCTTTTATTATTATTTTTTCATGACTTTCTTTTAAATAAGGAATATGCTTCTTGTTTCTATGTTCTGAGGCTGTTACCGTGTTTCCCCGAAAATAAGACATCCTTCGAAAATAAGACCTAGCGTATGGAAAGATAAGACATCCCCTGAAAATAAGACCTAGCGCAACTTTGGGAGAAAAAATTAATATAAGACACTGTCTTATTTTCGGAGAAACAGGGTACTTAGGACAAACACTTTTCAATCAGACTTGTCCTGAAACTTCATTCTACTGAAGATTTTGCCATTTGATGCCCTTTTGCTAAGTTTCTAAAGAACAAGAATCATGTTTCATTCATTTTTATATCATCATGCTTAGCATATAGTACAGATTTAATAACTAATTTAAAAAATAACTACTTCCAAAATATAATTTTACTTTTTGGCTATGTATTGTAGGAGGGGAGGATTAAAGAAAGACATGACCTTTTATTTTTTTTTATTCGATCATGTATACTATATATATATATATATATATATATATATATATATATATATGTATATATATATATATCAGTTTGATTTCAGAAAAAATGAAGATTATGTTATTATCTAGACAGAGTATATATTAGGGCAAGTAAATTAGATACACCTCATAATATAGCCTTGTGTTTTATCAAACTGGTATTAAAGTCAACCACGCTTGTTTTAAATCCCAGCCCTGCTACTTAAGATGTGACTTGGAGTGAGTTGCAATTTTACATGCTAAGATTGCCATGAGGACCAACTGAAATAATGTAAATTACAAATTGTACTGAGGACAATGTGCAGTCCGTGGTAAAGTCTTAGAGGTGGTTATGGTTATAGTACTAGTATACCCAGAAGAAAGTATCTTGTCCAACTGGAGAAAGAAATTCTTATTTTATCAAATTGCTAACATACTATCAAATTGTCTTCTTTCATTGTCAAGATTAAACAGTATTCCCCACAGATAATATTTTCTTCAAATAAACACAGGAGTTAGCCTGCTGTGATGTAGTTTAACAGTTCACAAAAAGAAAAAAGAATATTAGTACAACGACTCTGTTTCTCTCTCCCTCTCTCTCTCTCTAAATATCTATATTTATATCTATATCTATAATATATCTATAATATATCTATAATATATCTATAATATATCTATAATATATCTATCTATATCTATATCTATATCTATATCTATATCTATATCTATATCTATATCTATCTATATCTATATCTATATCATCTTATCTTAAAAGCTGCTTAGTTTACATTAAAATATATTAGTCCCCAGTACCTCTAAAATATTCATATACCTGGCTTGGTGTGACTATTTCTTCTTAGGTTGCTCTGTCCAGTTGATCACCTTCAGCTGATCCTTTTTGGGATAGTACCTGGAAGGAAAAGAGGAGAAAGCACAGTAGGATTTTCAGGTTTTATAGGTTTCCACTTGAGTTTTTTTTGAGTGTGTGTGAAATGGGAAATTTGTTAGATTTAGGATAAGGTTATTTCTATCAAGGAATATGACTTCAAAGACAAATAAAGGGTTGTTGTAATTTGTTGAGGTTGACAGTAGCCCTTTTGTGCATCAGTTTCTTCCCAATGAACATAATGTCATTAAGAGGTTCTCAATGAATAATTTACTTGATTGATAGTAGTGTGATAGTGATTGATGAAATTTAAGTTGACTCCAACAACTGTGGCCCACATCTTCCAAACAGGAACAGAACTTCCACCCTTTCCGGGTGCCTCTCGGAGTAAGCAGAGGGAGTGCCCTCTGACAGTTCTGGTGATGGAGCATCAAGAAATATGATGTAGCAAAGGGCAGATTAAAAAAATAACAAGATACTAAATACTCTAAACAATTGCTTTAAGCTGAAAGATAACATTTATTTTTTTAAATATGTAAAATTTTTTAAAATTTGATTTTTATTTAGAAAAATATCCAAACATACAGAAGAGTGAAGAGAGTAGTATAGAGCACAACCCTACACTCATTCTCTAGATTTCACAGTTGTTTACATTTTGCTTTATATGCTTAACATTGGTTGTTTTACTGAAATATTTTAAGGTAAATTACAGAAATTAAGATAGTTAACCTGTAAATATTTCAGTATTTACCTCTAAAAATTTTTTGTTTTATAACATATCACAAGTAACAACTAACAACATTAATAATTCACATATAAACCTAAAACTCAGTTTATAGTAAAATTTGCTGAATCTTGCCAAAAGTATTTTTACTTGTTTTGCTTTAACTAGGACTCAAATAAAGACCATACATTATATTTACTTGTTATGTCTCTATTTTATTCTAGAACATTCTTCTCTCTTTCCCCCAATGATATTGATCTCTTTTAAAAAAATATATTTCATTGATATTTTACAGAGAGGAAGAGAGAGGGATAGAGAGTTAGAAACATCGATGAAAGAGAAACATCAATCAGCTGCCTTCTGCACACCCCCACTGGGGTTGAGCCCGCAACCAAGGTACATATCCCTGACCAGAATTGAACCCGGGACCTTTCAGTCCACAGGCCAGTGCTCTATCCACTGAGCCAAACCAGTTTCAGCTGATATTGATCTCTTGAAAGTGTAGACCAGTTGTCTTATAAATACTTAGAAATAAATTTAAAAACAGTTTTTCTAAAGGTTTCAAAAATTCAATATTTCTAGTATAATATATAAAATTGTTGAACTGGAATACAATGTTAAAGATGTAAAAATAAATAACATTTGATAATTTAAAGGGTCTTATATTGTGCTTCTAAATTATAGGCTCTCAGCTATTGAATTGTTAACAGTGTGAAGTAGTTTTGATATAGCACTTAGTAGATATGGGTCATAATACTAAATACTTTCCCTCTTTTTTCTTTTTTTGCTAGTAACCTGTGATATATATTTATTATATGCTTGTTATGGACAAATTGTGTAGTAGAATTTTTATTGATTTAAACCAAAATTTTCTGAATTCATGGCTTCATTAGAACAATTCTCAAATCACCTTAAGTTATTGCTCACTTAGTTGATTATAATAACCTAATACATTAATAGGATTTTCAGAAATTTCTAATTATTTCCATTCTTGAGTCACCCCTGAAAGCAACAGGTTCAATTTTCTTTAAATATTGGGAAAGCATAAGAATAACTGAACATATTATAATTTGATCTAGTGCCTTGCAGGTCTTATTTTCCAATAAATAATGACTATCATTTATCCTTCTAATGTTCTTGCAGTTGGCATTTTAGGAACTCATGAGCATGCTGCAGCATATATACACATTTAGCCTTAAACTATGGAAATTACTAACATACAGACTATAAATCAGCATTAGGTTATAGTGTTTTAATTTAGCACTGGGTGTTGGGACAAGGGGCATAACATGATAACCTTAAAGTGTATTTACTGCTCACTGAATTTTGATTTTCTGCAATAAAAAGATACAGCTGATTTTATGCTCTTCACTGCCCTCTCACCTTCACATCAAAATGCTTTATAGATGGGAAAAAGTTTCTTATCTATTTTAATCAGGACCAGATGTTGGTTAATTGACAAGTCCATTAAAGCAGAATTCATAGTAGAAGGTTTTTATCAACCCCTCCCCCCCTACTGTTTCCCAGTCCCATGGATTTTTCAGATTATTTTATACTTTTTAATCCTTTATAAAACCTAATTAAAATATAGAGAACATCTATTATTTCACTTAGTGCATTAATACAGCTGTATCAATACAAATTTTAGATTTTTTTGGTACAATTTAAAATCTATTTAAAAAAATTAAATTTGTTAGTTGACTTCCTTTAGTTTTTAGAAGGCCTTTGCAGAATGAGAGTCTATGGACTTCACTTTCAGGTTTAGATGAATAATCTGAATTTAAGAGTATGAGAATTTGGTAATGGCACAATGGAAAACTGACCTGGTGGAAAGTTTGTCTCAGCCTTGGCTAGCTTTGTTAGGATGTAATCTAACTTACGTCTGTATATTCAAGAAAGAGGAAAGAGAATGATGTTCACTTTCTTTCATTTTGATTTACTGCTATTATCAATCCTAATATTTTAATGTGCCTCTAGTCTTTTTCCCCCCAAAGTACTTCCATAGTTCATAATTATCAATGATCTAGAACAATCATTAGAAGCAAATACAGTGTTCTGGAAATCTGTTGGGGACACTCATTTTTCTTAATGCAACAAAGCCAGTGGACTAACAATGGATAATGGCGACATTGAAATTTTCTCAATACGTCTTTCTCTAAGTATGTTTATTATGGGAAGGTTAGATAAATAGTTTGTACTTCCCAGTAAAATGCCTCATTTGGTATTTTCCATTTCTCCCACATAAGTTAGCTCATCAATCTTCCTTTGTCATGACTATACCTTTTGTGTCAGCTATGTACCTCTGGCTTTAGTTTTATAAAACTAATCCTTTTTAGCCTGGAGATCACTTTCTCCTCCTTCTCCTCCTTCTCCTCCTCCTCCTCCTTCTCCTTCTTCTCCTCCTTCTCTTTCTTCTTCTTCTTAATATTATTTTTTTGAGGTTTCATTTTGATTATTTCTTTTGGTTTGAGTTTGGCAAAATCTCAGCTAAATCATTCCTTTGAGTAAAGCTCTTCTTAATTGAAAGAAATTACAGTTATTTTTGTAATTACCATTTCTGGCTCTGGAGTTTTAGGCCTACTCTAACAATGATATTTTGTACTGAAATAGGAGACAAAGACACAGAATAAAATGGTCTTGGACTGAAAAGGCAGAGAAAGAAACATATCATCCTATAGGGGATATAGAAGGACCAGTGGGCATTCCCAGGAAGAATGGGGAAGTGATTTTCTATCCATAGTTAGTCCTCGTCATAAAAGAATTGGTTGAGTTATGAAATGAATTAACAGCATTTGTATTTATTAACTTATTATTTTAATGCAGATTTTAATAAACAGAACAGTAGATGAAAAGGAAATGATTTTTCTGGCATATTCTGAAATCCTGTGAAGTTTTGTAAAAGATAAAATCTTAGTTCCCATGCACAAGAGAAGGATTGATTCATGTCTGATGAAAATGTGCTGGGGATGAGGGAAAGCAGGGGAAGGTCAATGGGGAAAAAAGGAGACATATATACAACTATTTGTACTACTACTATTTAAACAATAAAATAAAATAAATAAAAACAATAAAAATGACAAAAGAAAAAAAAGAAAAAAAGAAAACAGTTTAAGAATGTGTTATAGTCTTTTTAAGACTGGCTTGAAAATATTTTTTCTCTTTAGATTTTAATTATCTTTTTTTTTCTAGGAAGAGATAAAAATAATAAAAGAAATGTTATGAAATATAGTAAGATGTTTGTAATTCCAAATTCTATGTAATAAAATTTTTTAAGAAATATGATTCTTTGTCTAAACAATTGCTGAGAATAAGATTGTTTAAATTCCATCTGATCTAAGAAACAGATTAGGTGAACATGACAAAAGAAGGAGAGACTCAGAATTTATTTTCAATTAAAACAAAACGAAGTGGAGACATCTTATTAAAGAGATATAGTGCATGGGAATACTGGAAATCTATAATTTTTAAAATTTATTTTGTGTCACATATAGGAAAGGAAGCAAGAAAAAAGTTCTGATTATGCAGAAATCTTTTCTTTGATTAGCTAAGTACAGTTAAAGAAAGTGAAGGAAAGATACTAAAAAAGGTAAAATCATCTTGCTGTGATTTTAATGCCATTTTTCTATAGTCATAGATAAATGGACTTTGGTATGTTTCAGGAAGAAATTTGTTCTCTGAGTATAGAAAACAAACAATAAAGAGAGGTCTAACTAAGACTATAAAAAATTACAAAATGAAATGTGTATTATAATTTAGAATTAGTGAAAATGGTAACCAATTTATTACTAGAGTATAATGTGATAAACCATAGCATATGAACTTAATTTGGCCTGCTGCTTAGCTTTGTACCAAGTAAATGAATAATCGTGTTTATATTTTTAAAAGACTGCAAAAACAAACAAACAAAAAACAACAGAAAGTACCCAGAAAAGGCCTAAAATATTTACTCTCTGGTCCTTTACAGAAAAAGTTTGCTGATTCTGGTTTTAACTAGAGGAACATCTTTTTAAAAAGTCCATTTTATCATGTGATGTTTGGGCTTGTCTATTTTTAAAAGTCTTCTAAAAATATATAAAAAAATATTTTCTGGAAAATTTTGGTGTATTTTCTATAGAAATTTGTGTTCTGTATTTAATTGTATGTGCTCTGCCCTTTGACTTCTTAGCTGTATGACTTAATGTAAATTATTTAATTCTTCTGAGATTTTCTGATTTTCCTCATAGTAATATATGTACATGATTATGGGATCTAACTCATGGTATTTTTTCGTGAAGATTAAATATGTTAATGAGTATCACATATGTAGCAGGATCTGACACAAAATAAATGCCCAATAAATGTTAGCAATTTATATCTGTAAAATTGTTAGGTGTAAACATTTCAGAATTATGGCAACAAGGAAGCAGGTTTACCATGCTACACAGTAGAATTTTTTATGGCATCCAGGTTTCTGCCCAATGGGAAAATTTGGAAACCTATTAAAAAATTTGTCTTCCCCTCAAGGTTGTGGAAATTAACTCACAACAGTGTCACAGATGTACAGATGGCACTTCAGCTGTCTACCTACGTTGGCACAGAGTTCAAAGTAGAGAAACATGTAAAACCACAGCAACAATAAAGAAAAGAAAAAGCTGATTTCAGATTGAATAAAGCAAAATTAACAATATTTCATAGATCTTGCCAGTGTACTTGGTACAGGGTCAGTCAAAATTGTGGTGCCTTCTGTGGTAGTAAAGAGCAGAGGAATCAGATGAGGTAGTGGAAATAAGATTCCTAGTGATTTCAATGGGGGTTGATTTCAGTGTATCTTGGTGATCTGGGGGCAAGAGAGGTGCTGGAAGCTGGAGAGCTGCTGGAAGACATGGAAGCAGCTGACAGGGAGCTGGTGGGCAGGTGTTGAAGGAGCAGATGTTGGAGCTGGAAATGATAGCATCAGCTTGTAGAGACACAGTGTGAAGAATAGCAGTGGCGGTGGCAAGGGAAGTGCTAGTGGCTTCCGTGGCTATGATGGAGAGGACAGCAATAGCTGTGGCTGCCTGTGTGACACTAAAAGAAGCAGATGTTTGGAATCATTTTAGTGGTTGTTTTCTTTTTCTCTCTTTTTTAAAAAAATATATATTTTATTGAGTTTTTTACAGAGAGGAAGGGAGAGGGATAGAGAGTTAGAAACACCGATGAGAGAGAATCATCGACCAGCTGCCTCTTGCACACCCCCTACTTGGGGGGATGTGCCCGCAACCCAGGTTACATGCCCTTGACCGGAATCGAATCCAGGACCTTTCAGTCCGCAGGCTGATGCTCTGAGCCAAATCGGTTTCGGCGGTGGTTGCTTTCTTATGTTGGATTGGAAGGCCTCTTGCACACCAATCCTCAAGGCTCATAAAATCTCATTGTTCTATTGAAGCAGTTTCCTGTTTTAGCAGAAATGGCTTGTTAGTGTGGAGTGGAAGCCTTTGTTGTGTTCAATTGGCAGCATTTTACTTGTTGTTGAGCTGAAGGACAGAGCTTTCAGGCTGTCTTTTACTTTTTGGCCTTTCAATATATTTACTCTGCTGGTGTATTCAGTGTTGTTTTTTTTTTTTTCTTTCTTTCTTTTCTTCCTTTCTTTTCTTTTCTTTCTTTTCTTTCTTTCTTTCTTTCTTTCTTTCTTTCTTTCTTTCTTTCTTTCTTTCTTTCTTTCTTTCTTCCTTTCTTCCTTCCTTCCTTCCTTCCTTCCTTCCTTCCTTCCTTCCTTCCTTCCTTCCTTCCTTCCTTCCTTCCTTCTTTCTTTCTTTCTTTCTTTCTTTCTTTCTTTCTTTCTTTCTTTCTTTCTTTCTTTCTTTCTTTCTTTCTTTCTGACTTTGATTATCCAGTAAATATATCAGAGAAAGACCCAGATACTTTTAAGGAGGTATATAAAAATCCTTAAGTGTAGAACTACCTTTTGAAAATATGAGGTTTTGTGCATTGGGCTTGCTCAAATCAGAGTGGAGGTTTTAGAGAGAAAATTGTACAAATACACACAGAAGTGGGTTTACAATGAAGTTAATAATGGCTAAGCTTCAGGGCTGGTCATTTGCACAGACTTCTCACTGTTTGGGAATGATCCTCACTTGCCCTTTCAACCTGCCAATTGGCTTGAATGTCAAGATTGATGATACCACACATACCAGGAGAATATGGAAAGATATATTACTCATAATAGTGAGACTTTCTAGGGATGTTGGGATCAGTGAAAGCTGGTTCAGTTGGCTTGAGAGAAGCAAAGAGAGTAAGTTGGGCCTTTATGGTGGTTAGGAGTGGGTCTGGGGGAGAGTTCTCAATAGACTTGGGGTTTGTGAAGTTTGGACTGCCCTCAAGCACTGAAAGACATGTCATGCACACTGGACTTCTTATCTTGGTTGTCCAGATAGGTAGGAAAGAGTGATTTAAATGATGTCAATATTTGGACATCAAAAATGAAGTTAGCCTCTTTATTACAGAAGGACACTTAGCAATGTGGTCATATGATTTGGCAATTTTTGCTGAAATAATATACTTAGCAATGATCGGCTAAGACCACTGCCTTTTCCCTCTTCAAATTCCCTTCTGTCTTATTTCCCTTTATGTCTAGTGGCATTGTAAATGATGCTGCAGGCATTTTAGAGAAAAGGTTTTGAGAATATGAGATGGGAATATGTTTACTTAGGTTAATTTATGTGAGTCACAATCATTTTTAAGTGTAGTTAAATTATTGCTAGCTTTTCCAGTGTAAATAAATAATTCTGTTGTTCTCTATGCAGGAGCTGCCCCCTGGTGGTCAGTGTGCTCCTGCAGGGGGAATGCCGTTCAGGCAGAAGCCGGGCTCATGGCTGGCAAGTGCAGCAGCGGTGGCAGAAGCCTTTTTTGCCTCCTTGGCAGCACTAAGGACCTGGGGGATGTCTGACTGCCATCAGTTGGACATCCCCGGAGGGGTCCTGGACTGTGAGAGGGTGCAGGCTGGGTTGAGTGCACGAATGTCATGTACTGGGCCTCGAGTAAACCTATAAATGTTTCTGTTGCATGGAAAAAGATATTAAGATGGCAGATAAAATGAAGGTTGCTAAATAGCTGACCTTAATATAAGCAGATTATCCTGAACTATTCAAGCCCAATGTAATCACAAGAATTCTTAAGTGTGGAAGTGGAGGCAGAGTCACAGAAAGCCATCTGATAATGGAAAAAGAGATTCAAATAGTGCAATAAGAAGATGGCCACAAGCTGCAGAATACAGGTAGTATCTATAAGCTTGAGAAGACAAGGAAATGGATGCCCCCCTAAAGCCTCCAGGAGGCACATAGCTCTTTTGACATCTTGGTTTTGAGACCCAGTTTGGATCTCTAAAGTGAGTTTTCTGGGTGACCTATCAAGTTTTATTGTTTGGAAATTGATATTAAAAATTATTTAAGTAATGATTCCCTATTCTGGGCCAAATCCAGTTTAGGGAATTTCACTTAGGCTGGATTGCTTCCTTCCTATTTAATCATGCAGCTTCCTGTAGTTCCTTTTTGTAAAACATCCTATATAATAAAGAGGTAATGTGCAAATTGACCATCACTCCAACATATAAGATGGCTGCCCTATGTGGTCAAATATGGCTGCCCCCATGTGGACATAATATGGCTGCCACAGATGACCAACAGGGAAGGACAGTTGTAGGTGATCAGGGCAGCAGGGGTGGGAAGTTGGGGATGACCAGGCTGGCAGGGGAGGGCAAGGGGCAATAGGACTGCCAGGGGACCAGTTAGGCATTGATCAGGCTGGAAGAGGAGTGGTTAGGGGATGATCAGGCTGGCAGGTAGAAGCATTTAGGGGCAATCAGGCAGGCAGGCAAGCGAGTGGTTGGAGCCAGCAGTACTGGATTGTGAGAGAGATGTGTTACTGCTCATTTAGGCCCAACCCCACCAGGGTCCCAGATTGGAGAGGGTGAAGGCTGGGCTATGGGACACACACCTCCTTGCATGAATTTTGTGCACTGGGCTTCTAGTTTGTAATAATTTCTTTAATGTGTCATCCCAGATATATGTCAACCCTATGTACATTACTAAAGCTCAAGCACCAAGCACAGTGTCTGGCTCATAGTAGACATTTGCTGAAGTAAATTACCCTGAATTGCATGAAGCATTTTGGATAAAGCATTTTTTCACTTTCCACCCATAATTCTGTGCAACACTGACTGCTGAATTTTGTGTAACAAACTCAGTGCTTCCAATCATTGTAGAACAATCAATGCAGCCACAGCTGTTTCACTCGACAGAGTTTCCTGTACAACATGCACAATGTAAACTCAGGGGGCATTAGTGGGGGAAAAAGATTAGTAGAAGTTGTTCCTAACAGGGATGAGGGAAATAGAAGACTGGGAGAAAAGTTAATGAGGAAAAGGGTATGCTGAATATGAAATGAAGTTAATAGCTGACTTGTGAAACTGATAAGCCCATGTTCCATTGGAGTGTCAGTATGATGTGACTCAGTTAATTCATATAACTAGGGGCTCATGGGAGAATGGAGAGGAATACACAGGTATCCTTCCTTATCAAAATGGTCCCTCCAAGTGGCCAACCTCACCTAGTAACTGCAATAGGACATATGCCAAAAATGACAAGAATTGGCTGGATTAAAAACTCTGTGAGTTTATAAGATGATGACTACCAAAAGGTGAAGGGATAAAGAACCCTTGATGACAGAAAATATGTTCTGACTACATTTGCATGCAGGTCTAGATAAAGTGCCTAAATGGAGGTAAATTGAGGATTAAACTGGAGCTGTCACAAGTCTGTCTAGTTATTGCTAGCAAGAGCAGGAGAGGTAGCAGTGAGCTGAGAGTGCATAAGATACTGATGGTTCTATGCTGGAAAATGAGTGGGGTGTGGTTTATTTGCAATGCTTAAGCAGTACAGAGGTTTAGAAATTAGGTTATGATAATGAAATTTGACAAGGATATTGGTGAAATCTGGCATGTGGTGCCCTAGAATAGGAGTTCAGATCTGTTATAGAAGACACAAATACATATAAATGACTTCATAAATGCCACAGTTGGCATAATCTTTTGTGTGAAAGAATAAAAGAACAGCAGAGACAAATTAAATTTTAAAGTGACAGAAACATACCTGAATGATATTATTAAGTTGATTGAGTACAAGTAAGTCTGTAACCATATTTAGTTACTGGTAGCACTCCTTTTTTTTTTTTTTTTTTTTTAAATCTTATTTATTTATTTATTTATTTATTTTTTTACTGATTGCATTCTGAAAAGTAATTTTCTGCTTTAATCAAAATTTATTATACTTCTACTTTTATTAAATAAATAAAATACTGCCTCATGGCTCATTTAAGCATTTATATTTACTAGAATAGATAGAATAGATTTTTTACTGTGAAAAGGAAGAGATCAACGATGCCATCATTATAAAAAGTGATTGTATAGTTTGAGAGATATTTTGAGGGGATGTAAAATGATCAATTTATTAAAACACTAGAGGCCTGCTGCAGGAATATTTGTGCAAGAATAGGCCTTTCTTCCCCCAACTGCCAGCACCAGCTTCTCTCTGGCACATAGAACCTGGGATGCTTTGTTCTGCCACCACCAGGCATCTGGAACAAGGGCTGCTTCACTTTGGCTGTTGCCACCACCCACTGGGACCTGAGCTGCTTTGCTCCTGCTGCTGCCAGGAACCTGGGACCTGGGTTATTTTTCTCTGGCTGCCACCAGGAACCCACGACTCAGGCTGCTTTGCTCCAGCCTCCACCATCACTCACTGTACCCAGGCTGAGGTGGTCAATGCCATCCCATGGCAATTGGCTGTTTGGTTGTTTTGGTCATGATGTCTCTTGGTCTTTTATTATTATGACTAGAGGCCCAGTGCACTAAATTAGTGCATGGGGGCGAAGGGGAGGGTCCCTTAGCCCAGCCTGCACCCTCTCCAATCTGGGACATCCCTCTCACAATCCAGGACTGCTCCCAACTGCTCACCTGCCTGCCTTCCTGATTGTCCCTAACCACTTCTGTCTGCCAGCCTGATCACCCCCTAACCACTCCCATGAAAGCCTGATTGATGTCTAACTGCTCCCCTTTTTGCCTCCAACTGCCCTCCTTTGTTTGCCTCCAACTGCCCTCACATGCAGGCCTGGTCCTTCTCATCTGCCCTCCCTTGCAGGCCTGGTGCCTCTCAACTGCCCTTCCCAGCTGGCCATCTTGTGGTGGCCATCTTGTGTCCACATGGGGGCAGGATCTTTGACCACATGGAGCAGCCATCTTGTTTGTTGGAGTGATGGTCAATCTGCATATTACTCTTTTATTAGATAGGTTAGAGGCCTGGTGCATGGGTGGGGGTCAGCTGGTTTGCCTTGAAGGGTGTCTCGGATCAGGATGGGGATTCCCTTGAGGTGTGGGGTGGCCTGAGCGAGAGGCCTGTGGTGGTTTGCAGGCCAGCCATGCCCCCTGGCAACCCAAGTAGAGGCCCTGGTACCTGGAATTTATTTACCTTTTACAATTGAAATTATGTAGCCTGGAGTGGAGCCAAGCCTCCTGCTCACTTTGTGGCTGCTGCCATTTCTGTTTGGATTTGTTTATCTTCTATAATTGAAACTTTGTGGCCTTGAGTGGAGGCTTAGGCCGGCAAGGACAGGTGGAAAGCTTGGCTTCTATTGCTGGGGAAACCCAAGCCTTCTTCCTGCTCTCTGTGACCACAGCCATCTTAGTTGGGGTCAATTTGCATACTCTCTGATTGGCTGATGGCCGTGGCTGGTGGGTATAGCAGAGGTATGGTCAATTTGCATATTACTCTTTTATTATATAGGATTACCTCATGTTTTCTATTTGTAGGCTGTTCTGCTATACTTAAGAGAGCACCTTTAACTTTTTTTATATACATATTCATTGTGTTTATCCTACATAATAAAGAGGTAATATGCAAATTAACCATCACTCCAACACACAAGATAGCTGCCCCCATGTGTTCAAAGATGGCCACCCCCATGTGAACACAAGATGGCCACCTCAAGATGGCCAGCAGGGGAGGGCTGTTGGGAGGGACCAGGACTGCAAGGGAGGGCAGTTGAGTGTGATCAGGCCTGCAGAAAAGGGCAGTTGGGGGAACCCAGGCCTGCAGGGGAGGGCAGTTGAGGGAGACCAGGCTTACAGGAGAGGGTAGTTAGGGGTGACCAGGGCAGCAGGGGAGGGCAGTTAGGGGCAATTGGCCAGCAGGGGAGCAGTTAGGTTTCAATCAGGCTGGCAGCAGAAGTGGTTAGGGGCAATCAGGCAGGCAGGCAGGAGAGCAATTGGAAGCCAGCAGTCCTGTATTGTTAGAGGGATATCCATCTTTCCATTTAGGCCCAAACCTGGAGGGGTCCCAGATTGGAGAGGGTACAGGCTGGGCTATGGGACACCCCTCCCCCATGCATGAATTTTGTGCACCAGGTTTCTAGTATTGATATATTTATGTATATGTTATTTATATTTTTATGTTATTTTATATTTCTTGATATATATATAATTTATTGTATAAAAGCTTAAGTGACCATTTGATAGGTAGCTGTGACATGCACTGACCAGCAGAGAGCGAGAGGCCTGTGGTGGTTTGCAGGCCAGCCATGCCCCCTGGCAACCCAAGCAGAGGCCCTGGTACCTGGAATTTATTTACCTTTTACAATTGAAATTATGTATGGAAATATGGAACAGACTGATGAATATCAGAGAAAAGTGGAAGGGGAGAGGACAGGAAGAGATTAACCAAAGATCTTATATGCATACTAGAGGCCTGCATCCCTTTGCCTGGCCTGTGGGGATCAGGTTGAATCCATGCTCTGGGCCTCTGACATTCCCTGAGGGGTCCCGGATTGCAAGAGGGAGCAGGCCAGGCTGAGGGACTCTACTGGTGCATGAATCTGTGCACTGGGCCTCTAGTTTACTTACATTTTCATACCTCATTTCCCTATAGATATGTGCATTTCCAGGTAAAGGCAATAAAAATTGATATAACTCTATCATTTCTCTTGCTGACATCTCTTGCGCTTTTTGTGCAGGAATCCAGGAGATCTCATTGTTTTCTTGCCTACTTATTTGGCTACAAGATGCTGAGCCAGTTCCTTACTAGCACTTCAGCCTTCTCTGCTTAGCTGTCTTCCCTGGGAGGATGACCCTACAACTTTATTACATGGATTCCCTTGCCTGTGAGATTTTGATTGGATCCCAGTAATGAAAGCAAAAGGAAAAGGAGAGACATATGGGTACTATCCTGCTCTCTCCATGGTGGGAGCTGTGCTATGGTGCAGTAGTTATGTCTCTTCACAGCAACAGGTACCACTAGTGGCTTTTTGTTCATTGTCTCAACTCTCATTCAGGCTCTGGTGTTGGCATTTGATCCTTTTGCTTCACCAGCTCCACTGTAGCAAGACCCAGAATGCCTCAACAATCCCTTGTTTACTAATCCTGCCCACTCTAAGTATACCTTTATTGAGTCTTTTTTTAAAAGAAAAATTAAGAGTCTCTGTTTTATTCTGGAAAATGGATTGATCAACTTTTGGTAGGTAATAAAATATAGGAAATTATGTTTATTATCATAACAACAAAATAGGTGCTTAATATTGCTCAAATAGTACTTTATTTTATTACTTTGATAAGCTGGTTAGATTAGGGTTGGATTCACTGAAATAATTCAAGATAATTTTCCTAAGAGCTTAAGGCATATTTAAAAATATCATTTCTTACAATATTGACCAAAGGTGGAAAAGAACTTATCACGAAAACTCTACAGTTTTTCTGCTTGATGTCCTTTGAATGAAAGCTTTCACCTAGATATTAAAACTGGAAAATATTAGAGGGGAATGTGATAAAGAATAGTAGCTCTGATAGATGCTATGTTGGTGGCTGCTGATCTTGTAGTGATGATGTCTCTTCATGAAGAGGTCAGTTCTTTGAAGAGGTGGGGCTGTTTGTTGTCCTGATGATTGGCATTATTGAAAACCTTTTGATAATTGTCACAGTAGTTTGTTTTAAGGAAGTAATGACAGATATTATAGAGCTGGTTTTTGTGGAAGTGATTTTGGTTGATTTCTATTGGGTTCTAAGGAAGTGTTGATGTTGGTTACTGTACTTCGTTCTATGAAAGTGGTGATAGTTGAGGAGGTTTCTGTGAAAATATGATGGGTGCTGCTGTGGTTAATTCTTTAAAGTGATTTTGGCTGCTATTGTACAGGATTCTTTGGAAATTTTGTGGTGGACTCTATGGAAGTGATGAAAATTGCAGGGAATTCTGTGTAAATGGTGGTAGATGCCTTTGATGTGGATTTTTTGAAGTTATTTTAGTTGCTATTGTAGAGGAAAATTATATATTTCAGTGGTGGATACAATAGTGGGTTCTATGGAAGTGATGATAGTTTTGGTGATTTGTGCGATGTGGCCATAGTAGCCATTGATGTGGATTCAACTGGAAATAATTTTGATTGTTATTGTACAGGGTTCTTTGGAAATTTCAGTGGTGGATATTGTTGTGGGTTCTATCGAAGTGCTGATAGTTGTGATGTATTGTGGAGATGTGATCTTGGTGCCACTGATGTGGATTCTCTGGAAGGAATTTGGTTGCTATTGTAGAGGATTCTTTAGAAATTCTGGTAGTGGTTAATGAAGGGGGTTCTTTAGAAGTGGAGATGATTGCTCTGTATTGTGTGGATGTGGTCTTGGGTGTCTTTGATGTGGTTTCCCTTGAAATGATTTTGGTTGCTATTGTAGTAGGTTCTTTAAAAAGTTTGGTGGTGGATACTGTTGTGGATTCTATTGAAGTGGGCATAGTTGTAGTGGATACTATGGAGGTGGTCTTGAGTACTGTTGATGTGGCTTCTCTTGAAGCAATTTTGGTTGCTATTGTAGAAGGATATTTTGAAAAATTTGTGGTGAATACTATAGTGGGTTGTTTGGAGGTTGTGATAGTTGTGGTGTGTTGTTTGGAAGTGGACTTGGGTGCTATTGATGTAAATGCTCTTGAAGTGATTTTTGTTGGTATTATAGAGCACTCTTTGGAAAATTTTGTAGTGGATACTGATATTGGTTTCAATGAGGTGGTCATAATTTTGGTGGATACTCTGGAGGTGGCCTTGGGTGCCTTTGATATGAATTCCCTTGAGGCCATTTTAGTTGCTATTATAGAGAGTTCTTTGTAAATTTTTGTGATGGATACTGTCATTGGTTTCACTGAAGTTCTGATAGTTGTAGTGTTTTGTGTGGAGGTGATCTTAAAAGACACAGAATTGGTCTTAAGAGAGACTGATGTGCTATCATAGAGTATTGTGTGGATGTGCTCTTGGATGCCATTGATATGAACTCTCCTGTAGTGATTTTGAATGCTATTGTTGAGGGCTTTTTGAAAATTTTCATGGTGGGTACAGTCAATGGTTTCATTGAATTTTTGATAGATGCGATAGGTTGTGTTAATGTGGCCTTTGGTGCTGTGATGCGAATTCTCTGTAGAAGGTTGCTATTGTAGGGGGTTCCTTGGAGATGGATACTGTTGTGGGTTCTCTGGATGTGGGAATAGTTGTACTGTGTTTCTTGGAGGTAGTCTTAGGTGCCATTGATGTAGATACTCTGGAAGTAATTTTGGTTGCTATTGTAGAGGGTTCTTTGGGAATTTTTGTGATGGATACTGTCATTGGTTTCACTGAAGTTGTGATAGTGGTAGTGAGTTGTTTGGAGGTGGTCTTAGGAGCCAAAGTGGATTCTCTGAAAGTAATTTTGTTTGGTGTTGTGTAGCGGTCTTTGGAAATTTTATGGTAGAGAAAATAATTGTTTACTCAGTAGAGTTGATAAATATAAAGTGCTCAGTGATTGTTGGATTGGTGGGTTCTTCAGGACTGGTGATAGTTGTGAGGTGTCGTTTGGAGGTGGCCTGTGGCATCGTGGATGTGGATTTTCTGGATTTAAATTTGAAAGCTATTTTAGGTGTGTTTTTTTTTTAGGTTTTTCTTTTTTTGAAATTTGGGTAGTGGGAATTCTGGAGGGTTCTTTGAAAGTGGTGATAACAGTGGTCTCTTGTGTGGACTTGTTTTTATATGCTATGGCTGTCAATAATTTAGAAATGATTTTGGTTCCTTTACTAGAAGGTTCTTTGAAAGTTTGGTGTTGGATAATCTTGGGTTCTTTTGAAGGGGTCATAGTTGTAGTGCGTACTGTGGAGGTGGTCTTGGGTGCTGTTGATGTGGTTACTCTGGACTTGATTCTGGTTGATTTTATAGAGGGTTCTTTGGAAATTTTAGTGTTGGACACTTTCATTGATTTCACTGAAGTTCTGATAGTTGTAGTGAGTTGAGTGGAGATGATCTTAGTAGCTGTTATGTAGATTCTCCAGGCATGGTTTTGGTTGCAATAGGAGAGGGTTGTTTAAAAAGTTTTGTGGTGGATACTGTCATGGGTTCTTTTGAAGTGGTCATAGTTGTAGTGGATACTGTGGAAGTTGTTTTCGGTGCTGTTGATGTGGATTCTGTGGAGCTGAATTTGGTTGATATCCTAGAGTGTTCTTTGGAAATATCAATGGTTGATGCTTTCATTGGGTTCACTGAAGTTCTGATAGTTGTAGTGAGTTTGTTTGACAGTGGTCTTAGGAGCTACTGATGTAGATTCTCTAGACATGGTTTTGGATGCTACAGCACAGGGTTCTTTGAAATGTTTGGTGGTGGGTACCATCATGGGTTCTTTTGAAGTGGTCATAGTTATAATGTATACTGAGGAGCTGGCTCTTGGGTGCTGTTTTTGTGGAAATGATTTTGGTTGATATTCTATCTAGAGGGTTATTTGGAAATTTTAGTGGTGGATTCTTTTATTGGTTTTACTGAAGTTCTGATAGTTGTAGTGAGTTGTTTGGTGGAGGTCTTAGGAGCTACTGATGTAGATTCTCCAGACATAATTTTTATTACTATAGAAGAGAGTTCTTTGAAACATTTGGTGGTCGATACTGTCATGGCTTCTTTTGAAGTGATCATTGTTGAAGTGGATACTGTGGAGGTGGTCTTGGATGCTATTGATGTGGATACTGTGGAGCTGATTTTGGTTGATACTCTAGAGGGTTCTTTGGAAATTTCAGCAGCCGATACTTTCAATGATTTTACTGAAGTTCTGATAGTTGTATGGCAGTGGTTTTAGGAGCTACTGGTGTAGATTCTCTAGACATGATTTTGGATGCTACAGCAAAGGGTTCTTTAAAATGTTTGGTGGTGGGTACCGTAATCTGTTCTTTTGAAGTGGTCACAGTTTTAGTGCATACTGTGGAGGTGTTCCAGGGTGCTGTTGATGTTGATGCTGAGGAGCTGATTTGATTGATATTTGAGAGGGTTCTTTGGAAATTTGAGTGGTTGATGCTTTCATTTGTTTCACTGAAGTTCCAATAGTTGTAGTGAGTTGTTGGGCAGTGGTCTTAGGAGCTACTGATGTAGATTCTCCAGACATAATTTTTATTACTATAGAAGAGGGTTCTTTGAAACTTTTGGTGGTCGATACTGTCATGGGTTCTTTTGAATTAGTCATAGTTGTAGTGGAAACTGTGGAGGTGGTCTTGGGTGCTGTTGATGTTGATGCTCTGGAGCTTAGTTTCATTGATGTTTGAGAGGGTTCTTTGGAAATTTGGGTGGTTGATGCTTTCATTTGTTTCACTGAAGTACTGATAGTTGTAGTGAGTTGTTGGGCAGTGGTCTTAGGAGCTACTGATGTAGATTGTCTAGACATGAGTTTGGATGCTACAGCAGAGGATTCTTTGAAATGTTTGGTGGTGGGTACCATAATTTGTTCTTTTGAAGTGGTCACAGGTTTAGTGGAAACTGTGGAGGTGGTCTTGGGTGCTGTTGATGTCCATGCTCTGGAGCTTAGTTTCATTGATGTTTGAGAGGGCTCTTTGGAAATTTGAGTGTTTGATGCTTTCATTTGTTTCACTGAAGTTCCAATAGTTGTAGTGAGTTGTTGGGCAGTGGTCTTAGGAGCTACTGATGTAGATTCTCCAGACATAATTTTTATTACTACAGCAGAGGGTTCTTTGAAACTTTTGTTGGTCAATACTGTCATGGGTTCTTTTGAATTAGTCATAGTTGTAGTGGAATCTGTGGAGGTGGTCTTGGGTGCTGTTGATGTTGATGCTCTGGAGCTTATTTTCACTGATGTTTGAGAGGGTTCTTTGGAAATTTGAGTGGTTGATGCTTTCATTTGTTTCACTGAAGTTCCGATAGTTGTAGTGAGTTGTTGGGCAGTGGTCTTAGGAGCTACTGATTTAGATTGTCTAGATATGAGTTTGGATGCTACAGCAGAGGGTTCTTTGAAATGTTTGGTGGTGGGTACCATAATCTGTTCTTTTGAAGTGGTCACAGTTTTAGTGGAAACTGTGGAGGTGGTCTTGGGTGCTGTTGATGTCGATGCTCTGGAGCTTATTTTCATTGATGTTTGAGAGGGTTCTTTGGAAATTTGGGTGGTTGATGCTTTCATTTGTTTCACTGAAGTTCTGATAGTTGTAGTGAGTTGCTGGGCAGTGGTCTTAGGAACTACTGATGTAGATTGTCTAGACATGAGTTTGGATGCTACAGCAGAGGGTTCTTTGAAATGTTTGGTGGTAGATACTTTCATGAGTTCTTTTGAAGTGTTCATAATTGTAGTGGATACTGTGGAAATATTCTCGGGTGATGTTGATGTGGATTCTGTGGACCTGATTTTGGTTGTCTCTGTAGATAATTTCTTGGAAATTTTAGTGCTGGATACTTTCATTGGTTTCACTGAAGTTTCAATAATTGCAGTGAGTTGTTTGGAGGTGGTTTGAGGATCTCCTAATGTATAATCACCGGACATGATTGCTCTCATTATAGAACTGCGTTTTCTAGACATGATTTTGGATGCTACAGCAGAGGGTTCTTTGAAATGTTTGGTGGTGGGTACCGTAATCTGTTCTTTTGAGCTTATTTTCATTGATGTTTGAGAGGGCTCTTTGGAAATTTGAGTGGTTGATGCTTTCATTTGTTTCTCTGAAGTTCCGATAGTTGTAGTGAGTTGTTGGGCAGTGGTCTTAGGAGCTACTGATGTAGATTCGCTATAGGTGAGTTTGAATGCTACAGCAGAGGGTTCTTTGAAACATTTGGTGGTGGATACTTTCATGAGTTCTTTTGAAGTGTTCATAGTTGTAGTGGATACTGTGGAGATGTTCTCGGGTGATGTTGATGTGGATTCTGTGGACCTGATTTTGGTTGTCTCTGTAGATAATTTTTTGGAAATTTTAGTGCTGGATACTTTCATTGGTTTCACTGAAGTTTCAATAATTGCAGTGAGTTGTTTGGAGGTGGTTTGAGGATCTTCTAATGTATAATCACCAGACATGATTGCTCTCATTATAGAACTGTGTTTTCTAGACATGATTTTGGATGCTACAGCAGAGGGTTCTTTGAAACGTTTGGTGGCGGGTTCTTTGGATTGAAGATATTGTTGTAAAATATGTACTGCATAGACATTTGAAGGAACAGGATTAAGTTCATTCTGTTCTTTTAGAGCATTAGTAGGAGGAGGAGTAGGAACTTCTTTAATTTGTTCTTGGTGATTGGGAGTAAGATGGTGTTGTGGAACCTGTTTTCCATATTTCAGTATTGAGTTTTGTGGCAGCTGGTTAATTTGATATGGTATCCAGTGGCTTGCACTGCACTGTGGATATAAACGAAAGAAAACAAAATAAAAGCATGTCTATATTTTATCATTTAAAGTTAAACAAAACATCCTTTTGACTGGGAATTGAACCAGTGACCCTTTAGTTTTCAGGCCAACACTCTAACGATTGAGCACCACTGGCCAACACTGGAAAGTTTATTTTTTGACAAAAGAGAGAGGACTAAGAATTGCCTAGTAGAAGAGAGCATTTAAAATGTGACTTAAATAATAGAGTAGAAATGGGGAGGGGAGAATACAATTAAATGAATGTTGAAAGCCAGTGAATAGTGTCAGGGAGATAGAAATCCTAATCTAGAAGCAGTCAGAATACCAGTTTGTTTGAACAGAAGTTTCAGGAACGTGAAATACTCTAGTCACTCTTGCAGCATTCAACTTCCTGCCTCTGTGTTCAACTTCTTTCTGCCATGCTGACTTAGGCAACAACAAACTTTTAGGTAAACTCTATACAATTTACCTTCTCTTACTTGCAGGCTAGTGGACATTGCTGGAGAATCTTACCAGTTTCTAAATATTAGAAACACTAGAGATGCACAGTGTCTCCCCTCATTTGGTACCTCAGCAGTGCTAATCCATTCTTTCTTATTCCCCCAAAAGGCTGTCTTCTCAGTATTCACAGTCCGTCTTCAGCTCTCTTCCCTCTCACTCCCTAGAAAGATGATCTTGCCTTCTATTTCACAAAATTTAGCCTATCACACGGAGGACTATGCTTTTCTGCCTACACAGCTATAAAACCCATCTATACGCAGTTGTTCTCCCTTCCTGTTTACAACCAACTTCTTCATCTGTATGTATTGATCTCTTTCTCCCTGTAGCCTTTCTTCTCTTAATTACCACTTTCCCCTTAAACATCTCTTTTATTCCTGGCTTTATGATTTCAGGCTATGTAATTACAATTTACATCTCATATACTTGTCCCTGCACTATCATCACTAGGTTATCCCTTTCCATTCCTAGCCAGATATTGGGGAAGGCTAGACTAGATTTGGACTAGATTTTCTGTTTCTAATATCCAATTTACTTTTATCCTAGTTTCAATCTCCAGCGCACAACTTAGTCTCTTCTACAAAGACCAGTGATGTCTCTAGAATTTGAAGACATTTCAGAAGAGTTGTAGCCATACTCGGCCACAGAAATGGTTTTCTGTTTAGCTCATTTAATCGGGATATCTTTAGATGATTCACTGAGGACTTTCATTTCACGTGCTGTCCAGTATCCTACAACATTTGCCATATGTAGAAAAATAAAGCAGGTTTATAAAATGTTTCCTTTTTTTTTTTGTAACTTGAACTATGAAATACTGAAATTTACTCTTTAGAAGTGGAAACTAAAATGTCTATACTGAAAAGAGGACAGGAACCAGATAGAGGCTGTGGTGTTAATAAGAGCCTTGTGTAAATGAATCTGTGAGGACACAGAAACTATGAATAAGGAGAGTATGTCTGTTCAGAAAGAGAACAACAGTGCAGAGAGAAGTAGGATTGCTATGAGAAGTAGGATTGCTTCTTAAGGCTACTTGGGTTTGATTATCTAGTTATAATTAACATTATTCTAGCATTGATTTTCCTTGAATGGATTCTTTAACCAAACAAAAAAATAATATTCATCATCCAATGTTATCTCTTGCCATTCCCTTCTGCGTCCTTGTTTTGACCATATAGAACTAAATATTACTTTTTCTTTCTACATAGGAAGCTATGTTTGTCCCTATACCTTTGTACAGACACTTCTAGTTTAGAATGCTTCACAAACTTCCAAATTTTCATTCAACTAGGAAGCTCAATGTTTTCCTGTTTAAGTAGTTTTATTCCCCTCCTCCCATACTTTAATTTGGACATTAAAGAATTATATAGCAAATATATTTATCTATCTATATATAAAAGCCTAAGCTACTAAATTACCAAATGACCAGTCAACTGGTTGCTATGATGTAGACTGACCACCAGAGGGCAGACACTCAATGCAGGAGCTTCCTCCAGTTGGTCAGTGCACTCCCACAGCAGGAGTGCCACTTACCAAGTGGCAGTGGCAGATTACCAAGTGGCAGTGGCAGTAGGCACAGCAGGACCAGGATGAGCAGAATGGCATGGGCTCCTCCCCAGATGCCTGCCACTTTACACACTACTACATAACTCAGGGGATGTTGGACTGCCAGTTTCTGCCTGATCCCCACAGGTGGGCCAAAACAGCCTGTAGGTATAGAGTCAAAACCGGCAGTCCGGCAGTCCGACATTCCCCAAGTGTTCCTGGATTGTGAGATGGCGCAGGCCATGCTGAGGGACCCCACCAGTCCATTAATCCATGCACCAGGCCTCTAGTATAATATAAAACCAACCTAAGATTTACTTTTGCAAAGCTTTTACTGATGCCCAAAGCAAACTTCATCACTTTCTTCTCACAGTGATAGTGACTATTTATTACTGCACATAGATCTGTCAACTAAACAAAATCCTTGTCTTCATGGAGATTTTATTCTTAAAGAAAAGCAGATAAAAAACAAATAACCTAACTGATGTATAGTATGTATAGAAATTGGTGCATGAGCTCAAGCAGTGGTAAATGCCACAGGAGAAAAATGAATTGTTATGAGGGGTAGAAAATGAATAGTGACAAGGTGGTCAAGACCAGATCTCTGAGGAGGAAATGTCTTACAAGAAATTAATTGAAATTCAGGAAGATAGTATGTGGATATTGCACAGGAGAGAATTATAAGGAGAGGAAACAACAAATAACCTAAAGTAAGAGTGACCTTGGCCAGTTCAAGGGGCAGAGGTGTGCACTGTGTGTGAAACTTGAATTGGGCAGATAGTGGTGAGATATGAAGTCAGAGAGTTAAGGGTCAGAGAGAGGACAATAGAAGGTGCTGCAGGCAAAGATAAGATCATTTTGAACTAGGATAGTGATCATGCTTAATGGCATTTAAACATTGCTATGATGAAGACTGAAAATTGACCATTGTCCGTGGCCATTTGGAGTATAACTTTACAAGAGTACTTTAATTCAAAAGATGTGGGTAAAGTTGACTTGGAGTAGGTTGAGAGAGAATTGAAGAAGTGGGATGTATAGAGGAAATTGTGAAAATGTTCCATAATAATTAGTGGTAGATGTTAGATCAGTACATAATTAAAAACAAAATAAACCAAAACATGTAGGTGATATTACTATATGTTTTTACATTATTGGAATAACTGATAGAGGAAAAAATTGATGATGTGGCTATTTAGAGTAGCTAATTGCAGGAGGACCCTCTTTGCATAGGGAAGAGGGTGGTATCTAGTGTACTAATTGCTTTTATAATATAGGTGATTTCTTCTCAAGAAATCAAAGACCCAAGCAATAAAGGTCTTTCATCAAATGTTATTTTTTACCCAATTGTCCTATCTAAAATTGCAACCTTGTTTTATTCCCCTCTCATCCCTCCTAACATTCAACATTTTCTCATCCCATTCCTGCATTACATATATGCTCCATGACATTAGTGAAGTTTTGTCTGTTTTGCTCATTGCCACTTACTCAAAATCTAGAATAGTGCATGGTAGACAGCAGATGTTCAAGAAATATTTTAAGGCGTATGAATTACATGAGTTAGTGATAAGCAGAAATTTTCCTGACTTGAATTGTCTGTTAATTCCTTTTTGCACAAGGCAAGTAGCATAAGGCTCTTAACATGAATACAGTTGAAGGGAAGAGAACCCTAAAAGTCCTAGTTTTTCCTCAGTTTTGTTTTATGGACTCCGCTGACCAGACCTTACTATTTAAAATATTTGCTGGCCAGCATCATCAGTATCACCTGAGAACTTGTGAAAATGTAGACTTCTGGGCTTCATGCATACTTGGGTCAGAATCTGCATTTCAACAAATTCCTATTATGTTTGTAAAGTTTTGAGAAATACTGACTGGACTAGGCTCTTTGAAAACTGCTTATAGTCAGTTTGATTCATACTAAGGATGTTAGTACATTTTTAGTAATTTCTTATTACCTTTCCCCCCCTATTTTTCTTAGAGATTAGGAATTGCTAGATTGACAGTTTAACCAGAGCAACTTAGTGGACAGTTGTTGATAGATGTGCTGCCCCTAGCCATGCTGTGCATATGGCAGACATCCTCATAAATTATAGACCGTTTGTCTTTGAGCTTTAAACTTGACCAATAATCCATTCCCAGGTCTACTGCACTAATTCTGTGAAATGACATGAGTTAGCAGGTAAGAGCAAGGAACCTACTTATTTTTCATGGAGTCAGCTACACAGAAACTAATTCACTCACTTGTTTCATTATTGAGGGCTCACCTCATTTGCTCTGCCATGCTATGTGTTTGTGCATCCCAAGTATCTGTTTGGCCTTCTAGGATTTTTGCAAAGTTTAACTCTCATGTGAGAAAAATCCATGTACTAAATTAATATTTTTTTAGGACATCCCCTGCTTCTTATATAAATTGTATTCTATTATATGTAATAAAAGGGTAATATGCAAATTGACTCTAATAGAGGAACGATCCAGAATGACCAGTTGGAATTGACACACACTGACCACCAGGAGGCAGATGTTCAACACAGGAGCTGCTCCCTGGTGGTCAGTGTGTTTCCATAGGAGAAGCTCTGCTCAGCCACAAGCCTGCCTCGTTGACCTTGCTAAAGATGTCTGACTGTGGCTTAGGCCTGTTCCCCGAGGGCTCCCAGGCTGTCAGAGGGATGTTTGACTGGCAGCTTAGTCCCAATACCCTGGGGAGTGTGCCTAAGCCAGCAGGTGGACATCCCCCAAAAGGTCCAAGACTTGATAGGGTGCAGGCAGGGCTGAGGAATCTCTCTAAGAACACACATTTTTGTGCAATGAGCCTCTAGTAATCTTATAAACTAGAAAATAATTTGTCTTAAGTTGTATTAGTCTTGAAGTTCAAGCTTTTGGAATAGAAATGTTCCATTAGCTTGTAAGAATCTTCAAGACTCCTCAAAACAAAGATATTTTGCACACAGCTCCTTAGAAGTTGCCTATTGTCAGTATGAAACAGAGGGTTGTAGGAAAGAAAAAAAAGATAGCATTTTTTCTGTTATTGTCTCTGAAAATTGCTCAAGTCAACAACATTAGATAACATTTTAGCTAACTTTGTCAAGTTTACTTTCAGTGAAAATTCCTTATCTTCTAATCTATTAACATTTTTAGAAAGTCTGAAACAAAATTTATTAATGTGACCAGAGGAGTCATATTTGCCACAATGTATAGGAGAATGCTTCCAAAAAAGTGGTTTATTCTAGCATGATACATTTGATAATTAGAATCATTGACCTAAGAACTTTTCATTTGATGTATTGATTTTAGTTCAATTTATCATGTTGTCTTTTTAGAAAATTTATCTCAAACTTTCTACTTTCCCATTTCCTATAGCATTAAAACATTTAGTAAGCTTCAATTATCTTTTTTGACAGTTAGATTTTGAAAAAAAGAGGGAAGAGATGCTCCCAGTAAGAGATAACTCCCCAGATTCTACCTGCCCTCCATACCTTCATGCTCACAACAGCTAACCAGAAAGTCATATGTAGAAGAGAAAGAAAAAGGAAAATAGGAATAGGTCTATAATGATCATCTTATCATATTGTTATATAAAGGAGGACATAATTGGTATCAAGCTTTGTTTGAAGTTATAATAAATACAAAGAATATCAAGAGTATTTAGGACTGAGGGGGGGGGGGGATTGGGGGAGGACTTACCATGAAACATGCAATAAAAGCCAACAGGCTCAAGACAAAAGTTTTGAGTATTTTCATTCTTTAATGTTGCCCCTGAAAGCAGGACAAGATTATCAGTGATTAGTAAAGTTGACTACAATATTTTTACTAATTTAAAATAAAAGTTTAGAAATAATTTCAGTACATGTTATGTAATGTGAAAAGAAAAAACTACAACTGCCTTTTAAAGATATGCTTAAAATTTTGGGGAAAGGAAGAAGCATACATGCATGGCAATACTATTATGTTTTTGATATTTTATAACAAAATGAATTTGTTATATTTTATGAAAGGTAATTCCAGATAATTTTAAAATAAATTTTTCATAAAAATATTTATGAAAAATCTTTGGCCTCCAATGGTGACTACATTGGAGAGACATGACTTATTTGTGTTTACTTTTAATAATGGCTGTTAAAATTAGTAAAAAATCTATACATTTCTGTAGATTTTTTACCTGAATAGTTTCAATGTGATTGTACTACCGCAAAAAGTAGTTTCTTAACACAGTTATGATTTTCCAGAAAAATGCAAATGCTTTATTAATATATAGCATTTCTTTTTTCTGATAGGACAGTAGCTTTATTTTTTTTAATTGTGATGAAGTTGGTTAATATAGGTTTCAAGTGAATAACTCCATAATACATCATCTGAATATTACATTGTGCTCACCACCCAAAGTAAAATTTCCTTTAGTCACCATATATTTGGCTCTCTTTACCCACATGGTATTGGCATAAAAATAGACATAGAGATCAATGGAACAGAACTGAGGGGCCAGAAGTAAACCCATATATATCGGCAAATAATTTTCAATAAAGAAACCAAAAATATAGTGGAGAAAAAAAAGCCTCTTCAATAAATTATAAAACTACATGCAAAAGAAGGAAACTAGAGTACAATTTGTTCCCTTGTACAAAAATTAATTCAAAACGGATCAAAAACCTAAATATAAGACCTGAAACAATAAATTACATACAATAAAACATAGGTACTAAACTTATGGATCTTTGTCTTTGAGAGGATTTTATGAATTTGACCTCAAAATCCAGTAAAGTAAAAGCAAAAATTAATGAATGGGACTATACCAAACTTAAAAATATTTTGCACAGCAGAAGAAACTGTCAATAAAACAAAAAGTCCGAATGGGAGGACATATTTATTTATTTATTTATTTATTTATTTATTTATTTATTTATTTAAAAAACGTTTATTGTTGAAAGTATTACAAAGGTCCTCCTTTTCTCCCCCATTAACCTCTTCCAGGCCATTCCCTTCTTCTCCACCCTTTAGGCCATCCCAATCCCATTGTCCGTGTGGGAGGACATATTTCAAAAGAATACCCTGATAAGGAATTAATACCCAAAATAGATAAAGAACTCATATAACTCAACAGTAACTATAAGAAAACACACAACCCAATTAAAAAATGGGCAGAGGACTTGAATAGACATTTCTCCTAAGAATAGACACAAATGGCCAACAGATATATACGAAAAGATTCTCCATTTTATTTGCTGTTAGGGAAATGCAAACCAAAATCAATGGCATTTTTATACAACAACTAGAGGCCCAGTGCACAAATTCATGCATTGTTGGGGCACCTCTGGGTGGCCTGCGGGGATTGGGCTGAAAACCCACAGTCCAATGCCGCCAGCAACTCCTACCTGCCACTCCCTCTCCTCCCAGCCTCACTGTGCCTGCCACAGGCTTGTGCCCAATCAGTCAGTCCTAATTGGGAGAGGCTCGCACTGTTGCAGCAGTGCTCACCAGCCTTGAGCCCTGAGGGGAGTGGCCCAAGGGATCTGGCTGAAACCTGCTCTCTAACGTCCCCTGAGGGATCCTGGATTGTGAGAGGGCGCAGGCCAGGCTGAAGGACCCCACCAGTGCATGACTGGGCTGGAGAGGGGCTGTGGGAGTGCTCCAGGGTTTGTCTGGCCCATCTGGCTCAGTCCCGATCAGCCGAACCCCAGCAGCAAGATAACCTACAATTAGAACGTCTGCCCCTGGTGATCAGTGCACACCCTAGCGAGCAGTTGAGCAGCCTTAGCATATCATTAGCATATTACACTTTAATTGGCTGAACAGTCAACCAGTCATTCGGACGACAGGACACTTAGTATACTAGGCTTTTATTATGTAGGATAATGAATTCTCATTAATAGAAACTATAAAAACAGTCCCATTTACAATTGCAACAAGAAAGTAGGATACTTAGGAATAAACTTACTTAGGAAAAGAGATAGAGGTAACTATAAACAAGTGGAAGAATATACTGTGTTCATTGGTGGTGGGATGGGTGTGGGCTAGAAGGAGTCAATGGGGAAAAAAGGGGGCATCTGTAATACTGTCAACAATAAAGATAACTTTAAAAAAAGAGAGAAAAGTTTAAACACCATCATGCTGACAGATGGCCTTGGGGTCAAAGTGGAATCTATCATCTCTACCAGCTTTAAAAATGACATAGAAAGCGAGGTCCACATATTCCACAGTGATATGCTCAGAAGGCCACCCTCTTAAAAGTGGTCTTTTAATATTCTCTCTTTGAAGGCTATTTAAAAACACATAAAATAAAAAACACCCAACTCAGACCCAAACAACATAAATGCAAGTCTATGTATCTTTAAATTTCTCTTACTCATAATATACTTTAGAGACTATTAAAATATATCAGCTGGTATATTTAGAGATATAAATTGTGAACCACTCTTGACAAATGTTCTTCATGATACACTCTTTCAGATATATAATAGATCTGGTGAGCTTTACTATTGACAATGTTTTTTTCATAAAAAACACTGCAGTGTTTTAGGTACCCTGACTATTTTTTTTCAACTTTATTGAGGTATAATTGTCAAATAAACTTGTAACATTATTTAAAGGGTCCAATATGACATATATATACATTGTAAGAAAATTCCCCTAATTGAGTTAATTGACGCATACATCACCTCATGTAATTACTCCTTTTTTTTTGTTTGTTAGAACATTTTAGTTCCACTCTCTTAACAAATTTTAATTATATAATACAGTGTTGTCACATATAGCATTGTGTTACACATTAGATCCCTCATTTATATTATAACTGAAAATTTGTGCCCTATTACCAATATCTCCCTGTTTCCTCATCTCCCAGCTCCTAGAAACTATTTCTCTGAGTTTTTTTTTTTAATTCTACATATAAGAAATACTATGCCATATTTGTCCCATTTATTTTACTTGGCACAACGCTCTCCAGGTTCATGGATGTTGTTGCATATGGCAGGATCTTCTTCTTTTAAATGCTGCTTAATATTCTTTTGTATCATTTTGTAAAAATGATACGCTTGAGAATATGAACAAAAGTTAGAATTTCAAAGTAAAAAAATTTCATTATATTCTAAGTACGTACCTGGGCATGTGATTCTTCCTTAGAACACTGTTGTTCAACCTTGCTTTTGTCAGAAGTAAGATTACAAAGACACAGCCTGAAAATTCTGGAACTTCCACAGAAAATCACTTCTTAAATACTGGTGTCTGGATTTTTATTGGAGTTAAGAGGATGGTTGAGGGAACATAATCTTCTAGGTTGATTATCTTTACTTAAACAAAGAAATAACAGCTATAATTGCCAGTTTGGCAACTTCATCCACAGAACTGTGATCCAATCACTACCTGCTAGGACTTGGGAAAGCATACAAACTAGCCTAATACAGTGGTTTTCAAACTTGACTGCACATTAAAATTACCTGGGTAGCTTTTATAAAATTCTCAATTTTTAAACCTTATTGGAGATCATTTTAGTAGAATCCATGGGGCAGAAAGACAGGCAAAAGTAATTTGAAAACTCCCTTGCACTGATCACAAGATGAAATCTTACTTGAGAACTACTGTTATAAAATAATATAAATTCTGGAGTTTCCACATGTCTAGGCATATGTATTAGAGTTGACATATATATACCCTGTTTCCCCGAAAATAAGACAGTGTCTTATATTAATTTTTTCTCCCAAAGTTGCTCTAGGTCTTATTTTCAGGGGATGTCTTATCTTTCCATGCTAGGTCTTATTTTCGGAGGATGTCTTATTTTCGGGGAAACACGGTAGTTAAGAATTGGATTATTTGGGAAGAAGGAAGGAGTTAAAATAAACACCTTGTCTTAATTTTGGAAGTAAAAAGAAAGATCTCATGGTGATAGGAGGACACTTAGAAAACACAGTCTTTATATTAATAGTTTCTTAATTTTAATTTGATATTTCTTTCCTGGATAGAATATTATTTAACATTAGATGTAATTTTATTTAAAGGTACTGTGAATAGGCTTTTGAGCTAATTAAAATATCAAATGTAGAAATTGCTTAAGAAAATTTTCTGTAGGTTAGTGGATAGCTACTCAAAAGGTAAGAAAATACTCCAAGATATATTGGATTCTGTAAGTATGTGTTGTTATCGCCATTATCTGAACAATTGAATGGATATAGTATGTACTAGCCTATCAAAGATGGTAGGTATGGAAAACTACATAACCTATTTTTAATTTGTGGCAAATAGTTATAGTAAATCAGGTAACTTTATATTTTAAGTTAACCTAGGTACTGAGAGATTTATTCATATGAGACCATTTTTTTTTCAGTTGTGAAAAAAAATCCTATGGTATTCGATGTTACTCTTTTCTCCAATAGCTATAATTTGTTGAGTCTTTACCATGTCTTAGACTGTGTGACAATCACTTCATATAGATTAATTAATTCTCATAATAACCTTTGAAATCTATGTCATCACCAGATTACTGGTTAGAAAATGAACTGTAAGATGTCAATTAACTTGCTTAAGTAGGGACAAATATTTAAGATAGGAATTGACCTTAAATTTGACACAATTCAGAGCCTGAATATTTTTTCCCACTGTGCTAACTGATTGTTTTCTAATAGCTTAACTAATTAGTATACTTTAAAAAATAACTGCACTTATTTTTTAAAAAATATATTTTATTGATTTTGTACAGAGAGGAAGGGAGAGAGATAGAGAGTTAGAAACATCGATGAGAGAGAGTCATCAATCAGCTGCCTCTTGCACACCCCTTACTGGGGATATGCCCGCAACCAAGGTACATGCCCTTGACGGGAATTGAACCCGGGACCTTTCAGTCCCCAAGCCGACACTCTGTCCATTGAGCCAAACCGGTTTCGGCTTTTTTTTTTTTTTTTTTTTTAAATTTCTGCATTGATTAAGGTATCACATATTTGTTCTCATCTTCCCCTTCTCATCCCAAACTCCTCCCCATGCATGCCCCTATCCCCCTATTGTCTGTGACCGCTAGTTAGGTTTATATGCATGTATAGAAGTCCTTTGGTTGATCTCTCCCCCTTTCCCCACCCTCCCCAACCTTTCCTCTGAGGTTTGACCATCTGATCAATGCTTCCCTGTCTCCAGGTCTGTTTTTGTTCATCAGTTTATTTTGTTCATTATTTCCCCTAGATGAGTGAGTTCATGTGATACAAGAAATACATTTATAAGAACCGAAAATTTAACAAGCAATAATGGTTATGCCGAGAGGCAAATGAATCAGTATGTAGTGAGTTTCTTCCTGGGCCAACAGTTCTTTAAGTCCCAATTTCAATGTCAAACAATTCCTTATGTGTACATGTTAGCAATGATATTTAAGTTCTGGATGGTGGACAAATGGTGGCAATGCAGGTCTGACCCTCTCTGATTTGGTCCTGGGCAATCTCAGTGACACACAGCTGCTGACTGCTAGTATAGAAAGGCATAGTCAGTGTCTTCCCACTCTGGACTGTTTCTCTTCTGTCTTCATGGCTGGAGCACTCCTGTCATATCCTCTCTGTTGCAGGAATCCACATGGTCTCGGAGTTGTTTTCTGAAAATATAGAAACATATTCTCAACCAAAAGTTAATAAAAGAATATTTTCTATAACTTTGACTTGGGATCCTTTTTAATTTTTCCCCCAAATGATTTCTTTTGGCTTGTTTTGACACCATGTGTGTTTTTCATAGGTGTCTTGCTGTTTAACTGCACATATGGAAGTCTAGACACCACTCATTAGTGATGTCATATCAATTTAGAGAGTTGCTAAGAAAATTTAAAAAAATAGAGCAGAGGAGAATCAAGATGGCAGCATTGATAAATGCTTGTACTTGCTGTCTCCCAAAACCACATCAAAATTACAACTAAAATACAGAACAAATATTATCCAGAACTGCAGGAAAGCTGGCTAAGTGGAAGTACTACAACTAGAGGGATAAAGAAGAAAGGATGTTGAGACTGGTAGGAGGTGCGGTGGCATGGAACAGGTTGGTCTGGCACCTGGATGTGCTGCTTTTTTAATTGGGAGGGAGATTGCCTCTGTGGAGGCTGCACAGAGGAGTGAGGGGTCCCAGCCTCACACCAGACCCCCAGCCCAGAGTACTAGAGCTGGGAAAAGAAGTCTCTATGGGCAGTATGAACTTCTGGCTGAAAAATCCAATGTGGATTGGGGCTGAATGATACATAGGCTGCTGGAGACCCAGTTGCTCCTCTTAAAAGGCTGGCACCATGAACTGAATTTACAAGTTCCCACTTGCTCTGAACTCCAGTGCTGGGCAAGGCTCTGGGGCACCCAAATACATAAGGGGAGAAACTGGACTGTCTGGCATTGGGGCAGAACCTTGGGGGCAGCTTTCTTCCAGACAGAGGTGTTCCCAGTGGTCATTGTCCCTGAGCTGGGACCTCCTTGGTGCAGGGCTCACTGGCAGCCATTTCTGTTTGCTCTACCATGGTGATTTCCTGAGACCCTGCTCCACCCAATTTACAGCCCACCTGTGAGCTGTGAGCAGTGATATTTGCATATGAACGGCCTGTTCTTGCTCAGGCTAAAACTCTGTTAAACAAGCTGAAGCTGGGTGAGGGAGCCCCAAACCTATCAATAAAAGGTGCAAGAACTGGCACCAGCACCAGCCTGTCTTGCTTCACAGCTGGGCCTCATCTGGGCACTTCCAAACCCCAAACAAAGGGGAGGAATCTGCAGATCTCTCTGTAACTCCTGCTGAGTGGCCCCAGGCAGTGACTGACTTTGCACCTCCATGGAGACCCAAGAGCCAGTGTATCCAGTAGTCAATGTGAGAACATACCAGATTATAACTCTTAACATCCATAAGTGACACACTCAAGAGGCAGACTCAATGAGCACCAAAGCCCCACTGAAGCAAGTCCTGTTCCATAATGGTGTCTCCTGCACAGCAGCTCTCCCACTTTAATCACAGCTGGTCCCCACAGCCAATTGGCCTGGAGGTCAATTCCTCCCAGTGACACCAACAGCAATCAAGGCTCAACTACAACAAAACTGTGCACATAACCCACAAAGGGTTGCACCTAGAGTGTCCACCTCAGGTGATTAGGGAAACTGAGCCACTGGGCCCTACAGAACACCTACTACACAAGGCCATTCTATCAATTCCAGGAAACTTAGGAGCTATCCAGTACTTAGAAACAAACACAGAGAAGCAGCCAAAATGTGGAGACAAAGAAACATGTCACAAATGAAAGAAATGGAAAAAAGGAAACTACTGGATGTAGATTTCAAAACCACAGTTGTAAGGTTACTCAAGAATCTTCTAGAAACTTTCAAGAAACTTAATGAGACTTTCAAGGAGTTTAGTGAGAATGCAAATAAATAAATAAATAAATAAATAAATAAATAAAAATAAATGATAAAAGGACCAGTCTGAAATTAAGTATACACTGACTGAAATAAAGAATAATATACAGGGATTCAACAATAGATAGAAGATCCCAAGAATGAAATATATAATTTGAAATATGAGGAAGCAGAATACATCCAACAAGAAGAGCAAAAATAAAATAGAATCCAAAAATATGAACATAGTGTAAGGAGCCTCTGGGAATACTTGAAGGATACCAACATTCGAATTATGGGGATGTCAGAAGACGAGAGAAAACAAGATATTGAAAACCTATTTGAAGAAGTAATGACAGAAAACTTCCCCTACCTGGTGAAAGAAATAGACTTTCAAGTCCAGGAAGTACAGAGAACCCCAAACAAGAGGAATCTAAAGAGGGTTACACCAAGACGCATCATAATTAAAATGCCTAGGGCAAAAGACAAAAAGAGAATCTTAAAAGTAGCAAAAGAAAAAGTTACCTACAAGGGAGTGCCCATATGACTATCAGCTGATTTCTAAACAAAAACCGTGCAGGCCAGAAAAGAGTGGCAAAAAACATTCAAAGTGATGAATAGCAAGAACCTACAACCAAGATTACTCTACCCAGCAAAGCTATCATTTAGAATTGAAGGTCAGATAAAGAGCTTCACAGACAAGAAAAAGCTAAAGGAATTCATCACCACCAAACCAGTATTTATGAACTGCTGAAGGGTATTCTTTAAAAGAAGAAGAAGAAAAAGGTAAAGATAAACATTATGAACAACAAAGTGACAACAAATATATACCTATCAATAAGTGAATCTAGAAATCAAGAGAATAAAAAATCTGATGAACAGAACAAACTGGTGAATGGAATAGAATCAGGGGCATGGAAATGGAACAGACTGATGATTCCCAGAAGGAAGGTGTATGGGAGGTGAGGGGAGAGATTAGACAAAGATCTTATATGCAGGTATGAATTACCCATGGACACAGACAATAGGGATGGGATGTGACCCAGGTGGAGGGGAACTATGTGGAGAAAAAAGAGGGACATCTGTAATACTCTCAACCATTAATTTAAAAAGATAAAGCAGAATAGGAAAGAAATGATCAGATTGCAGGTATTTTTCAAGAAATATTTTATGGTTATCCATGTGGGTATATTTGGTCATATGTAAATTATGTCTTTGAGTTTAAAAATGTGAAAGCTTTCTATTGTAGTACTAGAGGCCCAATGCACGAAATCTGTGCAAGAGAAGGCCTTCCTTTCCCTGGCTGCTGGTATTGGCTTCCCTCTGGCCACCAGCACCTGGAACCTGGCCTTCCCTCTCAGAGGGAGGCTCTGCCCACATGCCACAGCCCACAAGTCAGAGGCCTGGGCCTCCTTCTTTGGGGCAATCATGAAGCCCCCCAATTGATCACCCTGCTGGCCAGTGGTCTGGGCCTCTCTCTGCAGGGCAATCATGGGGCAATCACTGGGCCCCCAACCAATCGCATTGCACTCATCTTGGATGGCCTGGTGCCAGTGGAGTCATAGCGTATGTGGTGGTGCTGATGGTCATCTGAATCGTTGTTCTGCTGTTTGATCATTCTGTCAATTTTCATATGATGCTTTTATTATATTGGATTGTGGTGTGCATAGGATGAAGTAAAGTAACCTGGTTGGAAGCCCAACTCCCATTCTGTGTTTAGCTGTATTTTGTATGGAGCTTGTGGCTTACAAGAGTTGTTTAACTCTAATAATATGGGTGTGTTCCAGGAGTGGGGAGGATATATTTCACATTGGAGATTTATTTCCTGCATTAAAGAAGACAAGGTATGTCCAGGAGCCCTTCTGGTACCAGCTGCATATCAAGTAATTTTAATTCAAAGTAATCAATATACCATTGTGGGTTATTTTGGGGTGGCCTATCTTGAACTCTAAAAGTTCCCTGGAAGTTACACCTTTTAAGAGGTGGGCTGGTGTATAAAAATGCCATAGATTTCTTGGCATTAATTTGTATCAAGCTACATTACTGAATTCATTTATTAAGTCTAATAATTTTTTGATGGAGTCTTTAGGGTTTTCTATGTACAGTATCATGTCATCTATGAATGACAGTTTTACTTTTTCTTTTTCAATTTGGATGCCTTTTATTTCTTCTTCTTGTCTGATCACTTTGGCTAGCACTTCTAGTATTATGTTGAACAAGAGTGGTGAAAGCAGGCATCCTGCCTTGTTTCTGTTCTTAAAGGAAATGGTTTTAGTTTTTGCCCATTGAGTATGATGTTGGCTGTAGGCTTGTCATATAAGCTTTTTATTATATTGAGGTATGATCCTTCTATTTCCACTTTGCTGAGCATTTTTATCAGAAAAAGGTGTTGGACTTTGTTAGATGCCTTTTCTGCATCAATTGATATGATTATGTGTTTTTGTTTCTTAATTTGTTTATGTGATGTACCATATTTATTGATTTGCTGATATTGTATCAGCCTTGGTCACGGTGTATGAACTTTCTAGTGTAATACTGAATCTGGTTTGCTAGAACTTTGTTGAGGATTTTAGCATCTATGTTCATGAGGGATATTGGCCTGTAATTATCTTTTTTGTGTGTGCTGTCTTTATCTATCGGGTCTAGTAATAATTAATGTCGTTTTAAAACATTCGTTTAAAATCTTGCTTGGCGTTGACTTGTATTGACATAACCTTCAAACACGTGGTATCTACAGAACGTGTGAAGTGCAATTAACAAGTTTTGCTTGAAAAAGTTTGTGTTTGGTTTGGTTTTTGTTGCAAAACTAGGGCTAAGAAGATGGCGGATGAAGAGCATATTCGGCACTGCATGCTTTACGAGTTCCAATTAGGAAGAAAAGCAAGTGAGGCTGCAAAAAACATCTGTAGTGCTCTTGGTCAAGATGCAGTTAGCGCCAGAAAATGCCAGCATTGGTTTGAGAAATTTCGAGAAGGAAATTTTTCGTTAGATGACAAGAGTGGTCGAGGCCGTGTGTCCAATTTTGATAAAGAAGCTCTTCAAGCTCTTTTGGTGCAAAATCCTCAAATTGCCCAACAAGAGCTTGCGACAACTTTAAATTATTCGCAAAAAACAATTTCCAATCAATTGCGTGCATTTGGCAAAGTCCAAAAGTTTGGATAATGGGTTCCTCATGAGTTGACCGACAACAACCGTAATCAAAGAGTCACAATTTGCAGTTCGCTCCTCTCTCGTCAAAACTGTTTGCCGTTTTTAGAGCAAATTGTTACAGGAGGTGAACAATGGGTGCTGTATGTTAATTTGAAAAGGTGGCCTCAATGGTTGGACAAAAATGAGGCTCCGCAGCCCACGCCAAAACCTGACTTGCATGCGAAAAAAGTGATGTTGTGTGTTTGGTGGAATTTTAAAGGAATTCTTCATTATGAACTTTTACCATCTAACCAAACCATTACAAGTGCAGTGTATAGTGCCCAATTGGAAAGGTTAGCCCAAGCTTTAAGAGAAAAAGAACCCGCGCTGATTAATCGGAAGGGCGTAATTCTTCACCACGATAACGCACGACCGCATACTGCAAGAATCCTGCTGAAAAACTGCGCCAGTTGGAATGGGAAGTTCTCCCTCAACCTGCATATTCTCCTGATATTGCCCCTTCCGATTACCATTTGTTTCGTTCTTTGCAAAACTTTCTTCTTGGAAAAAAATTTAATAATGAAGAATGCCTCAAAAATGCATTGACCGAATTTTTTGCATCAAAATCACAAGAATTTTACAACAGAGGGATTAAAATGCTTCCTGAGCGTTGGGCACAAGTAGTAGAAAACAACGGCAACTATATTGTTGATTAAATTTTGTTGTATTGTTTAAATAAATTCGATTTTAAAAAGTACAATAGTTTTGGGATTAGGGTAATGTTGGCTTCATAGAAAGAGCTTGGAAGTGTGCTTTCCTGTTGAATTTTTTGAAATAGTCTGAGAAGTATTGGTTTTAATTTTTCTTCGAATGTTCGATAAAACTCCTCTGTGAAGCCATCTGGCCCAGGGCTTTTGTTTGCTGGAAGCTTTTTGATGACTGTTTCAACTTCATCAGCAGTTATTGGCCTATTTAGGTTTTTTGATTCTTCCTGATTGAGTTTTTGGAAGCTTGTATTTTTCTAGGAATGTGTTCATTTTGTTGAGACTGACCAGTTTGTTGGAGTAGAGTTGTTCATAGTATTTTTTTTTTTTTTAACAATCCTTTGTATATCAGGAGGCTTTAGAGAGAGAGAAAATGGGTTAAAATCTGAGTTGCCAAAGATCTGCAAAGAGAAAGAAAAATTATAATGAGGACAAACAAACAGAAAAGAACGAACAGAATCATTTTCCTATACCCCATTAAACCAGTCTCTGATTTCTGGAAATAGGTCAGTCCAATACAGTGCCTTTGCTTTATTTATCTGGTGGAAAATATTAATCCTCCCTTTTAACAGACTTAGGTTAGATACTCTATGTACCATTTAGTTTACATAGAAGCAACATTCTTCACTGATGATTGCACATGCTTCTCCTTGCTGGGCAGTCAGTGTATCCAGGGCTTGAGGAGTTTGGATCACAACAAAGACTAAGCTGTTAACTTCTGTCCTGGGGTCTTCCCAAAATTTTCATAGTGGTATTTAACTCTTGTTCTATTACCATGAAGACATTCAAGCTCCCTTTTTCCAATTTATAATTTCCAAAGCTGAGGAATAAGAACCTCAACACTGAAAAGCACACTTGGAGTTGTGACACACGAGTGGACTTGCTACAACTTCTCGACTGGCACATTGTTGTGGTACATCTTCAGGAACAAAACAGTCCACATTTATTAATTTGGCTGGTATTTACTGCAGAGCATTTAGGGTCAGAAATATACCTGGCTCACTTATCCAAGTCCCTATCATTCTAAGTATTTAGGTGGGAACTCTTTATATACTTCAGTGTCATATAACATAAAAAAGACCATGGGGTTCACCAATCAGGTTAGAATAAAGTCTATAATTCCTAGGACCTGAACTAGCTCATGCTTTAGTCAGCATCCATACATCTTGTCAATCTATGAGAGCAGAGCAGACTGCAAAAGCGCTGGTATAGTGGTCCTATCATCTGGTTTTGGCAGCTATAAAGCTTGATTCTGTTAGTTGGCTAAGTAGGTCCAGATTTTTGCTCCCTGCATATATAGTGTGGTATTGAGCAGCTAAATCACAGGAGCAGCTGTAATACCCCAAGTTTCACCGAAACATTTGGTGATTTGGGAGAGATTTGCCACCAATAAGGTAATGCTACAGTCATTTGTAAACTCCTTAGCACTTTGAAGATGGAATCTATGGAATCAAACCTCAGAGTGTGACTGCAATGTTATTTGGTATGTTACCCAGGAAAAGTCCAATATAATGGCAGAAACTCTGATAGCCCCAAGCTGGAAAATTAGTGGGGTGTGAGTTTATTTGAAATGCATAAGTAGCATCGATGTTTATAAACCAGACAAGGACATTGGGAAAATCTGGCATGTAATGCCGTAAAGTAGGAGTTCAAAGTTGTTCTTAAAAGGACAAATACACATAGATGGAAATAAATATAATATTGTCTTTTCATACTGCTATAAAGAGTTAGTGTAATCTTTTTGTGTTAAAGAATCAAAGAACAAGAGTCAGAGACAAATAAAAATGTGAAGTGATAGCAACATACCTGACTGGCTTTATTAGGTTGATTAGGTACAAGTTAGACTATAACCATATTTGTTGGCTGCATTCTGAAAAGTAATTTTCTGCTATTACAAAATTTCATTTTAATTCTACTTAAATAAAATACTGCTTCAACTCATTCAGATATTTTGATTTGCTAGAATAGATAAAATGGACTTTTCAATCCATTTTATTCATTCAATAAATGAATCAATGATGTCATCATTAATACAGAATGATTGTATTAATTTGAGAAATATTTTGAGGTAGATAAAGTGGTCAGTTTATTAAGATAAACTATTTGTGTTTTATATTTGCAAGCCTACAAATATAGGATGATCTATTTAAGAGAACACATTTAAGGTTTTTAATATCTACTAGAGACCTATGCATGAAATTCATGCAAGAGTAGGCTTTCCTTCGAAACCGGTTTGGCTCAGTGGATAGAGCATCAGCCTGTGGACTAAAAGGTCCCGAGTTCGATTTTGGTCAGGGGCATGTACCTTGGTTGTGGGCACATCCCCAGTAGGGGGTGTGCAAGAGGCAGCTGAACAATGATTCTCTCTCATCAATGTTTTTAACCCTCTATCCCTCTCTCTTCCTCTCTGTAAAAAATCAATAAAATATATTAAAAAAAAAAAAAAAAGTCGGCCTTCCTTCCCCTGCCAGACCTGAGCTTCCCTCTGGAAGGATGTCCTGCTTAATTAGCATATTATGCTTTTATTATTATAGGTTTATTTCGATATATTTATATGTTATTTTCATCTCAACTTAATTTCTTTCTTTTCTTTGAAATTATATTATATTTTTACTCTTTAGGTTCCCTACAGGTATGTGCATTTCCAGGTAAAGGCGGTAAAAATTGATATACTTTTATAATTTATCTTGCTGACATCTGTTCTCCTTTTGTGCAGGAATTCAGGAGCTATTATTGTTTCCTTGCCTACTTATTTGGCTTCAAGATGCTGAGTCAGTTCCTTACTAGCAATTCAACCTTCTCTGCTTAGTTGTCTACCCTGGGAGGATGACCTAAAACTTTATTACATGGATTTCCTTGCCTGTGAGATTTTGATTGGAACCCAGTGATGAAAGCAATAGGAGAAGAAGAGAGGTATGGTACTATCCTGCTCTCTCCATGGTGGGGGCTGTGCTATGGTGCAGTAGTTATGTCCCTTCACAGCAACAGGTCTCACTGGTGGCATTTTGTTCACTGCCTCAACTCTCATTCAGACTCTGGTGTTAGTATTTGATCCTTCTGCCCCATCAAGTCTCAGCATATTACCAGCTCCACTGTGGCCAGACCCAAAATGCCTCAGCTTCCCTTGGTTCACTAATCCTGCCCACTATATTTAAATAGATCCTTTATTAAATGTCTTTTTTTTAAAAAAAAATTTAAGGACTTCTGTTTTATTCTGGGAAACTGACATATTAGCTGTTGGTAGGTAATAAAATATAGGATAGAGAGGTTGTTATTAAGACAGTAATTGGTGCTTATTGTTGCTCAAATAATACTTTATTATTTTGGTGTGCAAGTTAGGTCAGGGTTGATTCCATTGAAGAAGCTGCAGTTTATTTTTCATAACAGTTCAGAGTATTTCTCATATCTTTAAGGAAATAAGGAAATAAATCTATCAAAAAAACCCTTAAAAATTGCTTTTAAACTTGGTCTAGTGGTTGGTATAGTGTGATTGGGAGTTGTCACTTGGACAGTGGTACTGGGCAATGTGGTAGAGGGAGAGTTAGTGGACATTTGAGTAGCAGCTGTGGTAGATACTGAGGGGGTTGCTGCTGATGTTGTGGTAGGGAGGTCTGTTGAAGTGGTAGGTACTGTTGAGGTGGTGGCTTCAGTTGTGATGGTTGGTTCTGTGGCAGTGGTGGTGGCTGTTGTGCTGGGCTCTGTGGCAGTGGTGGTGGCTGTTGTAGATGACTCTGTGGCAGTGGTGGTGGCTGTTGTGGTGGGCTCTGTGGCAGTGGTGGTGGCTGTTGTGGAGATACCTTCTTTGGGAGTGATTGTGGTTGCTATTGTGGTGTGTTCTGTGGCAGTGGTGGTGGCTGTTGTGGTGGGCTCTGTGGCAGTGGTGGTGGCTGTTGTGGTGGGCTCTGTGGCAGTGGTGATGGCCGTTGTGCTGGGCTCTGTGCCAGTGGTGATGGCTGTTGTGGTGGGTTCTGTGGCAGTGGTGGTGGCTGTTGTGCTGGGTTCTGTGGCAGTGGTGGTGGCTGTTGTGGTGGGCTCTGTGGCAGTGGTGATGGCCGTTGTGCTGGGCTCTGTGCCAGTGGTGATGGCTGTTGTGGTGGGCTCTGTGGCAGTGGTGATGGCTGTTGTGGAGATACCTTCTTTGGGAGTGATTGTGGTGGCTGTTGTGGTGGGCTCTGTGCCAGTGGTGGTGGCTGTTGTGGAGGACTCAGTGGCAGTGGTGGTGGCCGTTGTGGAGATACCTTCTTTGGGAGTGATTGTGGTGGCTGTTGTGGTGGGCTCTGTGGCAGTGGTGGCTGTTGTGGTGGGCTCTGTGGCAGTGGTGGTGGCTGTTGTGGTGGGCTCTGTGGCAGTGGTGGTGGCTGTTGTGGTGGGTACTGTGGCAGTGGTGGTGGCTGTTGTGGTGGGTACTGTGGCAGTGGTGGCTGTTGTGGTGGGCTCTGTGGCAGTGGTGATGGCTGTTGTGGTGGGTACTGTGGCAGTGGTGGTGGCTGTTGTGGTGGGCTCTGTGGCAGAGGTGGTGGCTGTTGTGGTGGGCTCTGTGGCAGTGGTGGCTGTTGTGCTGGGCTCTGTGGCAGTGGTGATGGCTGTTGTGGTGGGTACTGTGGCAGTGGTGGTGGCTGTTGTGGTGGGTACTGTGGCAGTGGTGGTGGCTGTTGTGGTGGGTACTGTGGCAGTGGTGGCTGTTGTGGTGGGCTCTGTGGCAGTGGTGGTGGCTGTTGTGGTGGGTTCTGTGGCAGTGGTGGCTGTTGTGGTGGGCTCTGTGGCAGTGGTGGTGACTGTTGTGGTGGGTACTGTGGCAGTGGTGGTGGCTGTTGTGCTGGGCACTGTGGCAGTGGTGGTGGCTGTTGTGGTGGGTACTGTGGCAGTGGTGGTGGGTTCTGCAGAAGTGGTGGTAGTTGCTCTTGTGGTGGTAGTGGTAGGGGTTGTGGTTCTAGATTTTGGATTTGTTTGAATTGTGGGTTGAGGTATATTAGGGTTTGGATAAATGGGATATAAGTCTTTTGGCCGCCTTATAGGTTCTGGACGGGAAGGCTGTGGTTGAAAAGGTGAATTTGGATGAACTGGAAAAGGTCGAGGTTGTCTAATAGGATTTGATGGATGGGGTCTAAAGGGAGGAGGAGGAGGAATGTTCCATGGTTGAAAAGGAGGAGGAGCGGGTGGTGGAATGAATCCTGGGCCATAGGGAAGAATAGGGCCTTGTGGAAACCCTCTTGGCGGGGGCAGACGAGGTGGTGGCCGCTGGATAGGTCCATAGGGTCCCCATCGAGCTCTCTGGCTGTCACTGGGCTGTGGTGATAAAAATCAATCAGAGATACAAAAATAAGGCTTTAAATTTGATCATTTAAAGTTCGAACACTAGTATATGTAATTTAAAATGTCACACAGTCATGTATTTAATTGAAACAATAAGTTAGAAGAAGGAGTAGAATATTTTTTCTCCCTTTGGGAGCTCTAGCACTCAGTAAAAAGTAGCATTGTATGAAATGCAAAAACAAAACAAAACAAAACAAAAGACAACTTTACTTTCAGAAGTAAAGGTTTTAGAGTGGATCAAATCACCTTGATTAACTAATGAAAATGGTACCTTTGGAAATTAGTTCAAATGGAAGTAAATGCCCTAGTGTGATGACTAGCATACATTTGGTCTTGCTCAAGACATCCACAGAGACATTTAGTCCATACCAATTCATGGACCTCATCCCATGTGCTATGACCACCTAGGCTCCAGAGGTGAGAAGGATCATTATTGGCAATGCAGCCATTACACAATTATTGAACCAATAAAACATGGTAATCTTTTTTTATGTATTAATCCTGTAAAACAAACATATAAATAAACATTATGGGCTGTTTGGACACAGGGGCATTTTCTAAGTGTGGATGGTTTGGACAGAACTAAATTTCAAAAATCTTTTGGCATGGACCAAATGTTCCTGTGGACACTTTGCACAGGATCAAGTAGCCAACAAGGTAGTAAAACTAGTTGGGGATGTTCTTTCTTACTCCTCATTTCAAGAAATCAGTGCGATTCCAGGCTCTGAACCATTAGGTAATTGTGTTTATTGAGAAACTATTATATATAACACATCTTTTAGGGGCTAGGGAAACAGATTTAAGATGTGAATCCGTGCTTACATAAGTTTGAAATCTAGTAGAAACCAACCTCTTACCTCCCCCCGCCAAACCACAACCCAAAACAATACAATAAAAAGTCTGTAGGAATCAGTGTAATGTGTTTCTTAAGACAAAGACACTGAAGTCTGATTGTTAGAACCAATCCTTCATCTGTAGCAAGCTAGCTGAGTTGCTTACACTTTCTCTGCCATGGTATGCTCATTTTTGAAATAATTCTAGAAATAGTTCTAATCTTATACAGTGGTTGATAAGATTATATGTAATTTATACAAAGTGCTTAGACATAGTAAATAAAGTAAGGAATCAATATACATTTGAGCTATCTCATACTCTATGGTTGCCAGGGTAGCAATTGCCAGTTTGCATAGATGACAGCAGTTCAAATTATAATTGGCAAACTTGCAAAAATTCTATATGCAATAGCAATTTGAAGGGAAAGTATATTTTTGACAAAAGAGAGATCAAGAATTGCCTAGTAGAAAAGATAGCATTTAAAAGGAGGCTTAATTAATAGAGTAGAAATGGAGAGAGAGGAAATAAAATTAAATGAATTTTATAAGCCAATGAACAGTGTCAGGAAAATACAAATCCTATTTTAGAAGCAGTCAAAACACCAGTTTGTTTGAAGAAGTTTCAGTCACTCTTGCAGCGTTCAACTTCTTGCCCCTGTGTCTTTCTTCCATACTAACTTAGGCAACATCAAACTTTTAGATCAACTCTATACAAATTACCTTCTCTGTTTCTACCTGCTGACAGGTGAACATTGCTGGAGGATCTCGCCAATCCCTAAATATTGGAAACACTAAAGATGTTTGGTCTCCCCTCATCTGGTACCTCAGCAGTGCTAATCCATTCTTCCCTATTTCCCCCAAAAGGCTGTCTTCTCAGCATCCACATGCCTTCTCCAGCTCTCTTCTTCTCACTCTCTAGAGATGATCTTGCCTTCTCTTTCACAAAATTGAGGCTATCACATGGAGGACTTAGCATTTCTACCCACACACCTATAAAACCCACCTATACATAGTTGTTTTCCCTTCCTGTTTACAACCAAATTCTTCACCTGTGTTCAGTGTGGATCCATTTCCTCTTCCTCCCTATGGCCTTTCTTCTCTTAATTACCACATTCCCCTTCAACCACTTTTTTATTCCTGGCTTTATGGTCTCAGATTACATAGTTTCAATTTACATCTCATATACTAAAGTAGCTTATTGACCACCTAGTGTACCCTTGCACTGTCATCATTAGGTTATCCCTTTCCATTCCTAGCCAGATATTGGAGAAGGCTGGACTAGATTTCCTGTTTCTACTTCCTAATATCCAATTTGCTATTTATCCTGGATTCTATTCCTGACACACAACCTAATCTCTTTTTACAAAGATCAACAAGGACATGAAGAATTGAGCATAGATTTTGGCCTATTTTGGTTGTCAATGAGATTAAAAGTTACTTTTTGTAAACTTCTTAATAATGCTGGTCTAAATGTTATGATTATTTTATAAATGATGTATTAGGCTTTTACATGCTCTATTGCCTCAGAATGTGCCTGTGTAGCTCAGGAGTTAACAAACAAAAGCTGTGGGCCCAATGCAGCTTGTCTGATTTGGTAATTAAAATTTTATTGGGACATAGTCATACTTATTTGTTTATTGTGGCTGATTTTGTTCTTCATAGGCTGAGTTAATTGGCTGTATTAAGAGACTTTATGGAGCATAGAGCCTAAAATATTTAGTACCTGGCCCCTTTGAAAAAGTTTGTTAATTCCTGGCTGTTATTTCCAATGTATCCTGTATTCTCAGATTTAAGCCCCTTGAATTTATCAATTTTGTACAAGACTATTATACTACTCTCAATGGGCAGCATTAAATACATATTTATGGATGCTGTTCATATATTTAGGAATTTATTTTTCTGACAAACATCACCAAATATACGAAGTGATGGTGTGTGGGAAGAGACGATAGTGCCCTGATTTCATGCACTATCTTTGCACATCACTCAAAGTAAAATCCCAAGCTAGTGGAAGGATTATGAGACTCTATGCTATCTAAAACTCCTTTATCCCTCTGCTCTCACCTCCTGATCCTGTCTTCCCTTCTGACTGTTTGAGGCCTACTTGTTCCTTAGGAGAGATATGCCTGCCAATTTTGGCATTTCCTTGCTTTCTCTCAGTGTCTAGTTAGCTTTTTTTTTTTTTTTTCCTCCCCTCCTTTGAGTTTCTAATTAAATGTCATTTTCTACCTGGCTATCCTATCTAAAATTGCAACATTGTTCTATTCCCTCCTTACCCCTCCTAATAGTCACCCCTCTTTCCTCCCTTGTCTGCATTACATATAAGCTTCATGATGTTAGTAAGGTTTTTTCTACTTTGCTCACTGCCATTTACCCAATATCTTGAATAGTAGACATGGTAGACAGCAGGTGTTTAATAAATATTTTGTGGTGAATGAATTACATGAGTTAGTGATAAGCAGAAATTACCCTAATTTGAATTGTTTGCTAATTCCTTCCTTGCACAGGTAAGGAGTATAAGGTTCTTTTCTTGAAGGTATTAGAGGGGAGTAAATACTTAAGTCTTCATTTTTTTTCTGATTTTGGTTTTATGGCTTCTGCTGACCAGGGCCTTGCAATCAAAATATGAGTAACTGACGAAGATCATCAACATCAGCACCACCTGAGAGCTATTTAAAAATGTAGACTGCTAGGCCCCATGCAGGTCTAGGGTCTATTTCTACACAATCTTATGGTGATTCATGTGCCTATTAGAATATGTGAAATTTCAGAAATGCCAGCTGGCCTATGTTATTTGAAAACTGCTTATAGATTGTTCAGTTCTGACTAGGGGTTTGATTTACTTATGCAGGTTATCACTTTTTTTTTTTTCCTTCTTATACTCTTTTTTTCTGATTGTTGTTCTTAAAGATTAGAAATTGCCACCCTTAATGCTCTTTTCCAAACAACTTAGTGGACAGAATGTGCTGCCCTTAGTTATCTTGTGTGCTGAGTAGATATCTCTTGTCAAATATTGATTCTTTGTATTGAAGCTTAGACTTGGCTGATTATACATCCCCACATCATACTTCTGATATCTTGTAAAATGGCATGCATGTCAGAAACCTATTTGTTAGTCACACAGTCAACTACACAGGAGCCAATTCACTCATTTGTTTCATTGTGGAGGGTCCACCTCATTTGCTGCTCTGTGCTACATGTAGGTGCAGCCCAAGTACCTGTCTGGCCTTCCAGGGTTTTGGAAAAGTTTAACTCTCATGTGAGAAAAATACATGTGTTAAATTCATGGGTTTTTTTTTTTTTTTTTTTTTTTAGGACATTGTCTCCTTCTAATATAAATTGGATTCTATAGTCTTATAAGCTAGAAAATAATTTGTCTTAAGTTGCATTAGTCTTGCAGTTCAGGATTCTGGAATAGAAACGTGCTATTACCCTGTTTCCCCAAAAATAAGACAGTGTCTTATATTAATTTTTTCTCCCAAAGTTGCACTAGGTCTTATTTTCAGCGGATGTCTTATTTTCGGGGAAACACGGTAGTTTGTAAGAATCTTTAAGACTCTTCAAGAATTATGTTTTGTATACATCTCCTCAGAAGTTGCCTATTATCACTGTGAAACAGAGGGTTGTAGGAAAGGGAACAAAGATAGTGTTTTCTCTGTTATTGTCTCTGAAGATTGCTCTAGTCAACAATGTTAGATAACATTTTATCTAACTTTGCCAACTTTGCTTGTCCATGGAACTTTCTTTATCTTTTAATCTAGTAACGTTTTCAGAAAGCCTAAAGCAAAATTTATTAATGTGCTCAGAGGAGTCATTTTTGCCACAATGTATGGGGACATGCTTCCAAAAGTGGTTTATTCTAGTATGATAAATTTGATGATTAATTATAATCATTGACCTAAGAAATTTTCATTTGATATATTGACTTCAGGTCAATTTATCTTAACATTTGTCTTTACATGCCTCATGTAACCATAACACAATAGGATCAGAAGTTAATTTCAAAAATGTATTTGAATGATCTCAAACATTAGCACGCATAAGAATCTTCTATAATAGAAGACAGATTCCTAACCCCAAAGCCAGATTTGTTTTTCTTTCAGTTTTTGGATAGGGTCTGAAAATATATATTCTGAATAATTAGATCACAAGTTTTTTTTTAAATACAGATTCCCATGAAATGAAATATTTTTCCATTTTAACATCATATTATAAATTAAAATATAGTGAAAATGAACCATTTGTCCAAGAATATATTTGCACAGATGTCATTAAATTTACTAGAACAATAATTCTACTTTATTTGCTTGTACTATTGAAAGTTCTTATTGACATATATTCGTTCACTGTGTAATGTAGATAATTCTTAAATAGTTTCTTTTAGAAGTTTACTATGATATTAAAACCTAAATTATAAAGCTCCTGGGTTTGAATTCAACATTGGTACTTTTTATGTCATCCAGCACTGGGCTCAGACTGTCAGAAATTATTAAAAGTATGATCTCACTTCTATGAGGAATCTTTTGAACAAAATAAACCCAGAGACATAGAAGCATGAAACAGATTGTGGAAGCTCAGAGGGAAGATGGGGTGGGTGGGTGAGAATAGATCAACCAAAGAACTTTTATGCATATATGCATAACCCATGGACACTGACAATAGTGTGGTAAAGATCTAAGATGGTGGGTACAGGTGGGCTGGAGGGTCAATGGGGAAATAAGGGAACAACTATAATGCTTCAACAATAAAGATTGAAACATACTTTGAGCACTCTTTCTCCTCTCTGTCACCCCAATACCAGCACATTTTATGGAAATTGTTATTTCTCTGAAGTTTATATTATTAAATTTGTGTTTCTGGCCATGGGATTTATTCCTTCCTTCTTTGCATTATATATTTTGGACTCTACCAAGTGCTTTTCAAAAATCTGAATGAATGTATTTCTAGAGAAGATGACTTTTTATTTATTTATTCCTGTTTTTATTTTTTCTTAACTGAAAAAGTAGAGTGGAATGAACAGTATTTACTGAGGAATTTACTCCCCAGTGAATGAACAGAAACATGTTAACTCTAACCAATATGTTTTTAGAGATCATAAAGGCTTTCTAAATTTTAAGTCTTTACAAATATTTTCTTAAAATACATTTTTTCTTGATTTTAGAGAAGAAGGGAGAGGGAGAGAGATAGAAACATCAATGATGAGAGAGAATCATTGATTGGCTGCCTCCTGCATGCCCCCCTGGGGATCGAACTGGCAATCCAGGCATGTGTTCTTGATCAATCGAACCTACAACTCTTTGGTCCATAGGTTGATGCTCTACCATTGAGCCAAACCAGTCAGGGCTATGAATATTTTTAATAAAAATGACTATACAATGATCTATGCATTAATGTATCTTGTTGTCCTTCTAGACAATTTATCTTGAACTTTCTATTTTTCCATAGCCTTACAACATTTAGTAAATTTCAGTTATATTTTTCTGATAGTTTGATTGTAGTGCTTTTGAAAAAAAAAAAAAAAAAAGGAAGAGATGTTCCTAGAAATAGAGATAGGTTTGCCAGAGTCTACCTGCCTTCTATCTCCTCATGCTCAAAACTACTGGCCAGAAAGTCATACTATGTAAAAGAGAAAGAAAAAAGGAAAGTAGAGCCTGGTTGTTGTGGCTCAGTGTTTGAGCATCCCAGTCACATGCAGGCTTGATCACAATAGTGTGTGTGTGAAGGAGGCAGCTGATCAAAGGTTCTCTCTCATTTTTATGTTTTTATTTTTTCCCCTCTCCCTTCCTCTTTCTGAAATCAATAAAAACATATTTTTTTTAAAAGAAATTAGGAAAAACTCTATACTGATTGACATCCCGACACTATATTGTTATATAACGAAGGAGGACATCATTGGTATCAAAGTTTTGTTTGAAGTTATAATTAAGGAGAAGTATATTTAAGAATATTTAGGACTGGTGGGAACTTACCGTGAAACGTGAAGTAAGAGCCAACAGGCTGAAGATGAAAGTTAATTCTTTCATTTTTTTTTTAAATATTGTTCCTAAAAGGACGAGATTACAAATGGTTAATGAAATTGATAACATCTTTTTTCTTAATTTAAACTCAAAATTTAGAAAGGATTCTAGTACATGTTCTATGATATGACAAAAATAAAAATAAAAAGAGTACCAGAGCCCTTTAAATATATGTTTGTTTTGGGAAAAGGAAGAAGCATACATGCACAGCAGTATTGTTATACATTTGATTTTTTATAACAAAATGCTATCATTTGATTTTTTATAACAAAATGCTATCATTTTGTTATAAAACTTGTATGAAAGATAACCCCAGATACTTTTTAAAATACCTTTTGAAAAGCAAAGTTTTTTGGGCAGTTCTTGTGGCCTCCAGTGGTGACTGCTTTGGAGAGATATAAGTTATTTGATTGTACTTTTGGTAATAATTGTTAAAATTAATCAAAACTTATAGACATTTATAAATTCATGATCTAGATAGTGTTAATGTGAATGGGCTATTATAAAGCCTAATTTCTTAATACAATTTATTTTTAAAAACAAACAAAAACATAATTCCCGTTAGTTTTATCTGAAGGGGAAGTAATTGCAACATGTATCTTTCCTTTAATATCAATCTTGCTTCTTAAATAAGGTACTGTTGCTCTGACTTTTTCCTCCTATGTGATTTCCCAAAGCAAATTATTATCTACAATTGACCAGATTAAGAAAAAGAGTTTTTTGTCCTTAATTTGATTTATTTTTCAGTATATAACAACTTGTGCTCTGGGCAGCTAAATAAAAACACCATCATGCTGACAGTTTGCCTTGGAGTCGATGTGGTACCTGTCATGTGTACCAGCTTTGAAAATGACACAGAAAGAGAGGTCCACAGATTCCACAGTGGTATGGTCATGAGGCCACCCACTTAAAAGTGCTTTTTAAATAGGCTGTCTTTGTAGACAATTTAAAAACACATAAAATACCCACCTCAAAAAACAGCAGAAATGCATATTATTTTTAGGTATTTTTTAGACTCTTCTACTCATGATTGGCTTTAGAGGCTATTAACATTTATCAGCAGAAGAGTCAATAGATTGTGAAACTGGATGCAAATTGTACAACCATTCAGTATGATTATTCTTCATGCCATACTCTTTTAAATATGTTAAAGATTTGGTGAGCTTTACACTGGCGGCATATATTTTCTTAAATACACACAAGATTTTTAGGTAGCATTACTATTTCTGTTTATTTCTTCAGGTATAATTGACAAATATTGTAATATTATTTAAAAGGTCCAATGTAATTAGTTTTTATATGCATACATTGTGAAAAGATCCCCCCCTCATTGAGTTAATTAACACTTACATAATTTTGCACATTTATCCTATTTTTCTGTATTTTTAGGTGAGAACATTTAAGTTTTATTCACTTAGGAAAATTCAATTGTAAAATAGTGTGTTGTTGTCAGTTACAGTCATTGTGTTCCACTGTAGATCCCAAGACTTTATTCATTTTATAACTGGGGAGATTTGTACCTTTTGCCAACCTCTATATCCCCATCCATAGCCTCTGACAACCACTTTTCTACCCTGTTTCTGAGTTTGACTTTTTTTAGATTTTTTTTTTTTAATATACAATATTTGCCTTTCCCCCCCTCTGGCTTATTCTACTTAGCAAAATGTTCTTCAAATTTCTCTAAGTTTTTTTCTTTTTAAAGGCTGAATTATATTCCAATATAGTTTATCACATATGTGACTAATAACCTTGAGAACCCAAGCAAAAATTAAAACTTCAAAGTCAAAATCCTTATATCTGCATTTCTAATACGTACCTTGGCTGGAGATTCTTCTTTTGAACAACCAAATTGACTTAATTTTACTTTTTCCAGACAGTCAGTTTATATAGCCACAGTTTGAAAATTCAAGAAGAAAAAGAACTTCCACAGAAAAAACTTGCTTCTTAAATACCTTTGTCTGGATTTTTATTGGAGTGAAGAGACAGATTGAGGGAAGCTAATCTTCTGGGTTGATTTTCTTTACCAAAACAAAGAAATGATAGTTACAGTTGCCAGTTTGGCAACTTCATCCACACAACTGGTAGTCCAATCACTGTCTACCAGTTGGGAAAGCATACAGAATGATCTAATACAGTAGTTTTCAAACTTGACTGCACATTAAATTTATCTGGGAAGCTTTCACGATCCACGGGGCAGGAAGGCAGCAACAGTATTTTAAAACTGCCTTGTAGTGCTCACAAAACAAAATCTTGATTGAGAACCACTGCTGTAAATTAATGTGGTTCTGGTTTCCCCATGTCTAGGCATATGCACTGTAGGATTAGTTTATTTGGCAAGATGGATTTTGAAAAATGGGGAAAGGAGGAAGTTAAAATAAATGTCATGTCTCAATTTTGGGAGTAAAAAAAAAAGATCTAGTGGTGGGGGAGGGGGTAGAGTTAGTAAACAGACTTTATAGTTTTTTAATCTTAATTTGATATTTCCTTCCTAGGTGGAATTTTACTTAACATTATATGTAATTTTATTTAAAGGTACTATAGACAAGCTTTTACCTAATTAAAATATCAAACAAGGAAATTGCTTAAGAAATTTTCCTGTAGCTAATGAATAGCTACTTAAAGTTTAAGAAAATACTCTAAGATATATCTCTAAGATATATTGGGTTCTATAAGTATGTGGTGCTACCTTCATTATCATAACAATGTTAATGGCTACAATATATTCTAGCCTAACAAAGATGGTGGGTGTGGAAAATCACATAAAGTATTTTGAGTTTGTGGCAAATGGATATAGTATATCAAATAATTTTATATTTACAATGACTCTGGGTACTGAGAGATTTACTCATATATGATCAATATATTCAGTTGAGAAAAGTTTTTATCCTATGCTAGGATAATTTATTGAGTCCTTACCATGTCCTAGAGTCTAGTAACCTGGCTGGAATCCCAACTCTTTTCTGTGTTTAGCTGTATGTTGTATGGACAACTTAATCACATCTGCCAACATTGCCATCCACAAAATAAGATAGTATTAATTCTATGTGATAGTACTGTTATGAAGATCAAATGAAATTACTTATATAAGATATGACCCATGTGCTTATTGTCAGTCAAAATTTTAATAGGAATTTCTTCCTTGCTTAGTTCATTTTTAAAATATCCTGATATGATAGTTTTCTGGTAACTGAGGTATGATGCATATTTAAATTTTAAAGCTGATTTAAAAGGTTTAGGTGGTGATGGGGGTATTGAGTGAAATTGTTCTTAAATTAGCAAGTTTTCTTGTCATATCTTTGGCTAACGATTTCATGTAATTGACAAGTAGAAAAAATACACAATTGATCAATTTATTTCTTAATTGGCCATCTGTATGCTCTCTTTTAAGAAATGTCTGCTTCGGTCCTCTGCTCACTTTTAAAATGGATTGTTTACTTTTTTGAATTGTGTGAGTTCTTTATCAATTTTGGATGTTAACCCCTCAAATGTCCCCCAAATTTTGAAATGTCATATTGTCTTTCTCATTTTTACTATGTTTATTTTGATTTCTTCTTTTATTTCTTCATTGAGCCAGTTGTTATTTAGTAGCATATTGTTTAATCTCCATATACTTGTGGTTTTTTCAGCTTCCTTTCTGCAGTTGATTTTTAATTTCAAAGCATTGTGTTTGGAGAATATGCTTGCTATGATTTTAACCTTCCTTAATTTGATGAGGCAAGTTTTGTGTCTCAAGTCTGTCACTTAAATACCTGCATACAGAGTTAACCAGTATTTCATATTACCTTCCAAATATAACTCATCTTCATAAACTTAACTAATGTTATATGTTATATAGCATGCTATAGAAATTAGTCAAGTGAATTTATAGTCAGGCCATTTTACTTCAAAGTTAATACCAACATTTATTTTCTGGGTAAAAACAGCCAAGCTATTTTAACTCATTGTGCCTCAATATCTTCATTGAAAAATGTGGACCTTTGCCGAAACCGGTTTGGCTCAGTGGATAGATCATCAGCCTTTGGACTGAAGGGTCCCAGGTTTGATTCCGGTCAAGGGCATGTATCTTGGTTGCGGCACATCCCCAAGAAGCAGCTGATCGATGATTCTCTCTCATCGATGTTTCTAACTCTCTATCCGTCTCTCTTCCTCTCTGTAAAAAATCAATAAAATATATATATATAAAAAGAAAAATGTGGACCTTTATAATTTCCATGTCATAAAATTTAGTTATACCATCATTCGTTCATTCATTCATTCAATATTTATTTAATGTTGATGTCAGACATGATGCTAGTTGTTAAAATTCCAGAATATTTGCATTGTTAGGGTTTTAAAAATACTACAGTGGTCATAGGTAGTATAGGAACAAAGCCTCATTTTGAGAGTTGATCTTAGTTTTAAATTACTGTACCTAATATAATTTGATTTTAGTTGCATTTTGTAGCCTTAAAAATTCTGATGACATAATCAATAGTAATAAACTATATGACTGGTTTGCTTACCTTAGGTTCTAATCAGTAAGCAATTGCATGTTTAAACAGTAATGATAATAATATTTCTAAGTTAACACGGAAAGTTCAATAAGTCACTTTCTTTTCTGACAGTAATTCAGGTTGTCAAAAGAGCAATATTTCTTCTTTCTTGTTTTGATGCCAATATATTTTTTCAGCCAAGTGTTTTAAATCCAGGAACTATCTACATTGTAATGGATCATTGGCTCTGAAGGATTTAAGATGAACATTGGCAAAACTGGAAGATAATTTGAGTGATTTGTGACTAACAAAGGATTAGAGCAATGTAAGCCACCGGAAGCATCTAAAGGATAATATAAATGAACAAACAAATCAGAATAAACTCTTCATTGTACCCACAACTTTAAACCTATTTTTGCCCCACCCTATATTTACTACAGATTCCTTAGTTATTTAGTTATTTATTTTGTTTTTATCTTTGCTTCTTGAATTTTTGAGGTATAGCGATTGAGTTTTTTATATTTGTGTTCAGTTTCCTATTCTAGATCTATGTAATTTTAATTAAACCACTTGGATGAATTAATTTATCAACTAGAAATTGATCTAATATTTTGAAGTGATTCATGAAATGGTACAAAGTTTCAGTTAAAGAATATTTGGAGAAAATACCTCATTGATGAAGGAATAGTGTTTGAGATAGTTAGAAAAATAATATCTGTAGGTTTGTAGAAATTTATTGTACTTACCTTTGTATTATTTTTGAAATGGCATCTTAGTAGTGAAAGGAGTTTTTGGGGTAAAATAGTTTTGGGCTAAAATGGGGATATGTAGGAAATATAAAAAAATTAGGGGCTCCATGGAAAAAGCACAGGGCTGCAAAAGGTACATTTCCATAGAATAAGGGGATGGGAGCTGCAGATGGAAGGCAGCCTCTCATTCAGAGAGAGAAGAAGAAAGCCCAGAGGGAATAGGGAAACAGTAGGGAGAAAAAGGAAAGCCCCACATGTCCCATGTGAGGTTTGACCTTTGCACTCTGGAGTTGCTATAGTGACCAAATCAGAAGGGGATCGTGACCAATCGAGGAAATATAAAGGCACAAAGGTCTGCGGCCTTTATAAACCATAGGGAAAAAACCTCAGTGGGACTCTTTCTCCCTCTGTGCTTGTTTCTCAATAAATTTCCACCTTTTGCTATACCGCCTTTCAGCCATGGGTTCACTCTTCCACTCCACTGGACAAGATCCCGGGAGATCATCCTGCCCAGGGAAACAGAGTGTTTCCAGTCCAAATTTCCCGTTTCACTAGTGTATGCTCTCTCTGAGGGCAGGAAACATTTGTACCTCTTCTTTGTAGCTTTCATCATGGATGGAATTATATGCACACATATTTGTATATATATATATATATAGAATTACATTTAAAAAATTATTTAGATGTAATTTTTGCTTCTGACTAAATATATAGATGTTTCACAAAATAGTTACTTAGAAATATTGTAGAAATTTAACATGATGTTATATGGGATAACTTCAAACAATATGTTTTTCTTTTGCCTGTGAATATTTACTTTTTCCTGGACAAGTACTTTGAGTGTTACAGGTTCATTTGATAGAGTAAAGGTGCTGATAATATTGCTGTCCCTCTACAGAGAAATTAAGAGAATAATACACATAATCAAATGCATAAATCAAGTTATCTTGACATTTTTACAGTTTAGCAAAAACTAAAGAAGAAACAATAAGAGCCCACATTCCTCATCATTTATCTCTCTTTAGCAGTAGGCTTCATAATAATATAACCAAGCACTAAAGATTTATAAGGTTGACTCTTATTATTAAATTAACAAACCAGAATGTAAAAAAGGGTAAACTAAAAATTTAGAAACTTCATAGATTATTTTGAAGATTAAATGATGTTGGACATATAAAAGTCTGACTCATTTGATTAGTTAAGCATTCTTTGAAATTTCATCAGTAATTTCTTCTCTGTAATTCAATTTAAAAAATATTCTGAACTGATGAGTCTCTAATATTTGTAGTGTAATGCATATTTAAGTTTTAAAGCTAATTTAAAAGCCTTTAGTGGTGATGGGGGAATTGAGTTAAAATTGGTCTTAAACTATCCAGTTTTCTTTGCCAATTCTTGCATGTAGTTGACAACTATAACTTATACACAGTTTATTAGATGCTAATTATGTTCGGTTGCTATACATTTATCTGATCCAATAAATCATCTAAGTTAATGCTGAGTATTTTATGAATTGTTATCTTCTTTACTCACACACCCACTTTGTTAGAAAAAAAATAACTTTTCTTTCTCTTTGGTGCTATAAATTGTTTTTATGCCAAGATATATTTCCAGTCAAGTGTTTTAAGTACAAGGTGTGATTTCTAGTTGTCATGGAACATTGGCTGTAAGAATTTAGGATGAACGTTGACAGAAATGAAACACATGGGTAATAGCCAATAAAGGATTAGTATCCAAAGCAGGCGGAAGCATGCTTCTTTGAAAAACAGAAAGTTTTGCTCAAGTGAAATTTTAATTAAAACCTGACCTTAAGAGGTCTTAACTAGATAATCTTTAGAACAATAGTAAAGTGGCAAATGTCTTTTGTGACAGGAAATTTAGGTTGCATGGGGTCTCACTCTTGTTAGTGAATGAAGTTATTCAACAAATGAAAATTTAAAAATTTCAATGATAGCTAGCATTCAATATTACTTTGTATAATTTTCAGATGTATAGCAAAGTGTGTGGACAATCTTATACTTTGCAATTTGATTTCCCCTATATTACATGTACCTACTTGGCACCATACATAGTTATCATAATACTAGAGGCCTGGTGCACGGATTCGTACGCTGGTGGGATCCCCTGGCCGGGCCTGTGTGGATCAGTGGACCTCCATGACACCATAGCCCTGTCTCATCCTCCAGCTTGTTGGGCTCCAGCCCACAGTCTGCATTGACTCTGGACAGCACGAAGCAGTGCGCGAAGCAGCGGGTGGTCCGGGAGGAGGCTGAGCCTTGGCTGAGTGCTTTGCCACTGCACTCATGCCAGTCCCATGGTGCCTGCTGCCGCTGCTGCTTGGGTGTACAGGGGAGTGTCCACAGGAGAGTCTCACGCCACTGCAGCTGCACTCACCAGCCGTGACCTCGGTGTCTGGCGCTCATTGGTCTGCTGAGCGGCACTCTGACTGTGGGAGAGCACTGACCACCAGAAGTCAGCCCCTGTGTTGAGCGTCTGCTCGCTGGTGGTCAATGCGCCTCACGGCTACCAGCTTGTCATCCAGTCATCTGGTTGTTTAGGCATATGTATATATTACTAACTATATTCTCTATGCTATGCTTTACATCCCCATGATTATTTTGTAACTACTGATTTGTATTAATCCAGTCACATATTTCATATAACCCCTCAACTTTTTTCCCCTCTGGCAACTTTCAGTCTGTTCTCTGCATCTGTGAGTCTAAGAGATAAAAAATTTAAAAGAAACCTATATCTAGCAGAATTAAAGTCAGTGATTCATGTTTGCTCTCCTGATATAATAGATATTTTCTTCCTTTAGTTCTGTCAGTTCTTGCATTATGTGCTTAGAGGATCCATTTTAAAACAAACTTAACATTGTTAACTTATTGTTGAATGAATCCTTTCGCAATAGGAAACATGGCTTGTCCCTGGTAATACTTCTGATGAGGAAAATAAGACATTTCTTATTGCTGGGGGGCTAGCAATCTGTATCTGTGCCAGTAACCTAATGTAGGCGAAGCCGTTGAAAACATAAAAGCTCACGGCAACAGAACTTAGTTTCTTGCTCATATAACTTTTTATTAAAATCATAGGTTGACAGAGTTAAGACTGGGGAGACTGTTTACACACAGTCATTCCAAATTCAAGGATTCTGGCAGCTCTGTTATCTTCAACATGTGACTTTGATCATTGTTCCAACACCAGAAAGAGAGAAATGTCCTGAAGGAACACATGGAGAGAATTTATTGCTGGGTATAGAAGGGACACATCACATTCTGCTCCTATTCCATTGGCTGAAGTTCAGGCGCATGGCCACACCTAATTGCAGGGAAGGTTGGGAAAATATAGTCTTAGCTGCATGTTCAGAAAGAAGAGGGAAATAGATTTTTCTTTGACACCCTGAAGTTCCTGCTGTATATTGAATTCCTTTGACATTTAAACTCCTCTCCTCATTCTTGGAGTTCTCCACACACAAAATTTGACAGCCCTTCAAAACGATTTTTTACAAAAAATATTTCTATAAAGTCACTTTGATCTGTATTCATGGGTGTTTTTCCAAATATTTGTGGATTTCTTATCATCCACTATTCAATGATATGATCCTTCAAAGGCAACTTGGGATTGTTTGGCATACAGGAGATATTCTGAAGCCCCACTAATCTTAGTGTTGCTCTCTCCATATTGTTTGTAATTGGCAGTGATGGATGACATCACAGTCGAACATAACCCTTGTAGAGAGGCACACTCAGAAGGCTGTCATTATGAGGTAGACATTGCCCAGCAGGTCTGTTAATAAATGAAATAAGAAGTGCCTAATAGGAACCAAGGTGAGGTTAGTTTTTAGCCTTGTGAGTAGACTCATCAACGTCCTGCCTACTCATTTAGGTAAGAGGAATGGAAATATACATAGTATATTCTTTATGTTGCCATTTCATCCTGGCTCAAGATGTAATTTTATTTCATTTACAAAATAGATGAAATTTTAAGTGACGTATTTATAAAGATGAATAATGTATGCTTTTGCTCTTGGGCTTCCCACAATATAGAGGAGAGGGAGTAGATGAAATGGACTTACTGCAGTAAGTGGTAGGAGTATTTGCCTGTCTAGACAGCATAGATTTGTGATCTCCCTCTGCAGTGCTCACTGATATAGGAGTGGGGGCATAGAGAGTGTTAATTGCTCATTACATACAAGTCAAAATGAAAATGTTAGAAACTGTAAGCATTGTGCAAAAAATATGGGTGTCAGAACTAGATCTGATTGAGTCAGAACCCTGGCTCTGCCACTAATGGGATGCTTATTCTTAGGTAAGTTATTTTAGCTCTCTGAGTCTCCTCTGAACAAGGAAAATACTAATGTATGTAGAATAATTTGTATGTATGTATATATTTTATCTATCATCTATCTATCTATCTATCATCTATCTATCTTTTGCTATCTATATTTTGCAGAGTTTATATGTTTATATATAATATATATGTTTATATATTATATATAAACATATAACATATATGTTTATATAATAATTATTATATAATAATATAACATATATGTTTATATAGGTTTATAATACTTAGTACTTGTTATTAACTTAAAATATTTGGTGAAATTATGTGTAATTATATAATTTTTTAACATTAGGATCCAAGCAGAAAATGAAAATAAGTGACCTCCAAATAATAATCATATATTAAGAAACTAGGAGGACATAAAGAGCCTAGTGAGATGCATGAGGATATTTGATAGAGGAAAAGGAAAGGGAATTTAGAAAGAAAACTGGGCCTAATAAGAGAGTTCTAAAGTCCCAGGTTTGAGATGAAGGTATTTTATGAAATATCTATAAGGGAGTGGTCTTCTGGTGACCAGCTTAAGTGAGTTGGTCAGTCATGCAAAGTGGCAATTATAAAACTAGGCATAAGCTGGAGTGAAAATGAGGGTTAACATGGTACAGGATGTTTCTTCACTGAGGAAGAAAATGGAACAGGCTCCAAAACTTGCTGAGGAAGCTGTGAGCATGTCCTAGAGGTTGGTTTCTGTCTTAGGTGAGAAAATGGAGGTGATACATGACTATTAATAGGGGAAATCTATTCTAAAAAAGGTAATATGCAAATTGGTCAGGATGCCCCCACAGTAACAACTGAATAGCAGGGTGTGTGGGGCAACCAGGCCAGTAGAGGGGGGAAGTTGGGGGCAGCTAGGTTGGCAGGGGGGAAGTTATGGGCAATCAGGCCAGCAGGCAGAGGAAGTTAGGGATGATTAGGCTGGTGGGGGAGCAGTTAGGGGTGATTAGGCAGACAGGCAGGTGAGGAGTTAGAAGCTGGTGGTCTCGGACTGTGAGAGGGATGCCCGACTCCTGGTTTAGGCCCAATCTGAGGGGTCCTGGATTGAAGAGGGTGCAGGCTGGGCTGAGGGAACATCCCTCCCTGTGCATGAATTTTGTGTACCAGGCCTCTAGTAATGAAATAAAGACAGTGGAAGAAGGATCTGGATGTGACTGAATGGAGAAGGCAAAATTTATTTGATATGAAACTTAAAGTGAGTTAGACAAAGTGCAGTTTTTATAGGAAGGGTTGTATGTGCTATTGTAAAAAAGAATTCATATTTAGTCTATGATTCAAGAGAAAAACCCAAGGCAGAAGGATACTTACTCATAATGGCAAATCTACTGACAGTTCTATTGTTAGATAGTGTACTACTATCTGTTGACTCTATCACCTATTTCTTGTTTCCTATTTTTCTTTTGTACTGGTCCAGATTCTATTCAAGAAAAGAAACCATTCTTTAAAGTAGAGAGGGCATTCATAAGAACACCTTGTGAATGCAAAGCATTGGAAAGAATGATAGAATTGATGGAAGGCAGGGGACTTCCACTGTCTATTGGCCTTAAGGTTGTGTATGGTTATAGTTGTGATTCAGAGAGTTCAGAGCTGCTCCTGCTGCTACCACTGCAGCCAAGCTGCCTTCACCCACAAAGCAGCAGTCATCCAAAGCAGCAAGAAAATGGCTTCTGCCTAAGTCTTGCCTACAGAATCTCACATGGACGTGTGAATGTATCCCACCAGCTTGAATGCGGTCACATCCAGAATACTTGCTGTGTCTTGAAAATATAATTTTTAGTTTTTCCTCTTAGAACATATAAGAACTTACATAAAATTACCGGGAATTAAAGCAATAGCAATAAAGCATATTAAATTTCATATGTCTTGGTCTTTTTTTGTGTGTGTGTGTTGTTGTTGGAGAGTGGGAATTTTTGAGCATGCTTCCAGAGAGGCCGGGGACTATGCCCCAGATAGAGTTGTCAGTGCTGACACCAGGCCAGGCCTTGACATATGGTCTAATGGCTCCTTCCCAGCACGTAGGCCTTCTTTCATAGATCACTGTCAGCTTTCTGAAGAACAGGATGACCCTGTGAATAACATGGTCATCAATGGCATGATCCTGACATAGCTTAGAAAAAACTATTTTGTCTTGGGTTGCTTACTCTGCAATAACAAAATGTGGTTAATGTGCTTAAAAGTGGTCTACACAAAGGGTTGGCGCTGCTCTCTAGTCTCCCTGCGTGGAAAATGGCAGAGCAGTCTCCTGGCTAGTTGCTCACCTGGCCGGCTTATAAAGGCTCTTTGCTTTTGCATTGGACTCGGCTCCCTGGTGGTCCTTGGAGATCTTGAAATATGGGCATAACATTGTCACCCAGCTGAGATTATATAGTCTACTTCTGTTTTTCTTATATGTTCTCATAGACCATGCCCATCCTCAGAGCTTAGAAACCTTAATTAGAGTTGGTACCACACTAATAATTAAAACATGGAAAGTAGGACAAAAATAGGCCAAAGAACTGGCTCAGCAAGAAATTCCTTAAATGGCAATACAGTAGAAATTTTGGTGCTATTGCACCTCCCTCCCAGGTCAGTTGTGCATTTTATGACCTGGTGGACTCTTTAGTCTCCATTGGCTGTTGAGATGCCCAAAATCTGGGTGAGCCTATGTGAGCACAAAGAAAAGCACCAAGAAGCTACACCACTCACTCACACTACATTTTCTTGGTGTCTACAAATTGCTTTTTCTGCTTGCTCACACATTTGATAATTCTTCAAAGTCAAAGTGTATTCAGCCAAGTCTGAGTTGCCATTAGATACGATTTGTATTCTTCCTGTAAATGGCCTGAGGTGACCTCTGAAAATGGTTCACTATTCACTTGGCCCAGAAAACTTCACAAAAGCATGCAAATCAAGAAGTTCAAATCTTCCGGTTAACTTTAAGAAAACCTGAGAAACTTCCCAGGCCATCAAGGGTATGCAAATCCAAAATGCCCACCAAGCATCTGAAGGATGTCACTTTATAGCAGCAATGTGTGCTCTTCCTGTTGTTGTAATGACGGACTTGATAGTTGAGATCAGACCAAACAATGGGGCTGAACACAGGGTCAGTGGCCCAAAAAGAGTGTTGAATTTTTGCTGCACATGCTTAAAAATGAAGAGAGTGATGCCAAATTTAAGGAACATAGATTCCCTTGTCATTGAGCACACCTGGATGGCCTGGATGGCTTCCATCTTCCAGTTTCTTCACTCATTCCTGAGTTTAATGTTCATTTTGACGGGTTGAGTGCCAGAGGCACTCACCAGGTGAACAAAGCTAAGATGCGATGCAGAATTTACAGAGTTCATGAGTAGATTAACTCATACACCTGCTCTCCTTGCCACATGGAGATGATTTTGACTGAAAAAGAGTAGATTGTTCCTAAATCAGGAGAGGAGGCTGCACAGAAGAAAAAGATATCCCAGACGAAACTGAAGAAACAAGAATTTATGACCCAGGAGTAAATTCTGCATTAAATAAGTACTAATAAAAGTAAAAGCAGAAAAAGAAACAATTTGTAAACTTTTCACCAGCCTTTGTGAAAAGTTTAGCTCATATACAACCACAATTCCTAAGGTGGCTCCTCTTTCCAATGTATTTTTCTGTTATTCTTTCCTGGCAAAATTAGGATTCTGGTTAAGCTCAGTCTTTCCATTTATCTGCTCTTGTATACTTCATGCCTGCTCAGTATCTCTACTTAAAAATGGTGTCTCTTCAAAATTTCTAAGCATGTGCCCCTCAAGAATTTCATCTAATAGTTACCTAATCAAACATTAAGCTATTTCTGCAAAGGGAGTTCCCATATGTTACTAAATATACATAATTAAATAGGGGGATTATCCTGGATTATTTTTGTGGGCTCAATTTTATCATGTGAACTTTTATTAAAAGTAGATAATATTTCTCTATCTGGAGTCAGAGAGATGTGGCCGAAGGAGAACTGGGCAGAAAGGAGTGTAGGAGAAACTAATGAGTCCTGAAATGTTCTTCCCTAGAGCTCTAATGAAGAGTGTAGCCCTGCCAATACCTTAATTTCAGCCTTGTGAGACTCGAAGAAGAGGAACTACGTAGCTGAGCAATAATACACTGGGGACTTCTGGTTGATAGAACTGTGAGATAATGTGTTTGTGTTAAGATGCTAAATTTGGGGTAATATATCATCTATAATAATAAAAGCATAATATGCTAATTAGACCGGACAGCCGAATGACCTTCTGGATGTCATTCCCGATGTTCTTTTGGATGAAGCCGCTGCAGCAGGGGCCAAGTCAAAGGTGGTTAGGGGCTAGGAGCCAGCAGTCCTGGATTGGGAGAGGGATTCTGGATTGTAAGTGGGTGCAGGGTGAGAGAGGAGTGATTAACTGGGCAACTTATGTGAATATATGCATACCCCATGGACACAGACAATAATGTGGTGAAAGCCTGGGAGGGGCATGTGTGGAGTGGAGGGGATCAATGAGAAAACAGACAAATAAACTAAGGGGACATTTGTAATATTTTCAACAATAAAGATAAATTAAAAAAGTAATATTGAGGTTAAATAGCGATCTCAAACCTAACATATCTAATGCAGAACTTAGGATATTTTTAGTCCTTACACACAGAGTCTTCACTGGTCTTTCTTATTTCACTAAATAACACTACTATTCACACAGTTGCTTGGGCATCAATCACAATTATTTCCAGATGATTTTTTCCCCTTTAATACCCAGATCAAACACTTCACCAAATACTTTTAAATATTTTTCACCTGTTTCTATATCGGATCACTTCTCCCCTTCTCCATTGATCCCACCCAGTCAAAGCCATCACCTCTCTCACAATGATTCTTGAGATAGCCTCTACTCTTGTTCTCCTAACAGTGTGGTGTTCATAGACATCCAGAGAGATGAAGTTTTGAAAACGTTAATTGGATAATGTTATGTTCCTACTTAAAACTCCAGTGACCTCTCTTATATTTAGAATAATATTCAAATCCTAGGTCCTTGCTGTTGTGGTCTGTCTCTGTCTTTTTCATACAAGCATCCATCTTGTATGAAAACTGCTGTTTGAAATTTTAACCCTGCTATTTGGCTTCTGTAAATTTAACCGTCCCCAGACAAGGTTATCAGTGCTGGCACCAGGTTGAGGTCTCAAGGCCCCAGTACATACGGGCTCTTTAAGAGCTTGCTAAAGGCTGAAGCCGGTTTGGCTCAGGGGTAGAGCGTTGGCCTGCGGACTGAAGGGTCCCAGGTTCAATTCCGGTCAAGGGTATGTACATTGGTTGTGGGCACATCCCCGGAAGAGGGTGTTCAGGAGGCAGATGGTAGATGTTTCTCTCTCATCGACGTTTCTGGTTCTCTATTTCTCTCCCTTCCTCTCTGTAAAAAAATCAATAAAACATATTAAAAAAAAAACCACCAAAAAACAGAGCTTGCAAAAGGGAGCAGGAAACACTCCATATTTGGGAGACAAAGAAGGCAAAATCATATAAATAGGGAGAATTCCTGTATGTTGGGGCCCAGAATTTGAGATACATTTTTCTCTGGACCCATGCATAATAAATGTAACTCAATCTCTCTAAGTATTGCTTTGCTCTTCTTCAGTTTTCTGTAACAATATCACCTTCCACTCTCCTCCTTTCTCTCTAAGAGTGAGCCACATTAACACTCTTTTGGTGCTCCTGAAAGCAAAATTCACTGCTGCTTCAGAGCTTTACATGCTTGAACCTTTCTACCTTCAATACTCTTTCTCTGAATATTTTACTTCTTAACATTCAAGTATTTGCTTAAGTATCACTTCATCAAAGGGGCTTCCTGATTATTATCTCAAAACAGCCAATCACCACCACTTAGTGTCTCCTAACCCTTCATTATTATTTTTTAAAGTGCTCTCACTTTTTAAATTACATGTATATGTGTCTTCTTTTTTTGACACACTAGACCCGTGGTCTGCAAACTGAGGCCCATGAACCACATGCGGCTCTTTGGCCCTTTGAGTGTGGCTCTTCCACAAAATACCATGGCCTGGGTGAGTCTGTTTTGAAGAAGTGGAGTTAGAAGAAATTTAAGTTTAAAAAATTTGGCTTTCAAAAGAAATTTAAATCTTTGTTCCATTGATATTTGGCTCTGTTGACTAATGAGTTTGCAGACCACTGCACTAGACTATAAGCTCAATGATGGCAGTGACTTTCATTGCCTTCATAATTGCTGATGGCTCAACCACCAGAACAATCTCTACATCATGGTAGAGTCTGAAGAAGTATATATGAGATTAAAGAAAGCATCAAGCACATATAAAAAAATTTAGACTTTAGGTATAATTGAATAGTTTTGATTCAAAAGTGTTTTGTGACAATATAGGCAATTAAGTGTCCTGAAGAAAAATATGGTGCTATATTTCAAGAGTTTAAGGTGTATTAAAATATAGCTCTCAGGACAGAATGAGGATGTTTCTGAAATAGTCACATTATAATACTTTTGATTAAAACATTAAGTAATAGCTAGAAGCAATGGAAACTTAGAAAGCACAACCATCAGTCTGTTATTATTAATGTCTGAAGCCATTATCTTTTCTTTAGCTTGGAAAATGATTTTTTTCATATCAAATTCCAAGGTTTGAACTTCATATCTCATTTAGATATTTAGATTGGCTAAAAAGGCATTTCTGCTCTGGAGTTAAACAGATTGTATGAAAGCCAATCCTATATAGTAAAAACCTAGGTGGTGTCACGCAACATCGTCACAAGATGATTGCTGAAAGATGGCCACCACAAGATGGCTGCCACAAGTTGGTCACCACAAGATGGCTAGCAAAGGAGGACAGTTGTGAGTGATCAGGCCAGCAGGGGAGGGCAGTTGGGGGGCACCAGGCTGGCAGAGGGGGTGAGATCAATTCTGCAGAGGAGGGCAGTTGGGGATGACCAAGCGAGCAGGGGAGGGCAGTTGGGGGTGACCAGGCCAGCAGGGGAGGGCAGTTGGGGGTGACCAGGCCAGCAGGGGAGGGCAGTTGGAGGCAATGGGGCCAGCAGGGGAGGGCAGTTGGGGGCAATTAGGCCTGCAGGATAGGGCAGTTGGGGGGCACCAGGCTATCAGAGGAAGTCAGTTGGGGTGAGATCAGTTCTGCAGAGGAGGGCAGTTGAGGGTGACTTGGCCAGCAGGGGAAGGCAGTTGGGGGTGACCAGGCCTTTAGGGCAAGGCAGTTGGAGGTGATCAGGTTGGGAGGGGAGGGCAGTTGTGGGCAATCAGACTGGTAGACCAAAGCAGTTAGGGGCAATCAGGCAGGCAGGCAGGCAGGGGAGTGGTTAGAAGCCAACAGTTTGGGATTGTGAGAGGGATGATCAGCAGTTGGACATCCCCCAAGGGGTCCCAGATTGGAGAGGGTGCAGGCCGGGCTGAGGGACAGGGCCCCTCCCCCCTTTCCTAGTGTATGGTTTTCATGCACCAGGCCTCTAGTTTATAAGTAATGATCATGCAGTCCTCAAGAATTTTTCAGAGGACATATTGTGGGGAGAGCTTAATTTTATTATGAACTAAAATGTTATTTCATGTTTTGTAATTGTATGATGGATTTTGGTACTCAAGAGGGCACTCAAGTTCAGGTGTCTCACTTATTTTCCATAATTACATCTTTGGCCTCATAGCACAAGGCTAGGTTTCTGGCAGCATTACTCTTCATTTAGGAAGCATACCGGGGGACAATCAGATGGCTCTCATCACAACACTGACAATTTCACATTTATTGCTCAACTCTTTAATTTCAAGTTGTTTGCCTAATGTTGTTTTGGTTTCTTTCTAAGATAATTTCTCCCCACAGCTCAGAGCTATAGGAAATCTCATCCTTATCCCCAAATGTTTGCTACTTTATCAAAAAATCCCTTGGAAGTAGTAGTAGTTTCAGCTTTGGTAGTAGGAGTAGTAGTTGTAGAGCTGGTGGAGTCTGTTTTGGTGGTGGTGGGGTTTTCTTTGGTTGTAGTGGGGTTTTCTTTGGTTGTAGTGGGGTTTTCTTTGGTTGCAGTGGTGCTTGTTGTAGTAGCTTGTATTTCGGATGCAGGGGTAACGTAGGAAGGATATACTGGAGGGTATCCAGGGTTCACTGCAGGTTCGGGTACATATGGATTTGGTTGGAAAGGTGGATATGGATAACGTGGGTCATAAGGTGGAGGAGGAGGAATTCTCCCTGGGCCAAAAGGGGGAGGAGGAGGAGGAGGAGGAATTCTCCCTGGGCCAAAAGGGGGAGGAGGAGGAGGTGGAGGAATTCCCATTGGGCCAAAAGGGGGAGGTGGTGGAATTCTCCCCGGGCCAAAAGGGGGAGGAGGTGGAGGAGGTGGTGGACCAAATCTTGGGTCAAAAGGCTGTGGAGGATAAGGAGGCGGCATCTGCGGATACGGTGGATATGGTCCTCGGGGCCCTCTATGGCTCTCCCCAGGCTGTGGGGAAAAAGAAGTAAACAATTTGGAATTAAACATTTTAATGTCAAGCATAGGAATTTATACTCTCTGTGTCAGGAAGCATGCTAAGATGGCTCCCAAGATTCCTGTTTCCCGCTGGCACATCCTCGTCTAACCATATAGATTCTATAAGTCAGAGACAGAAATCAGTAAGATTTGTAGCTGCAGCAAACGCTCTTCTCTTGGCTTGGGAGCAAAGAGCCATGTTGGGGAAAGGACCACATGGAAGTAAATGGTCGATGGGTAGGAGGAGGTGGGGATATCACCTGGTGACTAGGCAGTGAGAAAATAAGGATCTCAGTCCCCCCAAACAAGGGACCCAATTCTGCCAAAAATCATGCAAATTTGAGAGGATCCTGGGTTCCAGAAAGGAACACGGTCCTTGGCAACACTCTTTCAGCCTTGCCAGGTTCTGAGCAGAAAATACAACCAAGCCAAGGCCAGAATTTTACCAAAGAATCAGTGAGATAAAAATAAAAAAAATGGATTGTTAAAACTGATTTGTAGAAATTTGTTATGCAGCAAGAGAAAACTATTATGCCGCTAAGCCACAGTCTGAAAGACAATATCAGAGCAGAGAGAATTTTTCTTTCTTTCTTTTCCCTCTGAATGCCAAGGCCAGTGGTCAGCAAACTCATTAGTCAACAGAGCCAAATATCAATGGTACAATGATTGAATTTTTTTTTTTGAGAGCCAATTTTTTTAAACTTAAATTTCTTCTAATACCACTTCCTCAAAATAGACTCGTCCAGGCCATGGTATTTTGTGGAAGAGCCACACTCAAGGGGCCAAAGAGCCGCATGTGGCTTTCGACCCGCAGTTTGCCGACCACAGGCTTAGGCTTTCAATGAAAGCTGAGATAATATTAAATGGAAAAAAAAAAGATTGTTGGTTCCGAAACCGGTTTGGCTCAGTGGTGGAACACTGGTCTGCGGACTGAAGGGTCCCAGGTTTGATTCCGGTCAAGGGCATGTACATTGGTTGTGGGCACATCTCCGGTAGGGGGTGTGCAGGAGGCAGCTGGTCGATGTTTCTCTCCCATCAACATTTCTAGCTCTTTATCTCTCTCTCTTCCTCTCTGTAAAAAAATCAATAAGATATATTAAAAAATATTGTTGGTAAAATTATATTCTTTTTTTAAATTTTTTTTTTATTGGGATGGTGTTTTTATTTTATTTTTTTAAAAAATTATCTTTATTTTTGAAACTATTACAGATGTCTCCTTTTTCCCCTAGTGGCCCCCTTCTCCTGATCCTGCTCTCTCCTCCTCCAATGCCTTCACTGCATTATTGTCTATATCCATTGGTTATGCATATATGTTCTTTGGTTCATCTCTTTTCCACAGCCTCTCCCGCCTTCCCTCTGAAATTCCTGTCTGTTTGCATGCTTCAATGTCTCTGAATCTATTTTGTTTGTCAGTTATTTTGTTCATTAGATTCCACATAGGAGTGCCATCTTTTCTCTGATAGGCTTATTTTGCTTAGCATAATACTCGCCAGGTTCTTTCATTTTGACTCAAAGGGTAAGATATCCTTCTTTTTTTATACAGAATGCCAAAAGACAGATGAAAAGATACTCAAAAATCCTCAGAAAAATGAAAATTAAAACCACAATGAGCTATCATCCCTCACCTGTCAGAATGGCTACCATCAATAAATCAACAAACAAGTTCTGATGAAGATGTGGAGAAAGGGGAGCCCTGGTGCACTATTAGGAATGTAGACTGGCGCAGCTACAGTGGAAGACAGTATAAGGTTTCCTATAAAAATTAAAAATGAAACTGCTGTTTGACTCAGTGATTCCTTTTCTAGGAATATATCCTAAGAATCCCAGAACACCAATCAGAAATCATAACCTTTGCTTATAGTACAGCCTGTCACGGGAATCAATTTCAAATGGGGAAAATGTCTCTTATAGTTCAGGATTGTTCAACTGCTTGAAAACGAATTAATTATCAAGCATACTATTGAGCACCTACTTTGTGAAATATGCTGAAGTAGGAGCTATGGGAGTGCCACCTGTGAGTCTGCAGATCAAGTAGCCACAATACTAGAAGGTCCAAAAATTACCTAACGGGAGGTAGAATGATAGTCTTTATAGTTTCCTGCCTCCGTTATGTAGAGGTTGTGTGAATGTGAAATCCTTTTTGAGATGCTTTCTTACCTCATCTGGAAAATTATGTTCTTAAAAGTGCCCATGTCCAAGGGTCATTGTCAGATTTGTGAAACATTACTAGTAGAGTGCTTAGGGGGGTGCTTGGCTCAGGTACAGTGCTCACTAAACGTTTCGTTATGTTAACATCTAGGAGAGTGGTTGCCATTTTTGGAAATAAAAATAGTCAAAAATAGTGCAGGAAACAAATACATTGGAGAATTAGAGTTATTAGTTTTGGGGAGAGGAAAGATAGTCTCACAGAGGAGACAGCCTTTGAAGGGAGGATTAGGTATTATAAACTGGGGAGAGGGCATGTCAAATGGAGGGGAAGTATGTAAGTGCTCCAGGGTAGGAAAGCACAAGTCTTCGTCTCCAGTGGGTTCATATAGGACCTACAACTGCCTTCCCTTATTATTTAAAAAAAATATATTTTATTGATTTTTTTACAGTGAGAAAGGGAGAGGAATAGAGAGTTAGAAACATCAATGAGAGAGAAACATCAATCAGCTGCCTCTTGCACACCCCCTACTGGGAATGTGCCCTGAACCCAGGTACATGCCCTTGACCTGAATCGAACTTGGAACCTTTCAGTCCCCAGGCTGATGCTCTATCCACTGAGCCAAACCGGTTTTGGCTGCCTTCCCTTCTTGTTCTCAGGTCTTTCACGTGTTTTCTGACATTGCCAATTCCAAACTGTATGGTCCCCCGGCCTAAATCATCCCTTTTCTTTATTCCTAGTTACAGGTCTTTAACCAGTGGTGGCAGATGTCAAAAGCCCTGACCCCTGACAAAAACCTGGTTCTTCAGCACTGCCCTGCATTTTTCTCAAGTGCCTTCAAATTATGTCACCACATGTCCTATAATTTCCCAAGTTGATGCCAATCGCATTAAAGCTCTCTACCTATTCTTTAGGCCTCATCCACCAAGTATTATAATACAGGCAATTCAAAATGAACTTTATCGTTTTACTGGCCACATACTATCAAGTCATAGCTATCTGGCTATTTTGTTTTTTTCTTGCAGGCATTTTCTCAGGGCTCTGTCAGCTTTCCTTTTTTATTCCTGAACTTCAATATGTGCCTTTTAACTGGCTTTGTTTCCTCAGAATAATAGCTGTCACCTACGTTATACCTTTAAACAAGTCTGCTTTCAACCATGCATTTCCTTGTTATCACACTCCCTTCACCTCTTTCCTTTCAGCAAAGCTCTATGAAAGTTTGCTGAGTGAACCCCCTGCTCATATGCTAGTCACTAGTCACCTGGCTTCCGCTCCCAGTATGCCAGTAAAACACTTTTTTTGTGTGTGTCACAATGAAACTAAATATGCCAAGGCACAGCTATGGAACTAGTCCTCAATTTGGCCCTCTCTAGCTAGTGTTAGCTTATGGAATTATGGAGGGCATTTGACCCAAGGGCTGACAATCCAAAGGCTAGGCCAAGGCGTTTGAAAAGTTCAGGACTTGATTTTTAATTGGCAAGATAAATCCAGAGTAGGAAAATATTTCACTTTTTTTTTTTTCATGTTGAGACAATGAATTCACTGAAAGTTGTCTGTTTTCTAAAGGCAGCCTGATACTGATCTAAAAATTATGTCTATTGAAAAAAATGTTCATAGTAAACATTTGTTATTTTTCTAATCTCTTAACCCAACGAAAGTGATTCATTAACTGCAACTGGACAGTGGTAATCAACTTGGTAAAAATAATGAAAATACTGTGTTAGAAATAAAAATTATCTTCTCAGTGGGGTATAATTGGAGCTAATCTCCTGTATCACTTGGTTTAAGAATAACCCAGCCAAGATATGGATACTTAGGCTTTCTTTGAGGATTAATTGTGATATTGCTGGAAAGCAGTCAGAAAATTACCCATAACAGAATAAACACTCAAAAGATGACTGGATCAATAGTACTACTTACCTGCCCATATTATTAACAATTAATCGTCATGAATCTCATATAATAAAGTTAGAAAAAAAGGCTTATTTCTACTTAAACTGCTTATGTTAAGCTGCTTATATTATTGGAATTCTCAAATTTATTTTGTAAAAAAAAATCATTTTCAGGTAATCAATACCTGATGCTTTAAAATAAGAAAGTGTTTTTCTCTTATAGTCTGGACATAGAAATGTTGAATATCAGCTTTAAGGTCAGATAAGTAAGATAAAATATGATCTTTAAAACATGTCAATATGTTTTATTGGTGTATCAAAAATCATATCACATCTCTAATGCACATAGTAATATGGCCAAGGCCTGGTTGCTTGAGAGACATAGGGAATGGCCTCCTTTTGTTCAAGTTTTAGAGAGTAGATAGATTGTTTTAGAGATTAGTAGAAGAAGAATGATTTTATGTTTCAGAATGATATAACTTTATGTTGCCTATTTGTGTAAGTCCTAGTCTCTTCTGAAAAAGGTTTTTATCTTTTTCACTTGATATATTTTATAGTTCTTTGGTAAAAATTACTCTGGAATTAATCTCCTTTTTCCAAAATTGGAATTAATCTATCACTACTTGAAATGAATTATTATTTTATTACTTAAAACACAAAAACTTGCGGCTTTTTTAAAAAAAATCCCTTGAAACTTTGAATAGTTAAAAGTGTCCGTGGTACTTAATGCAGTCCTATATACCCAGAAGGTGTTGATTGATAAAAATGTTTGTATTTTATCAAAAGTTACCCGAGTCCTTGGTAAAATATTACCAGGTCCTACTCTCAAACACTCATTTGTTCTGGGAAGAGGTTTGGCAAAAAAAAAATAATAATAATAAAAATTATATATATATATATATATATATATATATATATATATATATTCTCACTCAAGGGTATTTTCATTGATTTTTAGAGAGAGAGTGGAAGTCAAAGGGAGGGAGTGAGACAGAGAGAAACATCATGTGAGAGAGACACATGGATTGGTTGTCTCCCACATGCGCCCCAACCAGGGCTGGGCATCTAGCCTGCAACCCAGATAGGTGCCCAGGACTGGAATTGAACCTGGGCCTTCAGTCCAAGGGCCAATGCTCTATATCACATGTGTCAAACACAAGGCCCGCGGGCCAAATCCGTCCTGCCAGGCCTTGCAATGTGGCCCGCACCGCGCTGTCATCACTGCACTCCGCTGCGTTTCCATCACAATGACAGTTTATAACTGTTCAGTAAACCATTCGGCCCGAGATTTAGGCTGGATTTTAGATTTTGGCCCCTTCTCTGATTGAGTTCGACACCCCTACTCTATATTCTCTGAGCCAAATCAGCTAGAGAGGCTTACTATATTTTTAATAAGTGAATCAGGTTCTTTAGATATAGATTATCCCTGAATCCTATGTTGATAAGAAATTGTTCTATTTTAACTATCCTATATATAGATGAAGAAACACTCCTAATAAAATTAAAGAACATGCCCTAGTTGGTTTGGCTCAGTGGATAGAGCGTCAGCCTGTGGACCAAAGGGTCCCAGATTTGATTCAGCCAACATGCCTGTGTTGCAGGCTCGATCTCCAATTGGGGGTGTGTAGGAGGCAGCGGATCAATGATTCTCTCTGATTGTTGATATTTCTTTCTCTCTCTCCCCCTTCCTCTCTGAAATAAATTAAAATATTAAAAAAATTGCCGAAGCCGGTTTGGCTCAGTGGTAGAGCATCGGTCTGCGGACTGAAAGGTCCCAGGTTCTATTCCGGTCAAGGGAATGTACCTGGGTTGTGGGCACATCCCCGGTGGGGGGGTGTGCAAGAGGCAGCTGGTTGGTGTTTCTCTCTCATCGACGTTTCTAGCTCTCTATCTCTCTCCCTTCCTCTCTGTAAAAAATCAATGAAATATATTAAAAATATTAAAAAAATTAAAGAACATATTCAAATATATTTAAAAAAGTGTCATTAAGTATACTGGATAAAAAATGTACAATAAATTTGTTTAACCTACTTGTGAAATTGCTAATGTATGGGTACCCACATTTATACATGTTTGTATAATGCAGTCTGATATTATAGATTTTAACAGTTAAACATGTAAGCCATGAGCCATATGTGGAAATTTAAATTAGATTTATAATTTGTTTTTTAATATACTTTTATTTCAGAGAAGAAGGAAGAGGGAGAGAGAGATTAGAAACATCAATTATGAGAGAGAATCATTGATCAGTTACCTCATGCATGACCCCCACTGTGGATCGAGTTTGAAATCTGGGCATGTACCCTTGACCAGAATCAAACCTGGGACTCTTTAGTCCACAGTCTGATGCTCTATCCACTGAGCCAAACTGGCTAGGGCTAGATTTATAATTTAAATTAAAATTACAGCAGTAGACCAGTATTTCATCAATGATTGATAGCTACTAATACTAATGTGAAAAATGAGACTAGTCATGAGAAAAAGATAATGTGACTAATGAGACTTACCGAGAAACAGGCTTCAAGGGCCAAAAGGCCCAAGATGAAACACAGTGGTTTCATCCTTATGGTTACTCCTGAAAATAAGCACAATGGTTGGTTAATATTCCTCTTTTTACAAAAAGTGTCCTGACCAATGACAGCTATTAGTGCAGGAATAGTACTGTACCATTTTAAGAAACTTGTCTAATTTTATTTTGGACTCAATATTACAATGGAGAAATAATATTAGTCTTACTACATGTAACTATGATATGATGGAACTAGTTTTCATTTTTGACTTGGAAACTAACACTGGAAATAATGTATAATGGCAAAGATTTGTTCATAATATGTTTTATGTGATAGAAGTTTTATGAGTAGGTTTTTACTTACAAAAGTAACTACTGTATCTAGTAAGCTGATTTTTTTCTCCTTTTTTTAATTATTGAGATGTCCCTCAAATAAAATTTAAGACATATAATTTAGTTATAAGATTAATATATCAAATACAAATTTGCATAAATCTATAAATAAATGTAGTCATTATTATAAAATATTAAGATGCTCAAATTCAAATGTATCCATTTCAAAGGACAGTTGACACTTGAACAAAACAGGTTTGAATTGTGTGTCCATTTCTATATCAATTTTTTCCAGTAATTACACAGTAGGCCCTCCATATCCTCAGGTTTTGCAGAGACAATCAACTGCAGATTTAAAAGTATTTTTGATTCTCTTCTCTGTGGGTGCAGTGAGCCAACTTTATTTTATTTAAAATAATATATATTTTATTGATTTTCACAGAGAGGAAGGGAGAGGGATAGAGAGCTAGAAAATTTGATGAGAGAGAAACATCGATCAGCTGCCTCCTGCACACCCCCTGCCAGGGATGTGCCACAAGCAATGTATATGCCCTTGACCAGAATCAAACCTGGGACCTTTCAGTCCACAGACCGACACTATCCATTGAGCCAAACTGATTTCGACATTGTGGGCTAACTTTATACATTGTTCTACACTATTACTAATAAGAGATTTTAGCATCCACAGATTTTGGTATCCATGGGGGTCCTGAAACCAATTCTCCTTGTGGATACTGAAGGACAACTTGTGAGTCAAAAGTTATACTCACAAATTATAACTGTGGAGGGTCAATACCCCTACCCCCTGCATTGTTGAAGGGTCAACTGTAGTTTGAAGAAAAATTATCACATAATATATGTCCTAGTTTTAACAATATTCTACAAAGTTATTTTATTTTATGATAAGTGGTCTAAAACTATTTCAAAAAATCCATATAATATACATCAAAGACCAGGGCAGAGAAAAGAGAGATGCTTAGGGCTTATGGCTTATACTCTCAATTGGCTTTGATTTTATAGTATATTCCATTCCACCCCTTGCCCATTTTTTGGTTAACCTCACCCAAAGATATTTTCCATTGATGTTTAAAGAGAGAGAGAGGGAGAGAGAGAGAGAGAGAGAGAGAGAGAGAGAGAGAGAGAGAGAGAGAGAGAGAGAGAGAGAGAGAGAAAATGACATGTGGGAGAGACACATCAATTGGTTGCCCCCTTACACAACAAAGCAGCATGGTACTGGCATAAAAACATATAAATCAATGGAATAGAATAGAGAGTCCAGAAATAAACCCATGACTTTATAGTCAATTAATATTTGACAAAGGAGGCAAGAGCATACAATGAGGTAAACATAGTCTAGTCAATACATTTTGTTGGAAAAATTGGACAGAAATGTGCAAAAATGTATTAGACCACTTTCTTATACTATACACTTGACTAAACTAAAAATAGATTAAAGATTTAAAATAAGACACAAAACCATAAAATGATAGAAGAAAATATAGGCAGTAAGACCTTTAACATTTCTCATAGCAATATTTTTCTGATGTATCTCCTTAGGAAACAAAAGAAAAAATAAGCAAATGGGACTACATCTACCAAAAAAGATTTTTCACAGCAAAGGAAACCATCAACAAAATGAAAAAACACTCCACCGAATGTGAAAACATACTCATCAATGATACATCTGATGAGTTATTATCCTAAATTTATTAAGAACCTATAAAACTCAAAACCAAGAAAATAATCCAATTAAAAATGTACAGAGGCCCTTCTCCAAAGAGGACATAGAGAGGGCCAATAGACATGAAAAGGTGCTCAGTGTCACTAATCATCAGACAAATGCAAATTAAAATCTCAATCAGATACCTCACTTTACCCCTGTCAGAATAGTTATCATCAATAAATCAACAAATGATATGTGATAGCCAAGATGTGGCCAGGACTGATAGTGAAAATGCAGACTGGTGCAGCCACAGTGGAAAATAGTTTTGTGTTTTCTCAAAAAATAAAAATGGAACTGCCAATGACCCCACAGGTCCACTTCTGGGTCAATATCTGTAAAAACCAAAAATGAGTACCCCTATGCTCATTGTCAAGATTTGGAGTGAGTCAAAGTGCCTTCAGTAGATGAATTGGTCAGAAAGCTGTGGTACATTTGCACAATGGAATACTACTCAGCTGTAAGAAAGAAGGACATCCTATATTTTGCAACAGCATGAATGGAACTAGAATATTGTGTTAAGTGAAATAAACCAGTCAGAGAAAGACAAATACCAAATGATTTCACGCTATATTTAACCTAACGAACAAAATAAGAAACAAAATAGGAACAGGCTCAGAGATACAGAGAACAGAGAACAGACTGATAGGTGTTAAAGGAGAGAGACATTGTGGGACTGGCTTAAAAAAGTGAAGGGCTAAGCAAAAATTGATAACAACAAAAAAACAACAACACAACAACTTATAGACACGATAACAGTATAATGATTACCAGAGAGAAAGAGGGGTGAAACAAGGAAGAAGAAGGTAAATGGGGGATGAATGGTGACAAAAGGAGACTTGACTTTGAGTGGTGAACATACAATACAATATATAGATGATGTATTATAGAATTATATACCTGAAACCTATATAATTATGTTAACCAATGTCACTCCAATAAAAATAAAAATAAAATGAAAGTCCCAGAGAATTAGTATTTAAAGTAAAAACGCTTCAGTTTATATTTCCATGTACCTATCTTTGTGTGAGGATCCTTTTCAGAGCTGAGTAGTCTGCTGATCAGAATGTCTCCAGCCAGTTACCTTCCAAAGATGACAAGTGAAGGTGAGAAAGAATAATAAATCTCAGCTCTTATATATGTTGCAGTGGATTTCTAGTGATACTAAGGAAAGGCGAGTTGGAAGATACAAACTTCTAGGTTGATGCTCTTTAAACAAAGATAAGTGTTGCCAATTTGGCAATCTTTTTCCACAGTTTTTTTTTGTTTGTTTGTTTTTTTAATTTCTGAGGAGCTTTGACCCATTCAATATTTGGTGTTTCCTGAGGGAACATATATTATACAATGTCCTTTTGTCTCAGTAAAGTAATCTGGAGCTTTATTTTAAAGAAAAAGCTCAAGATGTTTTATTTCAAGTAATTTTAATGGTCCTCTTTTATTATATGTTACTATCACCATATTTTCTATTTTATCTAAAAGTTAAATACATTATACAGGAACTTAAAATGTCAAATTATTTTTAAATTGAATTCAAACACAATATAGAGACAATTTGTGGGGCTAAAACCTAGAATTCAAACTAGAAGTCATTATTAAATCAGTGTTTTTCAACCCCATGCACAGGGTAACATGGCCAGTTATGTACAGAGTATGTCATATATATATTATTATACTTGAGTTTGGACTACTGTTCTATATCTTTTGGGTTTCATGTTTCTATTCTTTTTTTTCAGTTGAAACAATGAAATTATATTATTATTTTATTATTTATTATTTTTTAAATATTTTTTATTGATTTTACACAGAGAGGAATTGAGAGGGACAGAGAGTTAAAAACGTTGATGAGAGAGGAACATCAACCAGCTGCCTCTTGCACATCCCCCACTGGGGATGTGCCCGCAACCAAGGTACATGCCCTTGACCAGAATCGAACCCGGGACCCTTCAGTCCGCAGGCTGACGCTGTATCCACTGAGCCAAACCGGTCCCGGCTATTATTTTATTCTTATGTATTTCTACATATCTGATCATACATTATGTCTCTCATTTATATAATGTTGACATAGTTGAGTAAATGTTTTTGATAAAAATGAGTGTTTGGATGAAGATTTTGACCTAAGTTTTGGAGCTAGCAAGAAAGAAAAACCTAGTGTTAGAAGAGGGAGGAGAGTCAGAAAATCCATGCAGTTTCTAAATTTTAACAATGTTTGAATTTTCTGTGTCTGTGATTGTTATAAGATATTTAGATTACTTAAGAGATACTTAAATGGACATTTAAAAAAAAAAGGAGTTTACTTTTGCCAATGCAAAACTAAAATAGTGGTATGAGATTATGTTTAAAAGTCACTTGCAGATTGCCAAAATTAACTTTAGAAATATAATTAAAGAAAAAAGGGATCATGTAAAGTTTTTAATTATTGGGACATTATATAAATATATTTTTACTTTGAAGTGAATATCTATGGGAAAGTCAGTTTTATATTTTTGATAAACTTGGGATTTGAGAGTTTCCCTATCCTAGATGATTGTATAATCTCTACTTTTTACTAAGTATTAGTAAATTAGTATATTAAGTATAATAATAATTGCTACTATTTAAAAAGCTTTCATATAACAAGATGAAGTGAGTTCTATTATCCTTGTCTAAGGAGTTTAATTATCATCATTCATTCATTCACTCATTGGTCATCTATTTTATGTTGAATGAATGTCAGACATAGTGCTAGTTGTCAGAGTCACAGAATATTTAAATGTTTGGTTTGTTAAATGCCTTTTGGGAGTCATAGGTGGTATACAATAAAGAAGCCATATTTTGAGAGTTGATCTTAATTTTAAAGTACTGTACCTAATTTCATTGGCTTTGTCGCATTTTGCTGCTTTAAAAAAATTTCTGATGACATAATCAGGTGTAATAAATTGTTTGACTAGTTTGTCAACCTTAGGCCCCAATTAATTATTTAACAATTATATGCCCTAACAGTGAAGGTGATTCTATTTTTAAGGTAGCATGCTAAGTTCAATAAAACACTCTCTTCTCCCAGAATAATTGAGGTTACCAAAAGGGGAGTATCTCTTCTTTCTGAGGATGCCAACACATTTTTCAACCAAGTGTTTTAAACTCAGGTACAATCTGCATTGTAATGGATCACTGACTCTGAAGGACTTGGGATGAACATTGGCAAAACTGAAAGATAATTTCTGAGTGACTTGTGACCAAAAAGGGATTTAGAACAACATAAGCCAACGGGAAGCCCATGTCTATTGGGAAACAGTCACTCAAGTTAATCTTTAATTAATTCATGGCTTTAAAAGATCCTGAATGAATACTGTCTAGTGTAGACCTAAACAAACTAATGCCTCCTAGTCACAGCAAGTTCAAGGTGACAGGGGCATTACACTACTGTTAGTTCAGAGACTTATGTGATAGATGTAAAAATATTTTTTATGAATAATTATATTTAACAGGATTAAACTCAGTCATGCAGCAACATATTTGCAGTTAGCTGCCCTGCTGTACAACTTTATAACTCTGTTTCTTTGGACCTATGGAAAGCATATGAATAAATTTCTTCTAGATTATGTATTTGACTCCAGCTGGTGAATGAAAAATAAGCATGCAATTGACTTTTAATAAGAATTTTGTTTAATAGATAACTAAATAGTTAACTACAGAATTTCATTTCTCATTCACGATCTCTCTCATGGAATACTGGCTTCATCTTATTATGTAAAATAGACTATTTTTCATCACAACTTTATTCTGTATTCTAAAATATCTAGTACAGACAAACTTTATCAACTAAATCCTGTACCTAAAAAAAAAAAAATTAAAATGTAAACGTTAGTTGACAAGTCATATTTATTTTTTCATTTAATTTGCAAAATAACTCTAAGATATAGTCAGGAAGAAATTAACATCCAATTTTTTTAAATGAAAAAAAAGAGAGGACCCTGGCCGGTGGCTCAGTCATTAGAGTGTTGGCCTTCAGACTGCAGAGTTGAGGTTTTATTCTGATCAAGGGCATGTACCTTAGTTGTAGGCTCGATCTCAGGCCCTGGTTGGGGAGTGTGTGGGAATCAGCGATCCATGGGTCTTTCTCACATCAGTGTTTCTCTCTCTCTCTCTCCCCCTCTAAAAATCAATGGGAAAGAAATATTCTCAAGTGAGGATTAAAAACAAAAAAAGAGGTACAGTTAGTACTAAAGTCATATCAAGCATGTTTACCAGTATTTCTAAAAAAATATTCATAGGCTACTGGTAAGAATTTGTTATTTAAAAAAATAAAGAAGGACTCTAGAAAATAAAGTCAATTTAAAAATATTAAGGTTTTACATTTATTTCCTAAAAGTTAGTACAAATGCCTTAAAAAACAACTTTACATTTTGGGTGAAAATGGTATGTTGTTCTCTGAAATGGAAATGAAAAGGCCTCAGTCTCAGAATTGACCTCGCCACCTATGAATAGCATGACCTTGGAGAAATGTTATTAACCTCCCAGAGCTTTATTTCCTTCCTTTGTGAAAAGGTCAAGTTAAATTGAATAGCTTCCTTTTGTTCTCATTAGAGGCAGATCTAGGTGTGGAGGGGCCTAAAGCTTAAAGAATTTTTAGAGCTGACTATAAGAGTACAATATTATAATTACCAACGACCTGCAGTATTGATTGATAGCAGTAGTAGAAGGGACAGAGGGACGGCTAAATGTCACAGGCTTCATTGAGGTGGGAAGTGTTTTTTAGAAGAAGATTGGGAGAGTAACGGTCTCTGTGCTAATTGGCTTTATTGCAGTAACATCAACAAAAATCTGTGACTAACTAAAGCAAACATTTATTTCTCTCATATCATATGTTGGCATCCAAAGGCAGCCTGTTTCTGCATTTTGTTGTGTGTGTTTCTCATTCCGGGATCCAGGTTGAAGTCACAATTCTGTTTAGGACGTGCAGCTCTTATAATACAAAGGGAACCAGCAAGAAAGCAGCACTGATGGAATTCCTACCTCAGAGTTGCCTATAGTGACATCAGTTCACATCTGAAGGCCAAAACAAGTCACAGTGCCATTTTAAAAAAAGTTTAAAAAATGTTTTCAATTACAGTTAAAGTTCAATATAAAGTTTCAGGTACACAGCATACCTGTTAGACAATCATATAATTTACTAAGTGATCCCCATGGAGGGGGTCTAGAGGATATTATGCCAAGTGAAATAAGTTAGACAGAGAAAGACAAATACCATATGATTTCACTTACTTGTTGAATCTAAACAAACAAACAAACAAACAAACAAAACAAACAAATCAGTAATGGACTCATAAATACAGAGAACAAAAGGATTGTTGTCAGATGGAAGAAAGATTGGGGGGAGTGAGGTAGGTAAAAAAGGTGAAGGGATTAAGAAATGCAAGCTGGCAATTACAATTACAGGAATATACAAGTACAGTATAGGGAATATAGTCAATATATTGCAACAGAGCTTCACTTTGTCAAAGAGATAGAGTAGTATACTTTGCACAGGGGGCAGGATTCTCTGAAGCCTTATGCCAATGAGTAAAAAATCTAAAATCCTCTTTTAATAAGGGCAGTGGAAGCAAATGATTAGGAAAAGCATCACCATCTACTACAGTTGGGAAGCAGCAGCCAAGAGGTGGACAAAGGCACTTCATTTTCCTGAGATTACAGATTGAGGAAGAATCCATACCTTCTGCTTCAGAGGGTCCATTTATTTCTTGTAAAGAAGTAATCTTTTGAGTTGACAAGGTGTTGGACACCAAGATGGCGGCATAGGGTAGACACCCGAATGCAGCCTACCACAACAAATTTGAAGTTAGAACTGAAAAACAGGGGAAGCATTGCCCTGAAGTGCCTGATGGCTGGCTGAGAGGAGGCTCTGCCATCTGGGAAGGCGAGAGAAGGCACGCTGAACCCCAGGAACTGTGAAGGTATGGAGAACTGTGTGCGCGAAAAGGCGCTGGCTTACTCCCAGCTCGGGGAGAGGAAGGGCCGGACCGAGATTGCTGCTGACTTACTCCTGGCGCGCAGAGAGGGCGGGCTGGGCTGAGTTCGCTACTGGCTTACTCCTGGCGCAGAGAGGGCGAACAGCTAACGCGGCTGGCTTTCTTGTCTGAGAGGAAAACAGAATCAGCCTATTGCTTTGATAAACGGCCCCAGATAGGGAGAGGCCAGACTGTCAGGCAGTGGGCAGAGATCTCTCAGAGGTGTGTGAAGCCAGAGGCCATTACTGCGGGACTTGGGGAGGAGCCCAAGGGAAAACAGTTTGTCTGCACCAACCTGAGACTCCGCCCAATCTCTGGCTGAGCACAGAAGCTCTCCCAGAGGCTGGCTTTCTCTAAGAAGGGACTGGCAGGAATCCAAAGCTTGTCTGTGCCTTTACCAAAGAGGTGCGCGCGCCTGCAACCAATCTTCCGAAACTCTCCGAGAACAGGTCTTTTCTAAGGCGAGACTGACAGGGAACCAAAGATTGTCTGCACCACCCCGAGACCCCGCCCTATCCAAGCAGAGTACAGAAGCCCTCCTAGCTGAGACTCTGCTGATCCTCACAGCCAATTGGCTTGGAGATCAAAGCTTCCCAGTGATACCAACAATAAGCAAGGCTTAACAACAAGACTGCACACACAGCCCACAAAGGGCTACACCAAGACTGTCCACCGCAGGTAACTGGGAAGGCTGTGCTACTGGGCTCTACCAGAACATCTAGAACACAAAGCTATTCCATCAAATCAGGGAAACAACTAAAATGCAGACAAGAGGAAGGAGACAAAAGAAGGAGATGGAGGAAAAGAAAAGATTGGACATTGAGTTCAAAACTACAGTTATAAGGTTATTCAACAATATCCTAAAAAAGGCCGATAAAATAAATGAGACCTACGAGGATATGAAAAGGGAGCAACTAGAAATAATAAGGGATCAACAAGAAATGAAGAAAACATTGTCTGAAATAAAAAATATTATACAAAGTCCTAAAAACAGACTGGAAGATCACAAGAATCAAGACAAAGATTTAGAACATGAAGAGCCAGAGGACACTCCTCTGCAGAAGGGAGAAGATAAGAGAATCCAGAAAGTTGAAGATAGTGTAAGAAACCTCTGGGACAATTTCAAGCGAAACAACATCAGAATTATGGGGATTCCAGAAGAAGAGAGAGAACAAGATACAGAAAGAATACTGAAAGAAATAGTGACAGAAAACTTGCCTCACCTGGGGAAAGAAATAGACTTACAAGTCCAGGAAGCCCGCAGAACCCCAAACAAAAGGAATCCAAGGAGGACCACACCAAGACACATCATAATTAAAATTCCAAGAGCAAAAGACAAAGAGAGAATATTAAAAGCAGCAAGAGAAAAGCAGGTAGTTACCTATAAAGGAACACCCATACAATTGTCAGCTGATTTCTCAACAGAAACCATGCAGGCCAGACCGGAATGGCAAGAAATATTCAAGGTGATGAATAGCAAGAACCTACAGCCAAAAATAATCTACCCAGCAAAGCTATCACTCAGAATCAAAGGACAGTTAAAGAGCTTCACAAATAAAAAAAAGCTAAAAGAGTTCATCACTGCCGAACCAGAATTATATGAATTGCTGAAGGAGGTTATTTAGGAAGAGGAAGAAGATAAAGATAAAAATTATGATCAACAAATACGTAACTATCAACAAGTGAATCTAAAAACCAAGGGAATTAAAAAAATCTGATGAACAATATTAACTGGTGAATATAATAGAATCAGAGGTATCGAAGGGGAGTAGACTGACGATTCTCGGGGAAAAGGGGAGTGAGGGTGCAGGAAGAGACTGAACAAAAACTGTGCACCTATGAATGAGGACCATGGAGGATGGGGATGAGGACAATGGGGATGGGGAACCTGGTGGAGGGGAGCAATTGAGGGGGGAAAGAGGATCACATTTGTAATAATCTGAACAATAAAGATTTATTAAAAAAAAAAAAAAAAGAAGTAATCTGCCAAAACCGGTTTGGCTCAGTGGATAGAGCGTCAGCCTGCAGACAGTAAGGTCCTAGGTTCAATTCTGGTCAAGGGCATATACCTTAGTTGTGGGCACATCTCCAGTGGAGGGGTGTGCAGGAGGCAGTTGGTTGATGATTCTCTCTCATCGACGTTTCTAACTCTCTATCCCTCTTCCTTCCTCTCTGTAAAAACTCAATAAAATGTGTTTTTAAACAAAGAAGTAATCTTCTTTGAAAGTCTAATTCCCTTTGTTTTCTCTGGGGTGCAGTTTTTTATTATCACCTTTTCAAAATGAAATATTCAATTCTCATTTTCAATGGAATATAAATTCTATTCACTTTTTCTAAAACAAAATTATGATCTTGATTGCATTGCATTACCTTCTCAAGCCATCAACCTGCTCTTTTTGGTCTCCTTAATTGTAAACTACTTTTGTTGCTATCTCACTTTTTACCCCTTAACTTTTATAATTTGGACAATTATTGAGTTTCTTATTTTTAAACATTGTGTTGTTCATGTGCTGCTATTCTTACTTTTTTCTTTACCCTCTTTTTTTATAGTGCTTAAACATTTTTAGACCTTTTTATCTTCTTGCCTTTTTTGAGAAGATTCTTGATTCTTTCATCTCTGATTGTTTCTTTTCTATCTATTTTTTTGGTCTTTTCTTTCTTCTGGTCTAAGAATAGTTTTCTGATTCAACCTTTCTCACTCTTCTTTTTTATTTTCTCCCTCCAGTTCTGCTCCAAACCTCCCAATCCTCTTTACCTCCTCCTTTTTTCTTCCTCTTTTCTCTCTTCTATACAGCAATAAATATATAGAACTCAGGTTTCTAGAAGAAATGTGCTCTAAACTGTACCTTGTGATAAAGATAATAAGAACTACATTAATGTGGGATATGTGCAGTCCTAGTTGAGCAAAACTTTTCCTTATAAAACTCCAGGAAAAGCAGTACACAAAGCTGACTAGACCATCACAATTTCTAGTTGTTGTTTTCTTATAAAATTTATCTTTATTGTTGAAAGTATTAGACATGTGCACCCTCTCCTATTTTCCCCATTGAACCCTTCTAGTCCTCATCTGTCCTCCTCCCAGGCCTTCATCACACTATTGTTTATATGGGTTATGTTTATATTCATATAAATTCTTTGGTTAATATCTTCCCATCCACCCCCATCTTCCTTCTGAAATTCAACAAATCTGTTCCATGTTTCTATGTCTCTGGATCTATTTTGTCTGTTTTTACATTCTAGGTATCCTAGGCATTTCTGTTGGGAAAAGTAAATAGTATGGGCTACACCAGCCAGGTTGGATGCTTGCTCTTCATTTACTTACTATGTGTCCTTGGGTGGTTGATGAGCCTCCATGGGCTTCAGTTTTCCGGTCTCCAGATTGTCAGTAATGATGGGAATTATACGGCAGGTTTATGGTGAGTGTAAAATAATTATATGTGAACTCTTAGAACAGAGTCTGGCACATGTAAGAAATCAAATGTTTTTATGATTTTTAAGGTATCCTACATAATAAAAAGGTAATATGCAAACTGACCCTCATGTCCTCACATCACAAGATGGCCACACCCCCATATTGTCACAAGATGGCCACCACAAGATGGCTGTGCCCACGTCATCAAATGATGGCTGCCCCCACATTGTCACAAGATGGCTGTTCAGGGGAGGGCAGTTGGGGTTGACCAGTCCTACAGGGGAGGGCAGTTGGGGGGAACCAGGCCTTTAGGAGAGGGCAGTTGAGAGTGATTGGGCCTGCAGAGGAGCAGTTAGGTGTCAATCAAGCCAGCGGGGGAGTGGTTAGGAGCTAACAGTCCTAACATCAGAGAGGGATGTCTGATTGAAGAGAGTGCAGGCTGGGCTGAGGGACAACCTTGAGTGCACGAATTTTGTGCACCAGCCCTCTAGTAGTTCTGTAATAATCTTCTGTGGTAAAACATTTATTGATTTTTCTTTCTATAGAAGTAATCTAGACTCTTAATCCTGGTCTTTGTTGATACGATTATTACCTCCTGTTCTCATATCCATTTTTTCCAGGTATTTCTGATATTCATTGACAACTTATGTTTCATGGAATTAAGAGCCACTTGAAAATGTGGTATGTAGTTTATCCTATTCCCAGAATTGCAGTCTTGGCTTAGTGTTTCACTTATTACCTGTTTGGAGGAGGTGAATATGAATGCCAAATGCTCTCCTACTTCCATGCTGTATTTTTATTTAGCAATTGGGCCTTCTACAAATTTTCTGCATCATGAAATCACTTCTTTTTTATATCTTCTATGAAATTTTATAGTACATATTGGAATATTTTATGGCCCTAGTTATGGTTATGTGCATCCTTGACCTTTAATTCTTATTTCTTCACAATTAGGTTGTGTCTTTCAGCTAGTAATTTACTTTCAATTCTTTTGTACCATCATTTGTGATCTTCTGTGTCTCCTATAGTTTTCTGTAAGTGTTTGCTCTCCCTGAAGAAAATCTTTCTCTCTTGTTTGCTTATTATTGTTTGTGCCTTGCATATAATATTTAGTAAAGATTCTGTAGTTATTTAGTTAATTGTCTTGTTTTTTATCTTTGCCACTTAAATATTTAAAGAATAGTGATTGAATTTTTATATTTGTAATATTTTGTTACCTCTTTCAGATCTATATAATTTTTTTTTCTAAATCACTTGAATGATTTAATTTATCAACTAGAAATTGACATATTTTTGGATGAAGTGATTCATGAAGATGGTACAAAATTTCAGCAGAATAATCTTTCAAGACTATATTTATTTAGGCGAAAGCATAATATTTGAAATATTTAGGAAAAGAATATCTGTAGATGGGTAGAAATTTAACTTATTTATTCTTTCTACTTTTTAAAAAAAATTGTCCTTCTAGACTATGATCTCTTTGAAGGTAGGGGTATATTGGCACCTCTCTTTGTTACTTTTATTATGTTGGCAATTTTATATATACATATCTGAATATGTAGAATTATGCTTTATTAAAATCATATATATGTAATTATTTGATTATACTAAATTCACTTTATATTAAAACAAAGTTTATTTCTAATGTTTATTTTATTGTAACTTGATGTTATATGGAGTGGCTTCAAACAATTTTATAATTTTTGCTTTGGAAACATTTATATATATATTTTTTCTGAACAAGTACTTTGTGGGTTACAGAGTCATCTGAAAGAGTGAAGGTGCCACTAATATTGCTGTTACTCTACAGAGAAATCAAGAAGAGACCAATATACATATGATCAAATGCATAAATTATCTTTGAAATTCTTTACAATATAGCAAAACTAAAGAAGTAACAAGAACTTTCATCCCTTTATTTTTATGTATTTTTCTTAAAATTAAAATGGTGAGAGAAGGTGATGACAAATACATCAATATTCAGTTTTTCATGATCTGTCAAAACAAAACGAAACACCACAAATCATTAAGAACACATAGGCTCCTTCTTCTCCAATTGTTTTAAAATAGCCAAATGCTGTGTAGGATGTTAGAAACTGAGGCCTTGGAATTGATAGATATGAATGTGAAGACTGCTCTGCCATTTATACTTTGGGGTCTTTGGAATGTCCCATAAATTCTCATAACATCAGTTTTCAAGGAGACAATGTTATCTGCTTTACAGGGTTGCTATGGGTATTATATGAGATTCAGTACAAGGAGCATTTAGTGCAGTGACAGCATCAGAACCTTTTTAAGTGTTACACAATTGGTGTCTATCATTGTGTTTTTTTATATTATATACTAGAGTCCTTCTGAATGAAATTCATGCAGGAGTAGGCCTTCCTTCCCTAGGCTGCTGGCACCGACTTCTTTCTGGCACCTGAGACCCGGGCTTCCCTCTGGCTTCCAGCAGGCACCCAGGATCTGGGCTTTTCTTATAGCCTCAGCTTCATCCTGAAGGGAAACCCAAGCCTCCTGTTTGCTCTATGGCTGCAGCCATCTTGGCTGGGTTAATTTGCATACTTGCTCCTGATTGGCTGGTGGGCAGAGGTATAGTCAATTTGCATAATATTCTTTTATTAGATAAGATTCTCAAGTCTTATTGTAATATTTGCTGAAGTATTTTTATTTTTTTCTGCCTTATTAGAGGTTAGAGGTGCTGAAATGTAGGGGAGTATTTCTGTGGGTTAAATGCACACTTTGTGGAATTTAATAAACTTCAAATAAAAACTAACTTTTATTTACTGAGACCTTAATTAAGGGTATTTTATTTCAAGAAAACAAAAAAACACATTTCAGCATTGGGAACTTAATTAAGGTAAAAATATACACGTTTGTTGAACATTTTTTAAAAAAATATGTTTTTATTGATTTCAGAGAGAGGAAGGGAAAGGGAGAGAGATAGAAACATCAACGATGGGAATCATTGATTGGCTGCTTCCTGCACGCCCCCTACTGGGGATCAAGCCTACAACCTAGGCATGTAGCCTGACCAGGGATAAAACTGTGACCTCTTGGTTAACTGGTCAACACTCAACCACCGAACCACACTGATTGGTCTGAAATTGTTTTGTTTTTTTTTCTTTTGTAGGAATCTGCCATTATTGGCTTTTTAGGTATAAGCTATCCATTCAAGGAGACCAGATTTAGTTCTTGAAATAAAAGAGGAATAAAAGCTTCTCATTCTTTGCAACGTTAGAAACTATTTGTTTGCTTTCTTCTTTGATGGGGCAAGAAACAACAACCCGGTCTGTAGTATTTAAACACGGTTTCAAGTCACTCATTTAGTCAGGAAATGTTTTGGGAAATATTGTTTATCTTGGTTTGCCTTTGTCTGAAGCTATGCTTGCTGGTTCTCAGCAGTAGAGTCGGTTGCCTCAGCCAGAGTGGTGCCTGGCACCACAGCCTTGATAGTGCCCCCCGGTTGGAAGGCGCTGGGAGCTATGGTGCTGGATGCCATGCCTGTAGTTTTGCTGGCAGGAACAGTGGAAGTGGCTCTGGTGGCAGCAGCGGTAGCAGTGGTGGGAGCTACAGTTGGAAGAGAAACTAGAAGTGGCTCCTGGTGCTTGAGAACTGAGGGTCACAGTGCTCTCATGTGAGCTGGGGTGGTGGTAGGGATGGTAGCTGTTGTGGCCTCTGAGAGATTCAGGATAACCACAGTGGCAATCAGGAATTCCAGGAGATGGTCCAAATTTTCCAAAGTAGTTTAGTAATTTCTTAGAAAGTTTTTCTTTAGATAAGTTAAACTACTCTTCGGAACTTTCACTACTAGACTAGAGAGAGAGAATACATACAGAACACTTGTTTTCATACAAATGAGATGCATAAACTAGTCTGAAATCAGGCTTTAACTATGTATCTGTATTATCATTTAAATTTTTGTAAATATTCCAACTTCATTCCATAAGTAATTTAAAGGGTGTATCCTCCAAGAAAAGGGTTTTGAATTGTGACATTTAGCGTTTCTCTGCTGTTCTCAGAGCCTAATTATATATTTATTATAGATTTCCCCAAAATGTGTTCTATAAATGCATGGTATTGAAAAAAAATGGTAGTCAAATAACTTTTTAAAATTTTATTCCAGCACTTATTGGATAATTACAATATTTCCCAAATATTGCCAAGGAAGTGTTTTTATTTATTTATTTATTTATTTATTTATTTAATATCTAGCATTTTTTCATACAAGAGTTTCAGTGTTTCACAGAGAGCTTTTTGGGATATGCTGTTCTAATTTCCATCCTGGAAAAAGCATAATGCATTTTACTACTCTCAATAAAGAGAATAAAAGGAAACTGTAGAAGATTTGCATTGCTTTCTTTTCATAGTCCCTACATATAAGATTGACAGAGCATTACAGAAATCTATGTGGCTGACTCATTTGCACAGAATCATAGATGCTAAAAGCTAAAAAGTGCCCTAGATCAGTCTGCATTTTAGCAATGCCATGGACCATTTCAATTAGCTTTAGCTACTTAGACTTTTAACATGACATCCCATTAGAATTTCCATTTAGATCTTGGTCTTTTAATTTGTCTTCACTGCCAGAAGTTAATCCTGGGATTTTAAATATGATATTCCTCCTACCTTTTCATGAAACATTAGTTCTCAAATTGAGAAATTCTAGAGTTAGATACTTGACTTTAAAATGAAGCAGAAGTAAGTTGCCAAAATTGTCATATACTTTAAGGTTGTTTGGAATTATTTTTTCCCCCTAAATTTTAGCACAATTTGGGTTACTGCACCTAGACAATATCTATTAAAAGTAGAATAATGGTAGAGTAATAAAAACAACAATAAAAAGCAGGATAACATTTGTTCTTTGGTTTTTAATGATTCATACTGAGTACTTGTCTTGGATGGGAAGAAGAAAGAGCAGAGCTATATAACAGGATGATATGACAAATGTTTTCAGGTAACACATCCTATTCTACTTCCATTGTAACATGGAGTGAGGGTTATTATGACAATGAGAAATGGTAGAGAGTGGCAACAGATTTGTAATTTTGAAAAGTCCAGATGATTCTGAATTTTGAGAAAATAAAACTAATTTTTACATCTTGGGGGGTGGGGTCATAGGAAATGTTCCCTATGAAAAAGCCATTACTATGGACAAACACCTGGACTGTGCTTCTCCTACTTGGCAGGCTTCGTGGCCTGGGAAACCATTAGCTGTAGGGCTGATGGACACCTTCAGCACCAAGAGCCCGGCTGGCCTTGCGGGTGCAGAAGCTCCTGAAGTGCTGGGGGAGCTATACCGTGGCATCAATGGTTTCACCCACAGCTGCAAGGATGCGCTTAAGTTCCTTAAGAGCCTCATCCGGGTGGAGGTAAAGCCAGGCCGTATATTCCGCAGCGTCAGCTTCCACCACATCTTCGCCCCCTTTGCCACCTGAGATTTCCTGGCTGTGCTCTCTGGGCTGGCTGAGCCCTGATGCTCCCACCTGCGCTGGGTCTGGGAGGGGCTCCTCAGGATGCTGGAAGAGGACAGCATAGGGCCTCGCCTTCAGCTTTCCTGCTGGGGCCTGGGTGTGTGTGTGGGTTTATCATATTTTATGACCTCTTTTATCCCCGGTCTGATTCTAGCCAAACTCCCCAGACAGGTGACCTGCCCCCTTTAAGAGGTTGCTCAACCCTTTAAAGCAGCAGCTTCATGGACCCTTGTCACCTCTCCCACCTCATCTCTCTGGAGAGGAACTCAGCGTGGGAATGGACACAGCCTGCGAGGCCACTGGCCTCCTCACACACCTCGGGACAGGGCTCTGCTCAGGTCCTCCTGTCCTGAAGAGTGATGGCTGATGGCACCCCTCAGCTCACTGGATGCCATCTGACAACTGGTGCTGCCCGCTGCATGTTGTAACCTGGGCTTTTTAATCCCTTCAAGAGGAGTCACACTGAACTGGAAGGAAGTAATGGGGTGAGCAGAATCCCCCCCCCCCCCCCTTTGTGGAAGTTCTAATCCCCAGGATTTATGAGTGTGACCCAAATTTGTAAAACAGGGTCGCTGATGACATAATTGGTTGAGATGAGATCACAGTGGCGCACAGTAGGCCCCTAACCCTTCAAATAAAGGGAGACATTTGAACAGAGGAGGAGAATGCCATGTGAAGGTGGGGCAGACGTTGGAGGGATGTGCTACAAAGCAAGGGACACCCAGGATGGCCAGCAACTCCCAGAGCTGGGAGGGAGGCTTGGGACAGCCTTGAGAAGGAGCTGCCTGGTTCCAGAAGCCTGGACCTCAGACTTCTGGCCTCTGTGACTGAGAGGAAACAGGTCTCCTTCTGGCCGCCCAGCCCAGGGAGTGGGCACAGGGAGCCATGAAGAGGGCTGCAGGGCGCTGGTGTGTGGGTGAGGACACCTCGATTTGCTTGGGATCCTTAGGATCTGACTCCCACACGGAGGGGACAGAGTGCATTCTCCATGCTGGGCACAAGGAAAAAGACATCCGAGAGGCATGCACATTTTCCAACAATCATTACATGTTTGAAAAACAAACTAACAAATGTTTTTCTCTGAAAGCAAAGCTCAGGCTTAGCTGGGTTTCTGAGAGAGAATCCAAATCTAGATTGGCACATGCAATTCCCCAGTTTTAAATGTTGTCATCTGGTTCCAGATGGCTCAAACACGGGGTAGGGACAAGCAAATCCATCTTCTCACTAAATACGGCCTGCAAGCTTCTGTTTGCAACCTTTGCCCTGAACAAACTAGACCGAGTTCTAATCTTGGCTTTGGGGACACCCCCAAAATGCAGTGATTCTCAACTCGGGGCATCAACAGATAGGTGGGGTGTGGTAGTGCATTTGCAAATTTTGTCAGAAGGGGGCATAGATTGCAACACAGGGCATAAACTTTCATGCCAGGAAGGTTGTTCTGGGTGCCCAAGGCAGAGGGGGAATGATCTGTGACAGGTCATAGAACTCGGTCTAGTTCGTTAGGGCCAAAGGTTGCAAACAGAAGCTTGCAGGCCGTAGTTGGTAAGAAGATGGATTTGCTTGTCCCTACCCCGTGTTTGAGCCATCTGGAACCAGTTGACATTTAAAACTGGGGAATTTCACGTGCCAATCTAGATTTGGAATTTCTCTCAGAAACGCGTGAGAGAGATTCCAAGCCTGAACTGCCTGCTGGTGAAGCTGCACAGAGGTTGTTCATCTCTGCTTTGCCACAGTCGCCACCTCTCCCTTTTGCCTCTCCCTGGCCTGTGGTGCTGGCTGATAAGATTCTGCCCCCTGATTCAGGTCAGCCTTTCTGTGGTTTGGTTTCTGCTTCCTTAAAGAAGCCAAAGCCTTTCACCTGAGAGTCAGCTGTTCCTACCTCCTACGTCATAGCTCTAAGGCCAGCTTCCCCACTTATCTCTTCAGTCAAGACAGATCTTCATATTCAACAGCAAATGTGCATTTTGAGTGTCCCGAGAAGCTCCAGATGAAAATTTTTAAAAAAAAATATATTTTATTGATTTTGTACAGAGAGGAAGGGAGAGAGATAGAAAGCTAGAAACATCGATGAGAGAGAGTCACCGATCAGCTGCCTCTTGCACACCCTCTACTGGGGATATGCCCGCAACCGAGGTACATGCCCTTGACCGGAATCGAACCCGGGTCCTTTCAGTCCCCAAGCCAATGCTCTATCCATTGAGCCAAACTGGTCTCGGCCTGTTCTGCTTCTTGACTATAAGTTTGGGATTTAAATTTGAAAAACAAAAGAGCACTACAGAACAATTTAAATAAAAGCACATGTCATTATTTGAAGAAAAAAAAAATCCAATACATTATTACTTATAAAAAGAAAGACATTTACATTGAATAAATGTAGATAGTTTTTGGTACTGAAAGCTGCGTAAACATTGCTTTCTATGTGCTAAACTGTCCTACTTTCATTGCAGATAAATACATGTCTAAGAGACTAGCAACTGAAGACAAGGCTTTGGTACTAACAGAACTATTCCCATTGGGTGACTCTGGCTCTCTCAACATTTTCTTAGGTCAGGAATAAAAACCGGTAAAATACAGATATTGTACCTTATCAACTTTTCAGACATAAATGACTTATGATTATGAATGAAAATACCAAAAGATCATCAGAAATATAGATAAAACTTACTTCTTCATGGAGTTTTCTCTTATGTGGAACAGCTGACTAAAATGAGATGAAGAATACATAAATGTTACAAAATTTTAGACTCAGAACCTATATGGCATTTTAAGAATACTGATTATAAATTATTTATTAGGATAAAATGTGGTTGGGTTAGGGTGAATGGAACTGAATACAATTTTAGAATTTTGAGTGTCTTAATAAAATGGGAGTGACCTTCCCCATTAGCACATGGGATATGGATGTACTCGGCACATGGGGTAAGAAGGATGATCAGTTTCTTTTCTGGAGATGTTTTAAGCAGAAGGGTTTCTTTCCATTCTCATTCTTATAGGTGTGTTGAACTAGTTTGCAATTTCCTGGTAGTACTAGATTTGGCTTCTTGATCATACTAACTACTATTTATTCAGGTGCTAACCCTAAAGATTATTTGGAACAACTTCTTTATGAATTGCTGTAAGGAAAAATCAGACTGCCCTTTGTAGGAGAGAAACATAAATGATCCAAGGAGCTCTAGAATAGGGATTTTCATTAGATGAAGATCCTCCTTACTACATTTTAGCATGAGATAACAGGGGAAGAGGTGGCGCTCTCAGTTAGCAGAGCCCATAAGACATGCCAATTCACCAAATAATGATGAATTATATTCACAGCAATGAGCCTTAGACAATGTAATTTATTCTTTAGACAATGTAATTTAGGTGCAAGTAGTAGGTAAATAAATCTAAAAATGTTAGAGGATACCAAACATATGCTCTTCATTGGAAATTATATATCATATCTAGAATTTCTGAATTTCTCTTATTCTGTTAAATCTTTTATATGGTTTCAAGTTGATTTTATAGTGTTCCTTATAATCAACTTCCTTCACAATGTCTTTCTTTTGGGGAAATATACAGAAATACCATAGCAGAGGTATTACTCAGAACATATAATTTAAAATCATGGCATTATAATGTTCTAATTATAAATGTTTGTAATTCTAGAAACTATAAATATGCAGAAATAAATAAAAGAAAATTATTGATTGCATCCCAAGGTCAACAAAAGATTATGAGAAAGAGTTAAATTAAGGTCTTTGGCAAAAATAAAATTAAAACAATGTGTGTACAGTATAAACCTACAATAACATAAAACAATGAACTAATTTTACTCTTAATGATTAAGAACTAAATAAGAAAATAAACATATGTAGGATATCTAATATTTACCAAGAAGCGGGTAGTGAAAGTCAAGATGATTGCAATCAAAACCAGAGCCTTCATCTAATCTTAGGGTCTTCTAAAAGTAGGCAATAGAAGGTGCTTCATTGGTGGTGGGAAAATAAAAGAAATATAATTTTGTATTTAATGAATTTTAACCAAAGGAGAAACATTTATAATGAAAAATAGGGATACTGATAATCATGAAATTTTTCTTTTCAAATTTCTACATAGTCTTCATATATAATAATTAGAAAGTTTAATACCACATTGTATGTCAATTATCCAAATAGATAAGAAAAAATAAGCAAAAATTAAAATGTGTGATATTTTAATTTATGTGTGGATTTTCTGTTATTAAAACATTTATGATTCTTCTTGTAAGAGCCACCAGGGAGAGGAGCTTGGCCTTCTCCTCCCCACACCATGGCGTGTGTTCATCCACTGACATCAGTGTACTCTGAAAAGGAGGAGTCATTTTGTGTTTAAGGCTTCCATTCAATCAGATATTGTGAACTTTCTTCATGACAACTTGTGCAAAAACAGTAGACAGCCTTATGCTCTCAGTGAATTGGCAGTTCATCAAACCAGTGCTTAGTATTGGCTGCTGGCAGTACTGTGGCTCAAATTGTCAGAGTTTGAGGTAGTGGGACTTCTCATCTGGCCAGGGGACTTTTGGGAGTATGTGTTGTGGGGGACACACATTTGCACCAACCAAAACCTGGTGCCATTGGCACCACAGAGTGAATACCACCCAGAAGTGACATGCCATCAGCTCTGTCCTGGCTGCCTTGGCCTTCCCTATCCTGGTTATGTCTAAAGATCATCATCCTATTGAGGAAGTTCTTGAAAATCCTTTGGTGGTTGAAGCTAAAGTTGAAGGATATAAGAAAACCAAGGATGCCGTTTTTGCTTCTTAAGAAATTTAAGGCCGGGAATGGTATCAACAAGGTCTATGCCTCTCAGCGCATGAGAACTGGCAAAGGCAAAATGAGAAATTGTCATCATATCCAGTACAAGGGACCTTGTATCACCTATCATGAGGACAATGTTGTTATCAAAGCCTTCAGAACATCCCTGGAATTACTCTGCGTAATGTAAGTAAAATGAACATTTTGACACTTGTTTCTGGTGGGTTGTGGGCTATGTCTGAAATTGCTTTCTGCAAGTTGGATGATTTCTATGGCACTTGCTTCCAAGAGTAACTACCACCTTCCAATGCACAAGGTGCTCAGCACAGACCTCAGCAGAATCTTGGAAAGCCCAGAGATCCAAAGAGTCCTTCGCACACCACACAAGAAGATTCTTCACAGAATCCTGAAGAAGAATCCACTGGAAAACCCAAGAATCATGTTGAAACCAAACCCATATGCAAAGACCATGCACTGCAACACTATTCTCTGCCAAGCCTAGAACCACAAGCTCCAGGAAGATAAAGCAGCAGCAGTGGTAGAAGCCTAATCAGATGAGAAGGGGCTCCAGGCAAGAAGCCTATGGTAGTGAAGGAAGGCAAGAAGGCTGTTGGCCTTACGAAGCAGAAGCCTTTGGTGGGAAAAGGCTGTGGGTATCCAGAAACCATCAGTTGAGAGGAAGCCTGAAGAAAAGAAACCCACTACAGAAGAAAAAAGCCTGCGGCATAAACTTAAATTTGTTTATTTCATAAAGATCAAATCACTTTGGAGAGCTAATTTTGAATAAAAACCTAATCAAAGGTAGTGAGAAACATGAATAAAAACCTTTTTTTGTGTTGTTTGTTTATTTAATAATTTAAACACATAAACACTAGGCAGAAACTTTTAAACATGAAGTTACAACTTAATATGTGTTTAGTTAGAAATGTGAATTTTTATTCATCTTGTCATCAGTGTTATTATCTTTTCTTTATTTAAAAATATTTTATTGATTTTTTACAAAGAGGAAGAGAGAGGGATAGAGAGTTAGAAACATCAATGAGAGAGAATAATCAATCAGCTGCCTCTTGCACACCCTCTACTGGGGATGTGCCCGCAACCAAGGTACATGCCCTTGACCGGAATCGAACCTGGGACCTTTCAGTCCGCAGACCAACGCTCTATCCACTGAGCCAAACCGGTTTCAGCATCAGTGTTATTTTCATTGTTTATGAATAATTTTTAGAAATTTAACATTTCTGCTCAACTCTTTTGATATGATCATTATTGCTGGATTCTCTCACCCAAAGAAAATGAAAGAAACAAGCAAACAAAAAATAAAAACAAACCAAACCAAAACAAACCTAAAGCTCCTTAATTGCAGTTACTATACAATTATTTTTTCTTTAAAAAAATATATTTTATTGATTTCAAAGAGGAAGGGAGAGGGAAAGAAAGATAGAAACAACAATGATGAGAGAGAATCATTGATTGGCTGCCTCTTGCATACTCCCTACTTGAGATTGAGCCCACAACCCCGGACATATGTCCTAGACCAGAATCAAACCCAGGACCCTTCAGTCCATAGGCCAATGCTTTATCTACTGAGAGACACCAGCTAGAGCTATTTTTTTCTTTATAACTTTGCAAGAAAAGTAGCTAAGTAATGGAATCAATAACTAATTATTTATGCTTATAAAATCTCAATTTCAAATCTGAATGCTTTTCCAATCTTTAAATTACAATATTAAAGACATGTTAGCCACAACGTAATTGATGAAGAATTAATATGTTTTAACAATGACTTTATTCATTAGGATATCTTGTGATTTTAAGAGAAAAACCACAGTATCAACAGTTATAGAGTTGAACTTCATTTATTGGTCAAACTCTGATCACATTACTTAACCTATCTGAGGCCCATTTTTCTAAATGTAACATTAAGTGATTAATTTATCTGATGAAATGGTCACATCACAATACCTGAAGAATACGAATAGAAAACTAAATAAGAGTACCTTCATCATGTGAAATAGTCACAACCTCAAGCAAAATATAAGACACACTCCTCTGTAATAAAATAGACAAATCAAATGGAAACATTGATTAATTAAAAAATTATGCCCAATGAGTTCTTGTATAATTTAGTACAACAGTTGTTTCTGCTACCGAAAACATTTTTATTTTTATAATTACAAAACTAAAATATAGATTTATATCTAAAAAGTTTATTTTAAAGCTATTTGGTATTTCAGAGTATAAAATATTTTTATTACTATAATTTCTAAAAGTATTAATACTTTACTAATAAAAGTGGATAAAGCTTATAGGCTGATGACTTTGTTAAAGCACTTCCATTTAAAAAAAAAGTATGGTATTTCCTTTCAAATGCATTGTTTATGAGAAGTCTGTAGAAAACCGTTTGAGATCTCATAATAATTATATTGATTAGAAACTGAATTTAATCAAAGTCTAAAGAAAATTTAAGTCTTGACATTTTAAAAATGATACCGTAATAAGGGATCCTCCCTCTGCTTGTCCAGAAGTATCAGCCTTGCCTCAGCTTCTGAAGCCTGGAAGAGTGCAGCTGATTCATGCCTTATAAAGGATTTCCCCCCACTCCTTTATCCTATTTAGTTCTTATTGTTAAGAAAAATATTATTATTATTTTAGCATTTGCTTCTGAGCTAATTCAATTATTTCCTGAAGCAAACAAGGTGTGGTATATCTTCAAAAGGTGACATTTGTCCTTTCATTTTTCTCAGAAACATCATGGCTAATTATTGGTGCATCAGAAAAATAAAAGGCTTATTACTTAACATTTGACTCACTTGAAAATTTACTTAACAAAGTGAAAATTTTGAAACTGACTACAAACTCTAGGTGTAATGAACATTTTCAGAATTAAGACTGCTATTTATAATATTTGTCTTGTTAGGTGCAAATGTTGAAGACTCTATGCTGGCAGAGAATATTTGAAGATGGTAGCATCTTTTGTGTTCGATTTTAGCTTTTTAAGGGAAAATACTTTATTCTTAAACATCAGATTTTAGAGATCACAAAATGAGCTCAATTTAAACATTATAGTTGGAAGGCAGCTGCAAATGCTATTCTTTCTTGAATTTTCAAAACAAAATTAAGAAAAAGATGACTAGCCATTCTGACACCTCCTTAATATGTTTGTTGCCACTAGACCAATAATAATTCTTTAAATAAATTGTGAAAGAAGATATGTTATGCACCACAATAATGATCTTGCTCACAAGAAATGTTCTAGTTATTGAACAATACAAAATATGAGCACTGTAGTAGTTTGACATTTGCTTTGATGTCAGTTATACTTTTCATGAAAATGTCATTGCCAGAAAGATGGGAAAACATTATGTATTTACACATAGTTAATTTGATTTATGATGCTTTTCTTTCAACTTAGCTGCTAACTATGGTGTATCTTGGCATTGCTTTACCTGGTGATGAATTGAAGATCAGATGAGGTTCTCTAGATTTTTTTATCCTGAAGGTGAATTTGAGGGCACTTGATACAGCATCTCCTTGGTAATTGTTTTTTCCCCAATTTGTTCATATATATTTTAAAACAATTTTTAGAACAACCTAAAATCTAGATCAAGATGCAGGCCTAGATTTGTGTGCTTTCACAGACAAAGTGATTTTGTACATGAAAAAATAGACTTGAACAAATAAATAATTAGCTCATGTTTCAAGAGCCAGCATTTCAACCCAACTTTATCTTCAGTTTTTCATTTCCATTGGACCAAAATATTTTAAAGTTTGCTTAATTTATGTTAAGAGAATTTTTTATTGTTATAGCGAGCAAGACAAACTCTATCTTAGGCAGTTTTGTATCCCTATCAACTAGATTTCCTGGCATAAACATAGACAATAAATGATTTTTTGACCAAATAAATATTTATGAGCTTCCTTTCCTTTTCTAACTTTGTTGTAAATTATATCTAATCCAAAATTCTATAGAATGAGAGAAAATGTGAGAATTACAACCGCAAGATCTTGGTTCTCATTAAAGAGAGACAGCCAACTTAAGTAGGAACAACTACAAATTGGGACTAATATTTGAACTTTCAAATTTTTACGTAAAATTTTCATGTCAAGGAGGTTATGTAATTGAACTTGTGCTTATCTTATTATCATTCTTGTTAATATAAATATAACTAGAGGCCCAGTGCATGAAATTGGTGCACGGGGTGTGGGGGGGTGTCTCTCAGCCCAGCCTGCACCCTTTCCAATCTGAGGGATGTTAAACTGCTGAGCAGGATTGGGTCTAACTGGGCAGTTGGACATCCCTCTCACAATCCAGGACTGCTGGCTTCCAACTGCTCGCCTGCCTGCCTTCCTGATTGCCCCTAACCACTTCTGCCTACCAGCCTGATCACCCCCTGACCTCTCTTATGCCAGCCTGATTGATGTCTAACTGCTCCACTGCCAGCCTGTTTGCCCCAACTTCCCTCCTCTGCAGGCCTGGCCACCCCTAACTGCCCTCCCCTACAGGGTTGATTACCTCCAATTGCCTTCCTTTGCAGGCCTGATCACTCTCAATTGCTCTCCTTTTCAGGCCTGGTGCCTCCCAACTGCCCTCTCTTGCTGGCCATCTTGTGGTGGACATCTTGTGTCCATATGGGGGCAGGATCTTTGACCACAATGGAGGCAGCCATCTTGTGTGTTGGAGTGATGATCAATTTGCATATTACTCTTTTATTAGATAGGATACACTAATAAGTATGAGAATATATTGATAATCATTCTTATTGGTTCATATTGTGGTTTCTTGTCTCTCTGCCTCTTGCTTTCCCTACCTTCCCAATACAACTTTTACTTTCTCATCTAAATAATCTTCCTAAACCACAATTAATATATTTACCACTTGCCTATAACTTTGGATGCCAATCATTGTCTATATCAGCATTTCCTAAACCGTGTTACAGGGTATTAGTACCTAGAATTCTGGGAGCTCCATGAAACTTCATGTACATATTCTCAATGAAATATTTCAGAAAATTTATTTCAATATTTTTATCAAAGCACTTCACATTAAAACTCCTTTTAGTTGCTATAAAACAAAATAAAACAAAGCAAAGCAAAACAAAACAAAACAAAAATGAACAATCAATCAATCAAACAAAAAACCATGTTAATTCCAGTGAAACTGGCTCAGAAAATATGAACTGTTCTGTGAAATTTTAACCCAAATTGCTACATATGATGTGATAAGTTAATTTTTTTGAGTTAATGTGGCTAGGTTAGAGTACCTAACTGTTTGGTCAAACACTAGTTTGGATGTTGTTGTGAGGTATTTTATAGATATGATTAACATTTACAATCAGTTGACTCTATGGTCAAACACTAGTTTGGATGTTGTTGTGAGGTATTTTATAGATGTGATTAACATTTACAATCAGTTGACTCTAAGTAAAGCAGTTTACTTTTCATTGTGAATAGGATCTAATCAGTTGAAGGCCTTAAGAGCAAAGACTGACATTTTCTAAAAAGGAGGAATCCTGCTTTGAGACTAAAGCATAGAAACCATGTCTAAATTTCCAGTCTACTGACTTGCCCTGCGGATTTTGTACTCAAGACTATAACTTTTTATCTGAATTTACAGCCTATCAGCCAATCTGGGGTATGGATTTTTAATTTGCCAGTCTCCAAAGTATATAGGCCAATTTTTGTTGTTGTTAATCCTCACCTGAGGATATTTTTCCATTGATTTTTAAAAAGAGTGGAAGAAAGAGGGAAAGACAGAGAGAAACATCAATGTGGGAGAAACGCATCAATTGGTTGCCTTCTACAGGATCCCTGACCAAGGCCTAGGCTAGGGAGGAGTCTGCAACCAAAATATGTGCCCTTGATGGGAATCAAACCCAGTACCAGCGCTCTATCCACTGGTTCTCAGGCTGGCTCTATCCACTGAGCCAAACTGGTTAGGACTATAAGCCAATTTCTTTCTCTTTTTTCTTCAGTTTTTTTTTTTTTTAATTTCAAGAAAAATGATTTTAAATATGATAATGTTACATGCAATAAATATCAATTATTCAAGAAAAATAATCTTACATATAACAATATTACATGCAATAAACATTAATATTTTAAGAATAAAAGGATTTTAAGTATAATATTACCCAAACTGTATTAACATAGTATGATATCACATAAGTTGTAGGAAATATTAAAAATCAGCAAATAATAGGATTACTTGTATTATATCCTCTAGTTTTTTCTCCCCCTCTGGTTCTATTTTTGTTCATCAGTTTATGTTGTTTATTATATTCCACAAATGAGTGAGGTAATATGATATTTATCTTTCTCTAACTTGCTTATTTCGCTTAGCATGCTTTTAAAGTTTATGTTGTTGGATATGAGTATTACTACTCCAGCTTATTTTTTCTTTCCCACTTGCATGGAAATTTTTTCCCATTCCTTCACTTTTATCCTGTGTGCCAATTCTTAAAAGAAATATTCCCTCCTCTCTCTATATATATCATCTACCCTGTTTCCCCGAAAATAAGACAGTGTCTTATATTAATTTTTGCTCCCAAAGATGCGTTAGGTCTTATTTTCAGGGGATGTCTAATTTTTCCATGAAGAAGAATACGGTACACATTTATTGTTAAATGAAAATAAAGGAAATTTATTACCTGTACATGGTACGGTAGTACGGTAGTTGTCAACACAAACCAGACAAACTGTGAATCCTACAGTATCAAGAATTTACTCATTTATTCAATGACAATCATGTCATCATCTTCTGGAACATCATCATAACAATCCAATTCCTGAATTTCCTGGTGAATTTCTTGTGACTCCATTTCTTTCAGAATCAGTGGACCAAATCTCTCATGTTTAGCCTACGGGGGCCTTATTTTTGGGAGATGCCTTATATTTCACTCAGAAGGAAACCTGTAAGTAGGTCTTATTTTCAGAGGATGTCTTATTTTCAGGGAAACATGGTATCTATCATCTATCTATCATCATCATCATCAATCTATTATCTATGTACCTATCTATCTATGGCTATCATCTATTTGTATCATTATTTCCCCCAACCCCTTCAAGAGAACTCTAATATACATGGTCTGGCCCAATTGGATTATTTTTTTTTGTAAGGTTATAATGTCACAATTTGATATATCTGTTACTATTCTATCTCAGATCTATTGTGCTGTAACTTCAATATTATTGAGCACACCAAGTACTTTTATGTTCTGGATCTTTGCCCCCGCTTCTCCCTCTGCTTAAAACCAGTTATCCCCTTCTTATTCTGGTAAACTCATATTCATCTTTGAGTATTCATTTTATATCATCCTTCCTCAGAGAGCATTCATTGCCTAGTAAATAGAATGATTATCCAGACTTTTTTATTCATACATTTAACATGTTTATTGAGCATCTATTATGTTCAAAATGCTCAGGATTGAGCAATGGACAAGAGGGTTATGATCCCTTTCCTCTAGAATGAAATGATTAGCTGTGTTACTCCAGACAGCCAATTTCATTCCTATTACTTTGGAGTTATTATTAATAGTGGTTCCTTTCAGTCTCAAAAGTGTTCTAGTTTTGATGATAAATCATGTGATCTTTTTTTAAAAAAAATATATTTTATTGATTTATTCACAGAGAGGAAGAGAGAGGGAAAGAGAGACAGAAACATCGATGAGAGAGAATCATCGATCAGCCGCCTCTTGCACACCCCCTACTGGTGATGTGCCCGCAACCAGGTACATGCCCTTGCCCGGAATCGAACCCAGGACCCTTCAGTCCGCAGGCCGACGCTCTATCCACTGAGCCAAACCAGTTCCAGCTCATGTGATCTTCTTAATTATGCAAACATAAAATATAGTAGGAAAGATAAATATTAAACAGATGTTATGAGTTGAATTACATCTTTTCCCTTACCACCAAATATATCGGATTCCTAACTCCAAGAACCCATGGATGTGACCTTATTCAAATATGGTGGTCTTTGCAGATGTACCCAAGTTAAGAAGTCATACTAGATTAAGGGGGGGTAACCCAATGACTGGTGTCCTTATGAATTTGCATATAAAGACACATAGAAAGGACATCATGTAATGAGGGAGGTAGAGATTGTAGTGATGAGTCTATAAGCCAAAGAATGTCAAGGATTGCCAGCAACCACTAGAAGGTAGGAGGGAGCAAGGAAAGATTCTGTCCTCAAACTTTTAGAGACCATTTGGTACTTCTGACACTGTAATTTCAGACTTATATCCTTCAGGATTTTAAGAGAATTTATATTTTTTAAGCCATCTATTTTGTAATAATTGTTAACTCAGCCTTAGGAAATTAATACAACAGACATTTTTTTTTTAAATTATGGATGTTACATATAGCAAGATATTGTGTATCATTGGGGCATTGTGATGGGAGAGACAATACAGGGGTCTATATGGTTGAAGGAAGTGACATTAGGGGAATGACTCAGGGAGAGTATAGTGTGGTTTTAAATAGTACTCTATCTTGATTTTTCTGCTCAAATACTCAATTGTTAAAGCAAGATTAATTAACCAACTCATCCCATGGTTTTGCAGTTCACTTTACCATGTTACTAAATTTTTGTTAAAATGTGTTACTAATGTTTTAACATATTACCATAAGCATTCTAGTTTATAGTCTACCCAATAGTATAAATCCTTAACCTTCCCAACTGCCCCCGTATCCCATATGTGCATACCATTTACTTTTCATCTAGTGTTTTTTCTTTTGCCTTTTTTTATATACAATAAAATTATGAGTCTATATATTGATAGAATAATTTTATTCTTGGTGTCCTGAATTAAGTTATTCTTTAAAAAAAATAATAGATTTTCATTTTACTTACATCTCTCCTAACTTGTGAATCCTGTATTAGAATATCAAACACACCTACACACAGTAAATCAGTTGCTGTCAAGATTTATTGAAGAATCAACAAAGTGAAAGCAGACTTTCAGAAATCTGTGTCAGAAAAGGACGAAGATATATGTCCTTGAATTGCTAAACAAAGCATAAGAAGAGTGTGATATCAATGCTTAAGACCTGAAAAAAATAGACAAAAATTCAGGAAAGACATTTTAAAGAAAGAAAATTAAACTAATTCATACCTTTACATAAAAATTTGTTCTTGACAAATGTACATATTTGTAAAATATCATTTTGCCTGACTCCATAGACCTTCAATACTTATGTTTCTTACACGTGGACACAAAAACAATTACTGAAGGGCCTCAGTTCTTAGATGAGTGAAGATTGCAGTTATATATTATAAAAGGTGAGAATAAAAATTTTTCTTTTCTACATTAGAAAGTTCTTGTTACATTTCTTTACTCTTAAAAATTATATTGTTTTTTTGTTGGTGATTTCATATTTTGGTCTCAAATGCTTACACAATTCCATTAATTTATAATAAAACATTGCATAGGAGTATTAAATTATCAATAAAAAATTTAGAAAGTAAAAAAGTGAGAATCATTAGTTACATACTAATGAAAAATGTTTAGAATAGGCATTTTAGATCTATTAATATTTCTTTATATCTTTAACTGACAGTAAATTATGCAATTAAGTATTAACTAAAATGTCATAAATCATTAAATGTAGCAGAAAGCGAGCTTTCTTTATTGCTCTCTTGATATCTCTGATTATTGGATAACTTACTCAAACTTTGTGATATGAGTGAAACTCTTGTACTGTCAAGTTTTTTAAGTTTCCATAAGCACATTTTGCTGCATTATTTCTATCCCTAAGCATCTACATTTCTAAGTTTAATACTTGCCTTAAATGCCCACTTTCTCTTTTTATTATTTTTTGTTGTTGGATGTACTTCTTACATATTAAAACTGAATGTCTAGGCTATTACACAATTGGACATAGCAACTCTTTTGTTGCTTTCAAATCAGGAACTTATTTGGCTCTTCTTTCAGTAGTTTAAAGACATCCATTTCAGTTGTAAAAGTGTCTTCCTTTTGGCTTGGATTATCTAGATCAAGGGTAGTTTTGGAAAATGCCTCAGTAGCCTCAGTTACAGGTTCCATTTTGTTATTTTCAGACAAATCTTCCTTCATTGTAGGAGATGAATCTTCCAAGAGGTTCAAAGGTACTGTTTTAGAAACAACGAAGTCGTATTTGGATTCAATAGCAGTAAGCAAAACAGGATGGCTATCTGCTTCACTGGCAAATTCTCTCTCCATCCAAACATCAACTCCACCCATAGACTCTTCATCAGTTAACAGAATATCTTCTGGATTATTCTGGTCTCCTTTGTCAGTGGTAGTAAATTCAAACACAGTGATGAACTTTTCTTCATCAGAATCAGCACTGGGGTCATCTTTCGGAAGAATTAAGTCAATTTCAGTTATTTTCTCTTCTGTAAAGGTACTTATGTCTGGAACGAAGTTTTTTTCAGGAGTTGGAGCAATTTTGGTGTCAGGAATAGAAGAGTCAGTCATCTGGACAACTTCATCAGCACTGACATCGGATTTCACTGAGGGACTATAATTGTGGACATCAAGTTGTCCCTTAGCTGGAAGAGCAGGGATGTCATTAACACTGGAAGTGCTTTTCTTTAGTGAAGCGGAGACTTCAGAAGTTATTGGGACATCTTTATCTCCTGGATCAATGGTATCCAAGAGAATATCTTTTTCTGCCATGCTAGTGGAAAAATCTATCAAAGAAACAGAAGTGACTGGTGATGAGATATTACCAATTTTCACTGGAATGACATTTTCAGTAATAGAGTCATTAGCCATGGAGCTTGTAGTGCTGGTCAGAGTGGCAATTTCTTTCTCCAGATTGGTTGACGAGTTAATATAGGACTCCATATTCTCTTCTGAATTTAGTCTTTCCTTTTGAGATGGAAACCAATTGCTTGTAATTGTTGAAAAATCACATTCCAGTATATAGTCACTTACTGAAGTAATGTGGTCTCCTTCTGAAGCAATAGTTGTTTCTGATCTAGGGATAGTGTCAGTCCCAAAGAGAATGGCTGCTTCAGTTATTGTCTTACTGCTTTCTGTTGGTGGATGTGAATAAATTTTTGGAAAACCATCATCAGCCATGGGACAAAGTGGCACCATGCACACTCACAGATCTTTCTCTGAGCCCAGTGATATCCCCAGGCAGGAGAGTGGTATTCATTATAGTGACTGAAGCATTGGTCATTATGGTGATTGTTGCATCAACCACAGGGCCAGTGGCTCTGGCTTCCCTTGGAGGTTGTTTTTATGCCCTGATTGGGCACCTAGTATTGATATTATAAAAAAAGACAATAGAGTCTTCCCTGATTATGGAATCCACATTTACAGTTCAATATTTCAATAGCAAGGAACTCGCAGTTTCTGTGTTAGCAGGGGTGTGCCTTCCAATACAGAGTTAGTGTCATTTGAAACAGACACAGGGAAGTCTGCCATGTACCTTAGGGGTTTAGCATCAAATGGGGAAACTCCAGGAGCCACAAGATTATCAGAATGAGCTTCAAGTTGCCTTTCTTTCAAGTAAGTAATAGGGTCTTTTGAGGTGAAGCTTCTTCTCTTGTGATTCATGTATTTAAATGTCTAAAAATTTAATGGCAGTGAATGAAGCTGCAGTGGTAATTAGGTAATAAGAGTTCTGTTTTCTTCTTCAGAGAGGGAATTCCCATGTTTCTACTTGGCATAATAAAAAATAGTTTTTTTTTCCTTTGTTGTAATTCTGACTTTTTCTTGAATTAATTTGAATAACAGTGACAATGTCATGTTTTATATTTTTAATTTTTTCAGAAATGTTTTTCTTTAGAAAATTTTATTTCAACCCCTAAGAATTTTCTGATAGGAAGTTGGAATTGTATGTCAAAAATCACCCAGAAACAGATCTGTGTGTGGAATAAAGTATATTAGCCTTGGACATTGTATCCTGGATTTCAGAGGAAGGGATTTCTCTAATGATGTTAGTTATATCAGCCATCATTTTGTTTCACTATCACCCTTAAATTTTAGATAATTAGATAAAAGGAGATTGTAGTCATGTTATTTTTTCCTCCAGTGTCATTAGAAGAATGAATTTTTAGACTTGGACACAACTAAATCTGAAAAACAACAGCAGTAGCAGACAAGTGGATTCTATCTCAAAGGCAAATGCTTATTCTTCTTAGACATGGACTCAGCCTCAAAAGGTACAGTGTCTCTTCCCTTAGTAATTGGTCGCCTATCATGATATTACCACTCTTTGTACTAATATTAGATAGATTTCAATATAAACATTTTTAATTTTAAAGATATGAGCAGATTCTCTAGAAATGTTTCTGCTTCAAGGGGATGTCACTATTGAATGCTCCAATTTCTGTTGACACAGAGAATGACAGCATCAGGGACAGGGAAAGAAGTCTCAAGTTAATGGTAGGCACAGGTTCTTTACTTCTAAGTTGAAATACTGTCAGTTCTTGTGGCAGTAAAGAAAGTATTGGCATTATTTGGGTTGATTAACTTAATGGCAAGTTTTTTAACTTTTATTTTTTTTCTCATCATCTAATGTTTGTAAATCTTAATTCAGGTAAGCCATGCTATAAAAAGAAGACTTGGTATCCTCTAGAGGGAATATTTTTGTGTACAAAAGGGTGAAAAAGATAGAGGTGTTGGCTGTATAGCTTCAGAAAGTTATCTTTGATTACTTGGTATTTACAATATGTTGAATAGAATTAGGAAAGGAACAAAATATTCATCTTTTGAGCATTTAATTCCCAGTTAGAAATGTCAGTTGAAATGATGATATCATCTTCAAAGATACTACTTTTTCAAATAGTTTTTAATTTCAGAGATTTCTTTTGTGGTCACACCAACTCTGCTTATAGTAATAGAGCCATGGGGTAGAATCACACTTATTGTAGCAAAATGAGGCATTTCTTTCTAATGGAGAATATTATTACCATTATCTATGTTTATAAAATCATTGGCTTAATAAAGGATGCTTTAGATTGAGAGTGTGTGTCTTCCATCAAAAAGCAGAAGCATTGATGAAAATCCTGATGGGATTTTAGCAATGCTCAAGATAGAATTGGAACCATCTGCTCATTGATGAAAATCCTGATGGAATTTTAGCAATGCTCAAGATAGAATTGGAACCATCTGCTCTAGGAAATATACTTACATATGACCAATAGGTCAATGCCATAAAAGATATTATCTGACTTAAGAACAGATGATCAGATTAATTTTGAATGAAATGATGAGTTTAATTTTATCTGAATAGTAGTTCCTTTCATTGTTGTTATGTACAATTTTAAAAACATCAACCGAGAGAAGTGTAGTCTCATATGGATACTAGAATTCTTATTTTAGAGTTTATATACTAGCTTTGGGATCTTGTAATTTATTGGAGGAAACAGTTATTAACCATCATTAAAGTGGTTATAATTGTTATTGGAATGTAGTTGCTAAGGAAGTTTCAGGTCCAATATCTTCATTCACAAAAGAATTCCCACCTTTAGAAACAACAAAGGAAGTAAGAGAATCAATTAATTACATTTTGAGGTTTGGTTCTACCCACGTTTTTGACCTCTCTCCTTCAGTGATTGGGATCTTGGGAATACGAGTAAGGAAACTGTAGTGGAAGGATGTATTGGCCTTTGGGGGTCAGTATTCCTTTGTTTTCAGGGAAGATGGCATTTATAGTATGGTCAGTCATGACCCTCATATCTCCGTTGTTGTTGGTAGGCTCCTTAGGGATATTATTTGGAATGATTGTTTCTATCTGTGACTGAGGGATACCAGCATAAAGAGTGTGTGTGGTTTTTTTTTTTTCAACCTTGTTAGTTTATGGTACAAAATAAAGCTCTTGAAACCTAGGAAATATTTTTTTTCTATCTCAACAATGTATTCATGTGTAGCTCTTATGCTTTCTGAAGTTTGAAATTCCTATCTGTTGCTCTGAGATTTGCTACCTTAAATTACAACTAAGAATTTACTTCTACTGCAAAAATGATCTCCATGTATGATGAAGATTTCTTCATCATTAGGAATAATGGTAATTACTTCTCTGAGCAAGGTTGAATTTTCAGTCTTATATAAAGTGGCTGTATACATCTATCTGGGAGGGAATCCTTGTGTATGTAGAAGGTTAAATAAGCAGTTGCATGACACTTTATGATCATTATTGATTGATTTATTATCAGCAATGACATCTCTACTTACAAGATAAGGCTTTGAGATAACATATATTGAACAGTTTGGATAACATTTTCTATATTTTACATATGCGAGACAATCCATTTCAAATTCAGTAGCTGTGGTTTTTTTCTGCAGAAGCTTTGGCTGTTTTCTTTGTGTAATACAAATTTGGTTTATTTACAATATTATAAAAAAAGTAGAAAACAATATGATTCTTTTTTCTGGTTCTAAATATTTTTTCATGTTCTAAATTTTGATTACTAGAGTCATCAATATAAAAAAAATTGTTCTTGGTGACAAAGGTAACAGATATTTTAGGTTTCACAATGGCCATATTGTCTGAAGAACCAGTGGACTCAGCTCAGAAAATAGTATAGATAGACTAAGACACAGGCTTTGGTGCTGCTATAATAATAACATGGTTGGGTAATACACAATTATTCCCTTTACAAGTCTGGGGCTGCAGTTTATTTACTAGGAGCATTAGAAGTTAAGATGAGAGGTTAAAGTAGTTCCAAAGATGTAAGTCTTGGAAACAATAATGACCAATGCTATTTTTATTCTTTGTGGAAATAGCAGGAGCATTGGGCACATCTTCTTCAATGGATAAAAGAAAGTAAGAGTTGTGTTGATTGCACTTTCTGTGTTTTCATTCACAGTGGAGATGTCATCCCTGGAAAGCTGAGCTAACAAAAATTACTGCAGGTATACATGTTTCATCTTCAGTAAAATCAGATATACTAGATATGGTAGTGTCTACTCTCTTTGGTGTAAATGTCTTATAAATGATAGGTGGTATTTTTTTTCCCTGAGGAAATATCACTTTATTTAAAGCATGATTAGTATCCTGCTATCAACTATAGGTTTTGTGTCTTTAAAAAGGGAATATTCAATTATTTTATTTCCTAAGTTAAGGACTTCAAAGAGAATTTTGTCATCATCACCATTTATGGTAGCTTTTCCCACAGATATTTTGACAGAAAAGCTAGAAAATTATTACCAGCATCAACTGGGAAGTGAGTTGTAGTCTGTGAGTTTGGGTATTAACGTTGGCATCAAAACATTTTAGAGCAATGGCAACAGTGTCACAATTCTTGCTTTTATGTCTAAGAATCACAGATTGGCAATTTCTTTAGCTTTAAACTCTGGGGGGGGGTGTGCTTTTTTAGACACACTAAAGCAGAAACTCTGGTATATGGTACATGAGACATATGGAGGGATATATGCATATACTCACTTTTAAAGGGAATTATGTGATCTGGTCTCTAATTCAAAGGCATGCTAACATGAGATCTATTCAGAACAACTGTTTTCAGACATAATAATCATGTGGTCCACATATAATGGGGTGATTTTACTTGCAGAAAAATTGCCATCCACCCTTTCTGAAATGTCTTCTGTAAAATAAGTGATTTCCTATTCAGCAGCTGTCTCTTTCTCTGTTATATCTTTGTAGCCACATATATTCCCTTTAAAAGTACTTGCCATGTCTTTTTCAGAGGTAATGATAATAGGTGAAAGAATAACTTTATCAGATAGAATAATTATTTTATCAGGTGGAATAATAGTATAATCAATTATTTTTTGTGGTATCTTTCCCAATAATTGTAACAGGAACAAGTTTAGAATATTTTGAAGTTCCTATGGATGTTGTGAAACCAGAAGGAGGAAATCTTGACTGCCATTATAGACCATATAAACCAGCTGGAATATTTATGATGGGTCCTTCTGTATTAGTAACTTCATCATGAAAGAGAGACCTAGTTACTTTTGGAAGAGTAAATGTGGAATCAGCTAAAAAGATTCATTTTAAATTGGAAGCCATTTGAGGTCTGAAGGAGGAAGTAGCATCAAATTATCAGTGAAATAATTATTCATAATATTGTCACCCTCAGAGAGAGGATTAGACTTATTTGCTGACAAAAAGACTTTCCTGATAGAGGGGATGAAAACTAATGTATTTGTAAAATGACTTAATTCCAATTCAGCAGCTGGATCTTCTTGATTAAAAATATTAGATATTTTCCTTCTCCTATAGACATTATTTTGAGAATCTTTTCTAGGAGAAAAGGCTTTCATCATTGCTCTTAGAGATTTGGAAAATATCTTGTCAGTCATAGTCTTATGATTATCAGGAGTAGCTCTCATCATAGAGAAAAATGAATCAACTTCACCATCTGTGGTGCTACCTGAAAAAGTTTATCCAGTTGGAGGAACATTCCATGGATATGAATTAACATCAGCCTGAGTTATTACAATTTGTCTTTCTGGAACATCACCTCCATTAATGGCATTGGCATATTCAGTTGCCTTCTCTAACTTTTCTGACCTGGTTATTAAAGATTCAGGCAAAGAGTTATCTGTCATTAGGCCAGATGTTTCAGGATTTTCAGTTAAGGAATTAGAAATAAGCATGCCAGATGTTAGTAGAAATGGGAATCTTCTAGATATAACATTATCTTCTCCAGAACCACCACCTACATAACTATCATACCTTCAGTGGTAAAAATATGAAATCACTCATAGTGCTAGCTGCCTTATTCAAAGGTGAGGAAAAGATTGAAGCAATGTTGTTTTCTTCTTCACTATTTTTACTGCTGAAGGAAAGATCATCAGGAATGATATTAAACTCAGTCAAAGGAATACTTTTCTGTGAATGAGACATATCTACCAAATTTTGTTTATGTTTAATTGCATCTAATATGGCTAATGTGGTGATTTTTGCTTCAACTGGGAAGGCATTATTATAAAAAGGAGAGGAGACACCTTTCCTATTGAATCAATCTTCAAATTCTGTAGGACTGGTGATCACAGCAGGGACAGTAGGATCAGTTATGAATATCCTGCTTTTTCCCATTCTTGTTACTAATTCCAGGTCTGGAACAAATAAGTACATTATTCTTTTGCATTTAGGAAGAATAATGATCGAGTTTACAGAGTTATTTTCCATAATTGTTTTATCTAGAAACTCAGGGGGGAAATCCAACTTGAATCAGTTAGGGAATAAGTCATGGATCTGGGAGCCTTAATATTAAAATTGCTAGTAGAATCTTTGAGAACAGTAGCATCATTGTCAGAATTAGGATTTCCTTCTTTGGGAAATAAGCTTTGGTGTTTTTTGGTAGTTTTGATATCAATTGGCAATCCTTGCAATAAGATTGTAGCACTGGCAAAGGGTGCATGAGACTCAAATACAATGGAGTCCTTAGCAAGTGTGATCTTTTCTATAAGGGGACCATTTTCTTCCTTCACTAATTCAAAAACATAGTTATCTTCAACATATTGAAGGGTATCATCAATAGGCATAATAGTTATTATATCATCATTGTTTGGAATACTTTCACCTGCCAAAGAGGTGTTAAGTGTATCTTTTGAAATATTTTCCATAAAAGAAATTTCTTCAGTGGATATATCTTTCTTTTTAAAAACCTTATCTCTAAATTTACTATTATTAATCATATTAATAGTGTTTTTCATGTCCTTTGTTGAAATAATGACATTAGGTAAAACAATGGCTTTTTTTTCAGATGGAATATCTCTTTCTTCAGGTGGAATAATATTACTACTCTTTGTTGTGTTATCTTTTCCCATTTTGATAACTGGATCAAGTTCAGAAGACTCAGAAGAAAGAAGAGTTGATTTCCATGATGCTAGGTCATATGCCCCAGCGGGAGTATTTGCAATGGTTTCTTCAGTAGTGACTTCAAATGACCTATATGCTTCTGGAAGACTTAGTGAGGAATAAATTGAAAATATTCCTTTTAAATTGAGGGGTGCTTGAAGTTTAGTAAAAGTAGCACCAAGTTTAACAGTGAAAGAATTATCTTTCAATGAACTTGCATCTTTTGGAAAAATATTGCCTGCCTTATAAATAACAATTTCTTCCACATTGTTGTCATTCTTGGACAAAGTATTAGGTTTGGTTACTGAGGGAAAGATTTTCTGCATGGATGGACTATGAATAGTTACATTTATAATGTGATTTAAGTCAAATTTAGTAGCTAGGTCTTGATCAGAAAAAATAGCTATTTTTTCTTTCATCATAAACCCCATGTTAAGAGACTTTTGTAGGAGAAAAGGCTTTCATGATTGTTCTCTGAGGTTCAGAATATGTTTGATCTGTATCAACTTTAGGAAGATCAGTAGTTTCTCTGTTTACTAAGGACAGTGAATTAAATTAACTGCTTATAGGATTGTCTGAAGAAGAAGTAGAACCAATGGGAAGTTTAGTTGAGGTCTAGAAATAAGCCTTGAGGCCGTTCTTTTTAAGGGGTCTATCACCATTATTAATAGAATTAGGGTACATTCAATTGTTGACTCAAACTTATTTGACCATAGAATTGAAGGATTAGCCAAGAAGTTACTTGTCACTGGGTCAGAGATTTCAAGATTTTTAGTTAAGTCATAAGGAATGAACATGGGCTTTTCTCGGATTTGTAGAGCTAGAAATCCTCTCAGTTTACTATTGTCTTCTGACAGTATAGAATCATCCACTCTCAGCTGAGAGAATAGTAACATCATTCACAGTGTCAACTCTATTCACTGGTGAAGAAGAAATTGAAGCCCTGTTGTTTAAAATTTCAGTTTCTTCATTGGTAAAAGGAAATTTGCCATCAGGAATGATACTGAAATCAATCAAAGGAATAATGCTGTCCCATGAGTGTTGTGACTCTGCCATATTAGTTTTACTATTAATAGTTTTACCATTAACATGGTCCACTCTGGATGATAAGATGTTTTCTGATTGACCTTGAGCATCAGTGTTATAAATAGCAGATGAAGTGTCTTTCCTGTAGCATTGATTTCTATTTTTTAATGGAGAGGTAATCACAATAGGATCAGTGGGTTTATCTGGGAACATCATTCTCTCAACCATGGTTACTGTTATTTCTGAGTCTGGAACAAGAGTATTTTCTATCTTTTTGTCTTCAGAGAGAATGATGATGGTATCATTATCTTCTAGACTAGAGTATCCCTTTTCAGAGTTGTTTTACTTATAAACTTGTGAAAATTCTCACTTTCATGAGTTTCAGAGTGACTCATGGATTTGAGAGCCCTAGAATTCATATTGTCATTAGAACTTTTGGGAACAGCAACATCAAGGTCAGAACCAATGAGTTCCTCTCTAATTATCAAATTTTGCAACATTTCTTTAGTTTTGATCTCAGTTGGGGTACCTTGAGCTAAATATTCAGAAGCATCAGCACTGGAGTAGAATGTATGTGACCCAATGATTTTGGGCTATAATTGGCAGTAGTCCTCTTGATAATACTCTGTTTCCCCGAAAATAAGACAATGTCATATTAATTTTTGCTCCCAAAGATGTGCTAGGGCTTATTTTCAGGGGATGTCTTATTTTTCCATGAAAAAGAATACGGTACACATTTATTGCTAAATGAAAATAAAGGAAATTTATTACCTCTATACAGTACAGTAGTACGGTAGTTGTCAACACAAACCAGACAAACTGTGAATTCTACAGTATCAAGAATTTACTCATTTATTCAATGATAATCATGTCATCATCTTCTGGAACATCATCATAACAATCCAATTCCTGAATTTCCTGGTGAATTTCTTGTGACTCCATTTCTTTCAGAATCAGTGGACCAAATCTCTCATGTTTAGCCTGGGGGGGGGGGGGCTTATTTTCAGGAGGATGCCTTGTATTTCACTCAGAAGGAAACCTGTAAGTAGGTCTTATTTTTGGAGGATGTCTTATTTTACAGGAAACACGATAGGATTGTTTTTTCCCTTCTGTGGTTCAAGAACATATTCATTTGCAGCATACTCAGGAACTCTGTCATCAAGAACAGTGCTTATTAAATATTTATTATTTGGAATATTTTCACCACCTAAAGCAATATCTGAAATGTTTGATGTAATGGAAACTACTTCATATACAGGGCTTATAAATTCCTTCACAAAATAACTGTGTGCAGATTTTTTATTAAAAATAGTATTCCCTATGTCTTTTATTAAAGTATTGGTGTTTGGTGAAATAATGGCTTTGTGAGATGGAGCATTTCTTTCCTCAAATGGAATGTTATTATTAGTCTTCGCTGTAGTATCTTTTTTCATTTTAACAACTGGATCAAATTCAGAATATTTAGATAAACTTACAGAAGTTGTGGAATCAGGAGAAAGGGTTGATTTCCATTGTAATTCATATGGAGCATTGTGATCCGAACCTGCTGTGCCTATGGCTTCATCAGAAGAAACAGAGTTTTTATCTTTTTGCTTTATAGTCTTTTCCAGAATAATAGGGGAATCAGCTGGATAGAGACTTTTTAAATTGGGGGAAGCTTGAAGTTTAGCAGAAATATTAAATTTATTAATAAAAATATTTTTTGATGTCCTTGAGTCTTCTAAAACAAAATTGCTTGATCCAGAAACACTGAGTTTCTCCTCCTTGTTGTTATTGCTCTTGAAGAGAACACTGGGATCAGGGGTAGAGAGAAATGTTTTTTCTAAAGGTGGAATGAGTACTGTTGTATTTATAATGGGGCCTGAATTGAATTTAGTAGCTTTGTCTTCCTCAGCAGAGAGTTTAACCATTCCCCTTACTTTAGAAGGGAAAGGGCTTATTTGTCTAGGTGAAAAGATTTTCATTATCATGCTCAGAGGTTGGGCATCTGTCTTAACTTTAAAATTATCAATGTCTCTCTCCACAGTAGATGTTGAAATAGCCTTCTCATCTGTGGAACTTCTGGTAAAAGTTATTGAGTCAATAGGTAAAATAATGGAATCCAAGGGGTGGGGCTGAAGGTTTCTTTGAATTTGAATGTTCTGATTTTCTGAAATATCAATTCCATGAATAAGATCAAGGTATTCGGCCACTGTCTCTAATTCTCCTGACTTTGAGGAATCAGTTAATAAGTTATCACTTATTAGGATGGAATCCTCATGTGAGACTTGAGGCATGAGAATGACACTTTCACTTGTTAGTAGAAATGAGAATTCTCTAGACCTAGCATTATTTTCATGAGGTTGTATAGAATCACCCCCTTCATAACTGTTCTGAAGGGAAGGAACAGGGATATCAGCCATAATCTCATCTGTCTTCACAGCTGAAGAAGAAATTGAAGGCTTGTTTTTTGTATTTTCAGAATCTTTATCAACAAAGGGAATTTCATTACCAAGATTGACATTGAATGTACCTGAAGGATCCGTGGCATCTTGTGAATGGTAATTTTCTGCTTTAAAAGTTTTGTATTTATTATATTCTGACTTGGGTGAAATAGTGGATTTCCTCTGCTCATAAAAAGCAGTGTCTGGGGCATATCTTCTATAGAGTTGGCCTTTCCATATTATTGGAGTTGCACTTATGGTGATATCAGAGATTTCATCTGAGAATGACCTGCTTTCTACTATAGTTTCCATTGATTCCACCTCTGGAGCATTGATTTTCTCAGTCCATTTGCCTTCTGGGAAAATGGTGATGATGTCATTTTCAGGTAGGGTACTACTTTCCAGAGTAAAATAACTTGGAAACTTGGAGGAAATTTTTTTATTTCCATCTGTTAAGGAGTGAATCAAGATTCTAGGTGATGTACTTTTGAACTTAGTGGTATAATCTTTGAGAAAGCGGCCATCTTTGTCAGAATCAAGGTTTTCTTTTTTTGAGATAAGAATTTGGTATTTTTGTTTAATTTTGAATTCTTCAGGATTTTCATTCAATAGATTCTCAGTGGCATGTGCAGTTGGGAAGGGAGAATGAGATTCAAATCTATGGAATCCTTGAAGGAATGTAGGTGGTTTTTTTATGGGGCTTTTTCCTTCTTGTCTAACATTAAAGGTATTTTCCTCTGATACATATTTAATAGTACTGTCATCAAGGCCAATAGTCAATAGATTCTTATTATTTGGATTATTTTCTTCTGCTGGAAAAAACACATCTGACTCTGCTGAAAAGTCTTCATCTTGATTTACATTGTCTTTTTCTGTAGAATCTACATATCTTTTTTCATTTATAATATTCCTTATGCCATCCAAAAAGATAATGTTATCAGGTGAAAGGATTTCTTTATCAGGTAGGACAATCATATCATTAGATACAATAGACTCATCAGTCATTTTTATGTTGCTCTCTCTCATATTGAATGCTGGATTAAGTTCAGAATGATTGATTTTAATAAAATCAGCAATAACATCAGTAGGAGGAAGAATTGGTTTCAAGGGCAGATGATATAAGTTATCATAAGAGTTTGTAATATACTTCTCTAAGTTATCATTATCAAGAGAAAATGAACTACCAGCCATGGCCTCTGTCAGCTTTGTTGTGCTCACTGTGGAATCAGGATAAAATATTTCTCTTAAAGTTCTAGGTGCTTTCTGTTCAGAAGAAGCAACATCAGGCTTAAGGATGAAAGAATTAATGTCCAGTGAATTTATGTCTCTCAAATTAATGGGGTTTCTGGTTTCAGAAATATGAGATTCATCTTCTAAAACAGATGTATCTTTCCTGAGGAATGCATTGGCCTCAGTTTCTGGGATAGTGGTTTCTTTTGCAGATGGATCAATAATTGCTTTTTTTTCATGGTGGCTTATAGCAAGGTCAGAAGTTTGATTTATCTGCCCTTTATTGTAGATTATAGGTTGAAGGGCTATATCAGGTGCAAAGGCTATAGTGTCAGTTTTATCATTAATGCCCACATTTTCAATAGTAGGTATATCAGTGACTATATTTATAGGATTCTCTGAAAAAGTAGTAGAATCTTCTAGAGAAACAGAGGAGACCATAGAGAAGAACTGAGGATCACTTTGCAAACTTTTAGCTTCCGTATTTTGGTCAGTAATAATAGAGTCTTCACCCAATGGCTCTGATACCTGTAGTGCCACTGATTTGTCAGCTAAAAAATAATCATTTTCACTAAGAGCAATTGCAGTTCTCAGTCTATTCTTATTTGGAATATATAAAGATTTTAACTTTATGTATGGGAAACCATCTACTGCAGATATGATTAATTCATCATTTTCATTGCTTTTCATTGAGTCAAAGGCAGTGGCACTATGTGAAACAGTGGTGGCATTTGTTGGCATTTTGTTGGCATTATCAGGATTTAGAGAAGCTATTGAAACTGCTTTTATTATACCCTTAGTGACTTCACCAACATAGGAGATATTCTCAACTTGGGAGGCAATGTCTTGAGCCAAGGGGTTAATGTAATTCTCTGAAGGTATTATTTCAGAGAAGTCCATTTTGTTTTCATTGGCTTTTGATTTTTCTGATGTGATGAAGTCTGCCAACTCAAGGGTACCTGTGTTATGAACATTAGATGAAATGATCTTCCTGTAAGAATGAACTTGACTTTTTATGGGGATGGAAATCACAGCATTGTCACTGGGGACTGTGTTAAAATTTCTGCTTTTTTCCTTGGTAATTGTTTTTCTGTATGGTGCAAAGAAATACTTCATTTTTTTATTTCCCAAATCAGAAATTTCAGGGAGAATGAGGTCACCCTCTTCACTTAGCATGCCCTTTCTTACAGATGATTTATCTTTAAACTTAAAAGCCTCATCTTCATCAATTAGAAAAGGCACCACAGTTTCCAGATGCTGAGTGTTTGAGTTTTTTATGTAATCTTTGAGAGAAGTGTCAAAGATATCAGAGTCAGCATTTTCTGCTTTGAGAATAAAGGTTTGGTAATTTTCTTCAGTTTTAATAAAATTATTGCTTTCCTTACACTTTATATAATTAAGAACAGGATTTATGGTATTAATATAGGAAATAGTATTAATAGGGTTGGTATTGGAAATAGCTTCATTGACGTTAGTGGCAATCATGATGGATTTGGAATCAGCCTTGTTATAAGTATTCAGAATAGGAATAATTTCAAAGTCATTCTTATTTTTGTCAGAGGAAATGCTCGGTGTTTTAGTATTAACTGGAGTTCTTTCATGATTTTTCATGTCCATAGCATCAATCACAATAGAATTGTCTCTCTGTAAAAGACCAGGCATGTTGATTATAGTTTTTCCATATCTTTCCAGGTAAGTAGTGTCAGTTTTAATTATGTCTTCGTCTTCCATGTCGGGAACATCAAGCAGAGTTGTATAATTTTCTAGGATATCTGTGGCATCGGTTTTTTCTGTATCACCTTTTTTCATAAAGGTTGAGGTGTCAATAAATGATATGCTTTCTGGTTCTGCTTCTTCCTCAAGAGTAGTGCTGTAAGTTCCAAGGGGGTTGTTTGTATTTGATATGGCAATGGTACCCTCATCTGCAGAAGTAGGGAACTCATTCTTAGTACTTTGGATGTATGCAGCAGATTTAGAGGCAAAGAATGGTTTAGATCTTCCAGTGGCTGGGAAGAAGGGTTCAAGACCCTGGTTTGCTTTGGAGTCTCTCTGTAAGGGGGTAATTGCAATGGAATCAGATTTATACTGGTGGGTGGTCATGGATACAGGTGCTGAGATGCTATTATCTCCAGAAACAGTTATTCTGCTCTGTGTAATTCTGGGGTTGGTTGCAAATCTGGAAATTGTGGTACTGACAGTAGAAGTATCCTGCATAGCAGCAGATAAGGGTGAAGCATTGCTCTTTGGAATCTTTGCCAGAGTAGAATTGTATACTGTACCCTGAGCATAAGCAATGCTAGCTGAAGTCTGATTAGTTGAAGGATTACTTGGTACATAATCCCATATTGGCTACCATTATATATGTTAGCTTGAAGAGACTCTGAGCAATTTCTCTTTAAAAGAGATCCAGAGAGCCTTGTTACTCTATAAATAGCCCCAGAGTAGCTATTTAAATTGTCTATAGGTGCAGATATTTATTTTGTTCTTAGGAGGGAAAAGAGTTGATTTGATATTGGCTGTCTGACAAGGACAAAGGTGGATTGGCAGACAAATACAGATTTGTCTATTTCCTAACTCCATCATACTAAAGGGAAAGAAGAACAACATTTTTGTGATGTTCCCCTTGCAAATTACATTACATTAAAAACTTGAAATTAATAGTTACTGTGTTAAATTGATCAATAAGCATTATGAAGGTCTCTTTATCCATTGGTTTTCAAGTTAATTAAGTTATAAATACACACTATTAATGTAAAAAGGAACAACTAGTATGTTAAGATTAAGTATTCTCTGTAAATATATTGTAAATCCAGGTAACTCAAAGTAAACATTCAGTAAGGAATTTCTTACAATATAAAAAATATAGAGAAAACCCATTCAAATCTTATACTATCATGCGTTATAACTTCTATTATCTTTACTTCATTATGCATATGATTAATTTTAAAAGAAGGAAATTTATAAATAGAAAATAGAATTTCAAATATACAATGATGTTTGCTTAGCAAAATATTCTCTGATGATTGGAATCTATTCTTTCTCTTCATCTAATTTTTAGTTTCATAAAGATACTGTTATACAAAAATACTGAAACTTACCGGGATGTAGGCGACAAAATTCAAGATGGTCATAGTCAGAACTGGGATCTTCATTTTGTCTTGCTACTCCTGCAATGAAGGTGCAAAATTGTCTTATGTTACCTTAACATAAAAAAAATAATTTGTATTTTATTTTAATTTTATTGACATTAACTAAAATGATGACTTACCTAATAAGATAAACATAGTGCTTAAGTAATTTTAATGCTTTATTACAAACAATAGTACTGGGATAGAAAAATTGTGAAGGTCAATATCATTTTAACCAATCAGAGCAAATAGGAAGAACTTTGACTATCTTTTATAACTTATAGGGAATCAAGGAGTAAACAATCAGACTAACAAACACATTTTGGACAGAATACTTAAGTGAGGACTTCATCATATAAATTCACCTTTGTTCTCATGTTAATAATTATCTATTTGTTACATTTTCAGGGTCATTTAGACAAAAGTTTATTTATTGAACCTCTACTCATCCAGTGTTTTAAATCTATAAAAAATATATAGATTTCTTAAAAATAGTTGTAAGAAAGAATAGACATTTGATGAAAGAATGAATGGCTCCAAACTCAGTTTATTCAAACATTTACCTTGCAAAGGATCTCTTCTTCCCACTATCTTCTAGCTTGGTTCAGCAACAGCATGAAGATGAAATCCTTGCCAAAAACGTCTAAATCTAAGAAACAGGCTCTGCGCTCTTCCGTTTTTATTTCAATGGAGAGAGAAAAAGCTTCACATATAAGGGATTTCTTCTGAGCTAATCCCAAAACAAAAGAAAGGAGAAGGCGTGGCTGTTGGCTTTTGTAAAGCATCTCTCAAGCTAATATGGTAGTGACTCTATTAGCTTATCTACTTGAAAGGGGAAAGGCTCATGTTTTAAATAATATCAAGCCTTTTAAAAATTAACTCTCTAGCCTCTACTGCCATGTCCTCCCAATTTTCCTGTTACTTTTTAGAAAAACTGATTCTTCTTCTGCTTCCATAGCAAAAGTTGGATTCACTATAATATCATTTAACATGTATTGCCATTTAATAGCTTACATTGGGGTTCATCCTATGAGGTCTTGGTTTTGGTAAAAACAGAATTCTATTTTTGTTGAGTGACAATTATGTTTATAATACAGAAGAAGAATACATTTTAAAAATATCAGGCTTATGCCAATGTCACTAATCATCAGAGAGATGCAAATTCAAAAAAAAAATGAGATTTTGACTCACACCTGCCAGAATGGCTACCATCAATAAATCAACAAACAAGTGCTGGTGAGGATGTGGAGAAAAGGGACTCCTAGTCCTAGTACACTGCTGGTGGGAATGCAGACTGGTACAGCCACTATGAAAAACAGTATGGGATTTCTTCAAAAAAATTAAAAATAGAAGTGCCTTTGGACCCTGCAATCCCACTTCTTGGAATATCCTCAAGAATCCCAAAAAATAAATTAGAAAGAATATATGCACCTCTATGTTCTTAGCAGCATTATCCATAATAGTAAAGATCTGGAAACAGTCCAGGTGTCCATCACTAGATGAGTGGATAAAAAATCTGTGGTACATTTATACAGTGAAATACTACTACATGGCTGTAAAAAACAAGGAAATATTACCCTTTGCAACAGCATAGGTAAACCTATGTTATTTTTATGTTAAGTAAGCCTATGATCTTATTATGTTAAGCAAAATAAGCCAGTCAGAGAAGGACAAGTACCACATGATCTCACTTATATGTAGAACCTAATGAGAAATGGATGAACTAAATAGAAACAGAGGCATGGATGCATAGAACAGACTGACAGCTGTCAGATGGGAAGGAGGAGTGGGGACTGGATGAAAGAGGTGAAGGGATAAGCCAAAGAACATATATACATGACACAGACAATGGTGTGGTGATGGCCAGAGGGAAGTGGGGGTTTGGGCTGGATAGAGGTGGGCAAAGGTGGAGGGAATGGGGACATCTGTAATAGTGTCAACAATAAAAGTAAAGTAAAAATAATAAAAAATAAAAATATTTAAAAAATAACAACCTTTTTTTTCTTTGTACATGATTTATATAATTGCCATGCTGACCTCTCAGCCATCTGCTTCCTTTGATAAGCTTAACACTGGTTAACAGAACAATTAACTCCAGTTTCTGAAGCGAATTTTCTATTTATGTGGACTCCACCAAAATGCAATATCTCTTTTGTGTCTTTTGCTATTAAGGTAAGTCAGTGGTATATATTTGAAAGCCTCTATAAAAAATCTGCACTTGAATTGTTATTGACTTTCAGTTTGTGCTAAGCAATAATACCTTTATAAAATATATATAGAGTCCTTTTGAACTTAATTGGCTTTTTATCACCTTTCATCTGAAGATATCTTAAAGTTTACTTACTGGCAATTACAAGTGTTTTTAAAAAAACATATATCTTATTGATTTTTTTTTTTTACAGAGAGGAAGGGAGAGGGATAGAGAGTTAGAAACATTGATGAGAGAGAAACATCAATCAGCTGCCTTCTGTACACACCCCCTATTGGAGATGTGCCTGCAACCAAGGTATTATACATGCCCTCTATTAGAATCGAATCTGGGACCCTTAAGTCTGCAGGCCGATGTTCCATCCTGAGCCAAATTGGCTTGGACTACAGCTGTTTTTTTACCCTGCATATTTCTTTCATATTATGTGACCCTGAAAATCAATAATGGTTATTATATGTGGGTTTTACTAGGTAGAAAGACAAAGTCAAATTTTTTGTAGTTTTTATTTTTTTAAGTTTCTTTATTCTCTGGCTCATTCTAATACTTTTTTGTAGTTGACATTCTTCTATTATGCATTGGAACAAGTACTGAATTTCCAAAGTGATGTCCAAGACTGTCACTGAATTATTCTTTTTATCAGCAGACTATTGCTGCACAAAAAAATATATTTATATTATAAATTACCTTCAAGACAAAAGCAATGTGCCATGAGTTGAACAATTATAATGTTATCATTTTAGCAGCTTGAAAATACCATTCCCGTGACATTGAGTATCTGTCTTTAAGGAAACTGAATTGTTGGAAAGCTTGTGCAATAATACATACGTAAGGATGAAATGTTCATTCAATTAAAGTTGACATTTGCAGGTCTTTTCATTTCAAGTAAGCCTCCAGACTCTCACTCAAAATCCCAGGTTGGCACTAATACATCTAAGATCTAAGTTAGCTAAGATTTCTGCCTCATAGATTTCCAAATGTGAACCTGGAACAATGAGATCAAAGCTTTGTTAGGAAACTTTATCTTTTTCTGTATTCTAAGTAGTCCTAATTCATTGTCCCCCTTCATCCAGGTGAATACTTCATTTGTTTTTTCACATACTATCTAGTTAACAACCTACTCACTGTTTCTGGAATTCATTCTCTATAATGAATAAGTAGGCTAACACCAGTGCTACTGTATTATGCTAAAATAATCACATTGAAGCAGGAGCTACAGATTAGAAAACAGGTTATTAGTGTCCACATGTAATTATGATCCTAACATGACAAAAATAAAGCCTAAAAGCCCTAATTTATTTTTATAGAATGCTTGTTTTGTTTTATTGACTCCCCAAGTTTATCAGTAGCATATATTTAGTGGATGAGAATATTTTGGTTCAACAAGTTCTTAGTGTCTGTGAAAGGCACTGGTGGAAAAATAGAAATAGATAGATATGATACATTCTCAAAGAACTTATAATCTATGTCAGGAGGAAACAAATGTATATGATAACCATGTCCATATCCATTTGTTTATTTATTCATTCAAGTATTAATTGAGTGCCTGTTAGCTTTAAGGCCATGATTTAACATTTATATACTTTACAGAGTGATCACCACAATGTCTAGTAACCTTCCCTGAACATTGTTATTATGATTGTCTATGCTGTATATAATATCACCATTAAATTTTCTTTTAATCTTTTAGACTCAAGAGTGTACTGCACATTGTTTCTAATTTTTATCAGTGATCAATTTTTTTTTTGTTTCAATTTGAAGGATGTGGCTTTCTGAAAGTCCTAGATTTATGTGGAGACACTTAGTTCAACTGCTTTTCTGCAGTATGCTCAATGCTCATTGTTATGCCATCTTCTGATTTTTAAAATTTAAATCCTGAATTATCAAGACCAACCATGTTCTTCAGGGCAGCCGAAGAGTCCATGCACATCTCTTCTTCCTAAATTTCATTTCCATTTGTATTGCATGGTTTTTCTTTAGTATTATTTTCTTCTGAAGTCAGCTATAGATTTAAAAGTATGTTGATTAGACTTAATTCAAAATTTCTTAGTATCAAACATTTAATATATATTTTATATGGTCTTAGAAGTAGGTAAAATGGAAAGGACATTTCATTTTATGTTAGTATGACCCTTTGTTTTCGTTTCTCTAATGTCTTCTTGTGGAGCTTGGCGGATAGGAATTTTCACCCAAACTTTATTTGTTTATAGTTGTTACATTCCATACATCTACCTTGTCAAAGCAAAAATTGCAAGACAAATTTAAACATATAAGAAATACTTCATTCAAGACTATTGCAATGACCAAGTCTGCTGAAACAAAAGGAGAGAGGTTTTTAAGTGCTGGAATGAGCTAGTGGAAAGTACTAGAGGATGTTATCAGAATGTTGATAAATAGGATGGGATGTGTTGAACACTGTAATTCTTGAGTTTGTAAATATTTTTAATCTGTGACTAGATCATTTGCATTTGCTTATTGGTGCCTATCAAACTTAGGCTTCTACCTTTCTATAGAGGCTGAGAGATAGAGGCATTATCTTTCTTGGCTTTCCAAGTCCTTAAGAAAGACATTTTCCCTCTTACCCTTTGAGACAGTATGGAGGGACCTGGAAAGTATATATTATGCTAAGCAAAATAAGCCAGTCAGAGAACGACAAATAGTACATAATCTCATTCACATGTGAAATCTAGTGAAAAAAATAAACTGACAAAAGAGATATAGCCGAAACCGGTTTGGCTCAGTGGTAGAGCGTCGGTCTGTGGACTGAAAGGTCCCAGGTTCGATTCGATTCCAGTCAAGGGCATGCACATTGGTTGTGGGCACATCCCCAGTAGGGGGTGTGCAAGAGGCAGCTGGTCGATGTTTCTCTCTCATTGACGTTACTAGCTCTCTATCCCTGTCTCCTCCTCTCTGTAAAAAATCATTAAAATATATTTTTAAAAAATCTTTATAAAAAGAAATAGATCCAAAGGCCTGAAAACATGGAACAGACTGACAAATCTCAGAGGGAATGGGGGAGGGGAGCGTGGGAAGAGATTAACCAAAAAATGTATATGCATAAGCATAACCCATGGTGAAGGCCCGAGGAAGCAGGAATGGGATGGAGGGGTCAATGAGGAAAAGGAGGATATTTGTAATACTTTAAACAATAAAAATAAATAAGTATTAAAAAAGAAAAGAAAGACATTCCTGGGTTGTAAAGTTGAAAAGGCTTTTAGAAAGATGGCAGTATCTCAAAGTGACAGAGAAAGAATTTAGAATTGCTAGTTTTCTACAGAAATGTTCTAAGGCTGCAGGGATCTAGAATCAGGAAGAAACCTGTCTAAAGTTAAGTTAAGCTTGGTAATCTTTAAGTATTGCACATATTGGGAGCTTTTTAGAGGGAAAACCATATTTTGAACTCATTTCCAAGTATGTGAAAGTAATACAAATGCATACAGGAACAAATGATTTTCAAAATGATTTATTGAACAAGAGCTGAATAAGTAAAATTGACCACATTTAAGAGGTGAGAATGAAAAGCAAAACTAGAAAGGTCATTTCTGAAATGCGATTACAGTCAATTTCTTGAGGCACTATTGGCAAAAGCAAAGGTCAGAAGTTTAATATTTAGGTAAATCAGAACTTACAAAAGAATCTTGAGAAATATCAAATTAATTCCTATAGTTCTACAAAAATAAATTCCCACAGTCCTATAAACTAGCTCCTAGTTGTTTTTCAACTACTTTCTATTTCTTAGATGAAATTAATTCCATTCTTCTTGCCCTCCCCTGCCCCTAGCACCACTTCATTATTTCCTAACAGCTTACAATTCTACTTTCGACTAAAACATGCCCACGTATATGGTTTATGTTAAGAGTAAAGCATAGTTAGCTAGCTATGTTTAAGGCCTAGTCCCTTATTACTATGAGCTAGAATGTTTTTATCTACCTTAAAAAATAGAACCTTATAAAAAATTTGATGATTATATGTGCCAGCACTCTTATCTCTTAAGTAGTCTCAGATCTGCTCCTTCTACCTTAGTTTTATATTGTGGTTCTATAAATTAGACTAGCTTCCAGTTCTGCAAGCTATAATCATGGTAAGTGCCTTGTACATTTTTTATCTTTTATAATGTATTTTTATTGTGTTATTTCTATGCTTAGGTATGTTTAGATACACAAATACTTTTGTGCTACAATTGCATGCAGTATTAAGTACAGTAACATGATGTACAGGTTTATAGTCTAGGAGTGTATCTATAATTTAGGTGTGTAACTAGTCTATACCATCTAGGTTTGTATAAGTGCACTCTATGATGTTTGCAAAATAACCTAAATATACATTTCTCAAGACATATCTCCATAATTAAACAGTGGCTGATGTAGTCTAGTCAAGCACAACTGCTTACAATTTATTGATTATGATACTTATATTGTTTTTGAGCTTGTATCCTGCCAATTCCCTTTCTGAATTACCATCTAGATGTTTTCACACCTGTAGCTTCAGACTCTTCTATACCACCCAAATATTTTGTTTAAAAATATATAGTTTCTAGAGTAAAGCTCAGTAATCTTTATTTTGAAAAAAGAAGCCAAGTGATTGTAATTCAACTGTCTATTAAGCTACCTTTTGGGGTTACTATTCTAGAATTCTAAGCTTTCTGATTGTTGATAGAGTACTAACACATTTGAATTCTAGTCCTGGTTTTGCCATTATGTGTTCTGAATTTGAACAAACCCCATACCTCTGTATCCTATAGGTAAAATGGGAGAATATCTGCTCTATTTCACAGGATTGCAAAAAGTCGTAATTTATGCCAATGAGGAGTAACTAGCTACTATGCTTGGAGACATCCAGAGCACTGTTGAATTCCCCATCTAATTCTTTGCACATTGTCATTTACCTGCCACTGAGTTGCTTGAGATGTGCCTTTGCATTGCTTTCACTACGAAGAATTGTTAGTGCCAGTTGTAGGTCTATTGGCTGTGGCTGCGGTGGTGGATGGTGGTTGTGTGCTGCTCTTGGCAACAGAAGTGGCTCCAAATGGATTTGTGGTGCTTGCAGGGGCAGTGGTAAAAATACCGGTGATGGTTTTAACTTTGTTAGTGATAGTTGGTGGGGCAGTGGTGGTTCCTAAAGAGTTGCAGTAGCAGAATCTGCTTCACGTGTGGAAACTGAAGTGGATTCTGTAGATTCTGCAGGAGTTGTGATAGCTGCAGCATTTTGTGTAGGGGGGATACTGTCATCTGCTGAGGAACTACTGACCTCATCAGAGGAGGCAGAGGTTTTAGATATTGGGGTGATAGTAGAAGCTGCAGAAGTATTGGCATTTACAGATGTACTAATGACCCTATTCATGGGAGTGATACCTTTGGAAGAACCAGGTCCAGTGGAGACAGAAGTAACTGGGATGGTGGTAGCAGTACCTGGTATACTCGTACTGGCACCTATTGTGGCACCTGAGGCTGATGGTGTGGTTGCAAGACTTGTGGAGGCTGCGGTTATTGCTGTGGTGGCTGCTGTAAGAATTGTGGATGTGGCTGCAGAAGCTGTTAAAGTCGTAATTACAAGTGTGGTGCCTGTTTCTAAGATTGTGGAATCAGCTGAAGAGGCTGTGGTCTTGATGGGTGCAGCTGTGGCACCTTCAGCGGGAGTGGTGGCAGCTTCAGTGGTTGCATCATTTGGTGCTACAGTGGTAGTCTCTTCCCCCAGATTTGTAGCTCCTGAAGGCTGGGTGGTGGTTTCACCCAGACTGGTCAACAAACTAGGTTCAGCAGTAGAGGCTGACATCCCAGGGGTTGAAGTAGCAGCACCTACTACAGTTGTGCTGGCATCAGCAGCAGTAGCAGCAGCAAAAGTATCACTGCTGGCTGAGGTTGTGGCCGTACCATTGGTGGTTGTATCCAGCTGTAGGCTTGAAGTGGCTGCTGCTATGGTGGTGATTTTTTCCACAGGTGCTGGGGTTGAGGGGCCAGTGGGTGTAGTAGCACTGGATGTGAAGTCTGTTTCTAAGGTTGTGAAGTCTGTTGCACCAGTTGTGATCCCATCAAATGAAGCTGTGGTGGCCATTACAGTGGTGGTGTCATTGACTGACTCAGTAGTTTCTTTATTCACTGGGGTAGCAGTCTTAGTGGTTGTGTCCACGGCTGTTTCAGTGGCGGTCTCATCCGCTGGTGTGACACCAGAACTGGATGCAGCTGTGGTGGCAGTACCAGGGATGCTGGTGGTTATAGAACTTGTTGCAACTGGGGTACTGAGACCCAAAGCAACTGTGTTTGTGGTGGCAGGAGCAAGAGTGGTGGCCACACCAGCTGATAATGAGGTAGCCTCAGAGCTGGTGGCACCGATCCCTAGGCTTGTGGAAGGTGCTATAGTTGTGACTCCAACACTTGAGGAGGGTGTGGATGTAACAGTGGTGGCAGTCAGCGCAGGGGATGGAGCACCTGTGTTTGCTGATGTTGTAATGGCAGCTTGAGCAGTGGAATCATCTGGGGCAGTAGCATCATCTTCTGTGTTTGCTTCAGTTTCTGAGGCCCCTGTGCTAAAATCAGGTGTAATAGTGGAGGCAAAGGTTGAGGGAGTGGTGGAACTGGCTTCTGGGTTTACGGAAGTTGTAGCAATAGAAACAGCAGATTCTTGGGTTGTGGATTCCACTGAAGGTGTCCCCGAAGCCACCAGAGATGTTGGGGCAATTGTAGTGGAGGCAGCACCTATTGCTGAGCTAGTAATAGGTGCTGAGGTCACTTGGACTGTAGTAGCTGCCATTGGGGATACAGTTTCAGGGATTCTGGTGGCTGCATCTGATCCCTGAGTGACAGTGGTTGGGCCTTTAGTTGTAGTACTTTCAGTGCCTGTCGGTCCTTTTGGAGGTCTTGGTTTAGTAGAGGGTGGCTTCTGAGGCAAATGAGGTTGGAGATGCTGCTGCTGGTGTGGGAAGTATGGGAAATTTGGCCATGGTCCTGGTGGAGGTGCAAGAGGTGGATAGAATTGAGGAGTCTTCAATGGGCACTTACGCGATTGGTTTGGTCGTGGACAAGGAAATTTAGCCTGATGATACAGAGATGGCACATGTGATGGAAATGGTATTATAAACTTATGTGGAAGCCTTTTTTGTGCAGCTTGAAGAGACTTGGGTCTTTTGGGGTTAATTAATTTCAATCTCTTTTTTATAGGCATAGATTTCCTTTTTTTAGATCGCTTTACAGTTTTGTCTGCTAGACGGGATGGTCTTTTTACTCTTTGAAGGGATTTAAGCTGATTCACATCTTTCTTAAGAGGTTTATACAGTCTCTTTTTTAATTTACTTGGTCTTTTCTTTACTCTTAGAGCTGTAGGCTGCCCCCCTTTAGGTTGTTTGATAGATTTACTCCTTACAAGAGCTGTTTTTGCAGTCTTTTTACATGCTGTGGGCTGTTTCTGTGTCGGTTTCTTTTGAAATTTTTTCTTGCCTAGAGATTTTTTTGGTCCTACTTGAGAAGATTTAGACAGATTGTGCAGGTTTTTGGCAGCAGGTTTAGATTTTTTCAGGGGTTTCTTTTTGCTGGGATTTTCTTTGGGGGCTGGAGGTTTGCCTTCTTTGGCTTTATTTGACTGATTCCTGGCAATTTGAGACAAGGTGCTTTTAGATTGATTGGGTCTCTTCTTCAAGGCTGGCTGTGTTTTTCGTACTGATTTAAGTGCTTTAGGCTGATTCACTTGTGTTTTAGCAGGTGCAGTAGTGTTTTTGGGTTTCTTTGATGCTTTACTTTTGGCTCTAGATGTTTTCTCCCTTGTTACAACTTTTCTTGGCTGAATGAGTTTTTTGTTGGCATATGTAGACACTTTCTTTTTAGATTCAGTTAAATTTTTCTTTTTAGATTTGGAATCTGCTCCTGTTGCAATTGCCTTAGTTGGATCTTTTTTGACTGGAGTTAATGATTTAGTTTTTTGTTTTGTTAAAGTTTTCTTTTTGGCTAGATTTTTTTGGGGGACTTCTTTAACTGCTTTTGCTCTATCCTGTTCTTTCTTAGCAGATGAAGATGGAATGTTGTGAAATTTTCTTGTTCTTTTATTTAGGGTTAAAGATGTTTTGGGAGAAGCTTTTAGTGCTGTGGGCTTACGTGATTGTTTTTTGGGTAATATAGATGAGGCTCTTTTGAAAGCATTTGGAACTTTCTTTTTAGGTAGAGATGTTTTTGAAGTTGTCCTAGTTGTGGGTTGTTTTAACTGTTTCTTAGCAGGTGTAGATTGGATATTGTTAAATATTTGTGAACTTTTCTTTGAAACTGATATTGTTTTTAATGGTACCTTAGCAGCTCTTGGCAAATTCAAATTCTTCTTGCCCGAGGTAGACAGAGGCTTTTCAGATTTTCGACTTTTCTTTATGACTGAAGATGGTTTCGGTGCTGCTGCAGTCCATTTTGACTGTTTCTTGACAGTTGTCTTTTGACTTTTTTTAGGTTGTGCTAGAGTTTTGCTTGCTCTTAGTGGAGTATTTTGTCTTGTCAAACCATATGAATGGGAGGTCAATTTTTTCCTGGTAGAAATAAGTGTATTTTTTTTAGGGCTGAATTGTATACTTTGTCTTTTTGATCCCCGGACAGAATTTTTATTTTTATTTGATGTCCGATAATTTGGAGCCAATCGGCTAGCTGCTTTGTTAGTTGGTACAGGAGAGGCAGAGGCATGAGGACGAGCTTGAGATTTCCTAATGACCTGGGTGGATAGAGATCTCCTTTGTGATGTCCTGGCTGGGGAACTTTGCACTGGTCGACTGTTTATTGCTTTTCCTATTGCCCACCGTCGTGATTGCTGACTCTCACTGAACTGCAGGGGGACAGAATAAAAGTGAAATATTTAATCCATTATTATTTTCTCTTTGCATTTCAGTTACAGAAACTGGTCTGATTTTTAGGTTGTGAGGTGCTATGGCTTTGAGTATACTATAAATTTAGAATTAATTGTACCATAAATTCAAAACAAGACACAATAAGGGGTGATTAGAGAAAGCACCTGAGCAGTACTTTCAGTGCTTGAGTGTTTACTAAGAAAATCTAACCAAATACAAAAATGTGATTAGATGAAATCCAATTAGTTGGTTTCCTAAAATACCACCAGTAAATCTAATGAAACTTGTTTTTTTCCTTTAAAGACTACAGAGTGAAAATCACTGTCATGTCTTTTAGGAATTAACAAGAAAAATTGTATAGGCAACCATATTACATAAATTTCAGTGAAAGTACAACTTATAAATTTACATAAATGACAAATATTTGAATGCATAAAGTTAGATATTAAACATATATTTTATAACACACAGCTGAATTTCTCTTGCCAATAAAAGCTTTGAGTCATTGAATGCTGTGGGAAGAATTCTACAAAAAGTAATGGTGATGGCAGGGAAGGAAAGGATCCTTGAAGTGAACCATGGCTGGTTAAATAGAATTGAACTGACACTTGAAGCTCACCTATAATTCTAAAAATACTGGATACAATGCTCCCTGTTCAAAGAGAGATATAAGGAACTGGTGAATAGTACATGATTAAATCAGAAGAGCAGAATATGGTATTTAAAAAAACCCCACAAAACTGCAAGAGATATAAAAGGGAAAGGCAGAGACCATAAAATTCAAGACAACTAAGATCCTTCAGAAGAGTATGCAAACCTATTTGAACATGTCACTTTTCAGATAAATCAAAGATAAGAAATATAACACTAAACATTTTAGATACCAATAAAAGAGACTATCTTTCTTTTCACTGTATTATCTCTCTTTTTAAAAAAAATATATATTTTATTGATTTTATACAGAGAGGAAGGGAGAGAGATAGAGAGCTAGAAACATCGATGAGAGAGTCATCGATCAGCTGCCTCTTGCACACCCCCTACTGGGGATATGCCCGCAACCAAGGCACATGCCCCTGACCGGAATTGAACCCGGGACCTTTCAGTCCCCAAGCTGACGCTCTATCCATTAAGCCAAACCGGTCTCGGCTCACTGTATTATCTCTTAAGTGGGAGAACATATTACAGCTTTTGACTGTGAGAGCATAATAATAAGACTCAGAGGCTGAGTAGAAAATAAACTTGAGAGATGCATAAACTCACCCTCATATTTCTACCATCAGAAGGAAATGTCCTTAAATCAAAGGCAGTGGGCCTGGCTGGCATGAATCAGTGGCTGAGTGTTGACCTATGAACCAGGAGGTTACGGTTCAATTCCGGGTCAGGGGCATATGCCTGGTTTGCTGGCTCGATCCCCACTGTGGGGCATGCAGAAGGTAGCCAATGGATGATTCTCTCTTATCATTGATGTTTCTATCTTTCTTTCCCTCTTCCTTCCTCTCTGACATCATTAAAAAAGATTAAAATAGAGGTGGTGGAACATGGACATTAAGAAGTCAGGTTTAGTTTATTCCTCCAAATTTATTTGGAAGTTTTGTCAAGCTTTACCCTCCTCAACTAATAGTCATTCTCTTCTGCTTCTCTTTACTACCTTTCCATGTCTCCCTTTATTTTGCTCCTTCTCAAATTCTGAATAGACATATTTCCATAGGTATTAGAAGTAGAAGGTAATTGTTTATCTTTCTTTCCATCTTATGTGTCTCTGTTCTGATTTTAGAAATACAATGCCATAATCTTATTCCAAACCCCATCCCAGTGTTATGTAGCTCTCAATTTAGGTAGTTCTTCTAGGTTCCAAGTGTATGGAATCTTACCGGGAAACAAATGGCAAAGACCACGATAAATCCATTCAGGACTAAAGTCTTCATCCTGTCCTCTTAACCCCTGTAAGTAAAGAAACAAGAGAAAATACTTGTTATGTGCTTGATGGCGAGAGAATGAGTTTTACTTAACTTCTCAGTGATGCAAAATTAAAATTTTGATAGCAATTTTAAGAATATATGCTATATATACAAAATGGAATACTACTCAGCCATAAGAAAGGATGAACTAGCCATTTGCAAAAACATTGATGGAATTTGAGAACATTATGGTAAGCATAATAAGTCACACAGAAAAAAACTAAGAATGGTATGATTTCACTTATATGTGGAATATAAAAGTGAAACTTATGAACACAAACAGCAGAGTGTTGGCTGCCAGAGGGAACATGGTGGAGGAAAAAAGGGGTCCTAATATGAGATAACAGGAGAAGTTTTGACTTTGGATGGTGGGTACACGGTGCAATATACAGATTTTGTAACATAGAATCCACACACAAAGCCTATATGTTCATGTTGAACAATGTCACTCCAATCAATTTAATTAAAAATATTAAAGAAAAATTCTTTTTAGCATTGGCTGTGTAGATCAGTTTATTAGAGTATCATTCTGATATGCAAGGTTATAGTTTTGATTTCTGGTCAGGCACATCTAAGAAGCAACCAATGAATGCATATATAAGTGGAACAAGAAGTCAATGTCTCTCTGTCTCTCTCTTTCTCTCTCTCTGTCTCTTCCCTTTCTTTCCTCTATCTTTCTCAAATGAATAAAAAACAACAAGAAAACGTTTTTCCTGAAGTTAAACTTAAAAAGTGGATGTGAACTGAAAAGATACATATGTAATTTTAAAGATACCATATTATTTAAAAACAGTAAAAAAAAATAGTTTTTTTTTTAAATTTGGTTTGCAAATGAGACTTCTTTAAATTATTACTACAAGGAGAGCATTATCTTCATTGGGAATGATAATAAATACGTCACCTACCTATTATTCACTCACTGTATACGTATGTGCATGCATGTGTATGCATGTATATGCAGACACACAAAACTACTTGCCTTACCAGCCTTCCCCAACTTCCACCATTTAGGAAAACTGTAGTAGTTATGACATAAAGAGAGTTCTAAGAAGGCTTATGGTATGTAATTATTAAATTGCATGGTCAACTTGTAGAACTCAGCTCCTATATGTATGATGGGGTGACATAGTGTACTATACATATTACTGTGTTGCAAGGACAGGTTTCATGAAGTCCTGAGATGATACTATTTGTCTTTTTCTCTTCTTCATCCTCCAATTTATATTTTTAGTCTATAGGATTCTATACATTTTCTTCTGAAAATATTTTAAGAAATATCCTGCACTTTGCCTTTTGATAATTCATGTTATCATTTTATTCATTTTATTAAATAATCAAATCTATTTTTTACTTTAATGGTCTAAGTTTGAAGAAACCTATGCTATTCTTTCTGATATATATATATATATATATATATATATATATATATATAGATGCAAGTGCATGATGGTTCCATGATGCCAGTTTATTAGGATGAAAAAAAGACTTTTGATACCAGAATCTTATGAAAGAAAAATAAAGGCAGCCTGTACCTATGTTAGGAGCTACCTTAGGGAATCTCAGTAGAAATGAACTACTTCTAGTAGCATGTGGCTTGTGAGAATTATGGCAGGAACTTCAGCTATAATTGTCATCAATGCCAACAGATCAACTTCTACAATACATCATCATAAAAAAAAAAAAAAAAAACACTTGTGAAACCACAGGGTGTTTCAGTCTGAGTCTGAACTAAATTAGTTTACATCATCATCTTTTCTCATAAAACAGTCTCTTCCAAGTGTTTTCCATTGTAGAGAATGGCACATTATTTGGCAGTAGTTTGTATAAGCTCGAGTTAGTCTCGAGTCTCCTCATTCTCCCATGTCCAACAATCTCTAAATCATCTCTATAGTTTACTTCTTAGACAGTGTTTTGAACCAATTCATTTCTCTTACCTTTACCAACAGCACCCTATCTAAGTAAGCATCATATCCTCTTGAGGCACATTTTAACTCAACAAATATTGTTATTTTGTTGGCACTATTCTAGAAGATGAAAATATAGTGTTCCTTACCTATTGGAGTTTTCATTTTCATGATTACCAAAATAGTCCCATAACTGACTCACATTTCTACTTTTAATTAACTACAGTCATTGTTATATTTCTAATATTTTATTATGCTTGTTCTTTGGTTAAAACTTTCACTGGTTTCTTATAGCTCTTTACTATAAGAAGCTTTTAAAGTGGATTATAAGGCCGTTTGCAGTCCTGCCTCTCATTGGTCTTTAGTCACACCTTTCTTAGTCTCACATTATGTGTGTGTTTGTGTGTACATGTGCATGTATGCTTGGGAAACTCCTTTTTTTTTCTCAAGGGCCTTCACATACATTTTCTATTACACAATTCAGTGAAATAAGGGCTTTTGTTCCACTTACATAAGGAAACATACAATCAAGTTAGCTAAAGTTTTGTTAATTGTCAATATAATTCTCATCTTACAGAAGGGAATTCCCTTTAGTTTATGAATCATTAATACATATAGTCTATAGGACTCTATACATTTTCTCTGAAAATATTTTAAGAAATATCCTGCACTTTGCCTTATATTAATGGAATTTTTTAGAGGGTATTTTAGTGGTGACATTGGTTAACAAAATTATGCATATTTCAAGTGCTCAATTCCACAACAAATTATCTGTACACGGTATTGTGTGTTCACCACTCCAAGTCAAGTCTCCTTCCATCACCATTTATCCCTCCTATATCTCCTTTATCTCCACCCAACAATCACTATTGTCCATGTCCATGATTTTTCCCTTCTCTTTTGCTTAATCACTTCACTAGACATGTTTTTGAAAAAGTTCATTTTTCTTATCTTCACCAACAGCACCCTATCCAAGTTAGCATCTTATCAACCTGGGCCACATTTTAACTCAGCAAATATTGTTATGTTGTTGGCAACCTCCCCAGAAGCTATCAACTTGCTCTATATTTATGAGTCTGTCTCTATTTTTCTTGTTAGTTCATTAGATTCCACATATGGATCTATTCCTCTTCTCTTGGATTTTGTGAAACTATCTTATACTGGCTTCCTTTATACCTCTCAAGTTCTTTTTATTTTTATTTATTTTTATTTTTTAAAAAAATATATTTTATTGATTTTTCACAGAGAGGAAGAGAGAGTTAGAAACATCGATGAGAGAGAATCATCGATTAGCTGCCTCTTGCACGCCCCTCACCGGGGATGTGCCCGCAACCAATGTACATGCCCTTGACCGGAATCGAACCCGGGACCTTTCAGTCCGCAGGCTGACGCTCTATCCACTGAGCCAAACCGGTCCCGGCTCAAGTTCTTTTTAAAGTTTGTTTGTGAATTTTCTTTTTCCCTTTAGGGTTCTGATATCAGTGCTATTTTTCTCTCCCCCAATAACAATGTCCTTGTGAAATCTATTGCATTTACTCAGAAACAACATCCATCTATATGCTGACTTGGAAGTTTTTTGACCAAGACTTCATATATCCATCTCTTTCATGAACATTCCATTGGTTGTATTATTGCACCTTTAACCAATCCTATCAAAAATGGAAGCTCTAGCCTCTTCTTGACTAAGAAACCAGGTGTTAATAGAGGAAAGAAGGTTCTGGAGAAAGAGTTCCCTAGAAGCATTGTCATTATCTATACAATTACCTTGAGAGGAGTATGTCTTTGGGATCTTAGTCAGGACTTGCTTCTTGATCCATCCAGTGCCTCTGAGACTTGATGCTTGTAGATATACAGAGAGCTTATTGCATGGTTCTTACATCTAATAAGGCAACAGTGCCTACCCTTAGTACCTCCTACTTTTTGCCTATTGGTTGTGGTAGGGAAGAGTGGGGACTAGGAAAAAAAATCATATGTGGAATTATTTCAGTTTAATCTTTTTAAAATTAGCCCTTTGGACTTTCTGTCCAAAGAACATTGAACATTCTATTTTGTCTTTTACTTGCAAGGGGTAATGATAAAATCTTATAGTAAAATTCATAAAAAACTGATAGTTAACAAATATATAACTTATACATATATCACTCATTTTAAGAAAACTATGATTCAGTTTCCTTAATTGCAGTTATGGAATAATTTATATATTGTCAAACATTTGCAAATCTTTGAAATTTGATCAACTTCATTATTTTGCAGTTTCCTTTAATATTCCAAAGTTTAAGAGAATTGAAAATACAAATATTTGAAAGAATGTAATAAGAGAGTATAATTTTCCCTTCACTGAATTAAAACATATATATATATATATATACACATAAAAGTGCCCCTATTAATGAAATATGCCTAACCCACTGACCCTATCCCACTCCATTGTGGCCCTTTTGACTTAAAATCCCCCCATTTTTAAAAAGCGCACTTTAATCATCTCACAATCTACTTCCTGAATAGATTTTTTTATTGTGATCATGCAATAAGAAATTTAGATGATTTTATGCTGATTTTACCATTTTTACTTATTCACCTCTGTTAAATCACACACCAGAAAAAAAATGTCAAATTTTTCTGATTCTGAACTAAATAACTATGAGAAATCACCAGTGCATTTGAGGTAAAAAAATGCAAAAAAAAATTAAGGGTAATTCTAGAATGGTGAAAAGAATACTGAACTTGGAATCAGAAGACAGTTTTAATTCCTAGCTCTGTCATTTTTGTTCATTTGTGATCTTGATAAACCATTTGTAAATGCCATTTTCTCATCTGTAAATGAGAATCACCTCTTTTCTTATTTACTTGAAAGAGTTAATGGTAGATTAAATTAGAATATTCATTTACTTTGTAAACTCTAGAGCACTATGTGGCAATATTGTTTACAATTTAGCTTGTGTATTGAATTTTCCTTATAATTTATTTTTATAGATTTATACATTTATTTAATATAACTTTTAATTTTAATGTTACTGGATTTGAAATGAAAACTTTGATTCGGTTATTCATTAACAGATATATTTTGGACGTCCACTCTATCGAAGGCACTGTGGATTCAAGGTAGAACCAGTTCCTACCTCAATAGGCTAGGGATTTATTGGAAAGCAGAATAACAGAGTAACTTTAATCCATTGACATCTGGTTAAGTTAGCAAGTACACTTCCACTCCGCATTTCTTTTGGACACATTTTCTTCATTCACCTTCCCCCCCTCCCCCCAATAACCTTGTGATGATCAGAAAGCAATGTTTGGCTGCCCTTGAATGACTGGATGCCTGCGTGATAATCAATTTCATAATGAAGGCTGTGCAATAACAATACACAGTATTGTCTTTTCTGAGAATTGAGGTAACCACTTTAAAGTAAATTATACGTATGCACGACTGATTCACGGATTTGATTCATAATGAGGTGTGACTCCTTTCTCTTTTATGTTCTTCATTCTTTGGATCACTAATCGTAACACTTGTTTATGATGTCAATATTATTTTAGGTGTTTCATTGTACGGTTTTCATTTTGATTGAATATTGGAATATTGTAGAAATGATTTTGGAGGCTAAAGACTTTGGTCTGCGTATTACCAAACACAGTTTATATTTAACAGTTTATACTTAGCAATTTTGTTTAAAAAGGGACCTTATATGGACATTTTATCATATAACATTATGAACTCTATGTTCATATAAAAATTATTCATGTCTTCTCCAATTTGAATCTAAGGATATTCAGAAGTTTTAGAAAAGCTCTTTATGATCATCAATAAAACATAATATGTAGTTTTTAACATGTTATTTATTTATTTTTTTAAATATATTTTATTGATTTTTTACAGAGAGGAGGAGAGAGGGATAGAGAGCTAGAAACGTCGATGAGAGAGAAATATCGACCAGCTGCCTCTTGCACACCCCCTTACCGGGGATGTGTCCGCAACCAATGTACATACCCTTGACCAGAATCAAACCTGGGACCTTTCAGTCCACAGACCGACGCTCTACCACTGAGCCAAACCAGTTTCGGCTGTTAACATGTTATTGATATGGAGGAAATAGGTTGCAAATAATTTCACATTTAAACACTAATCAAGATTAAACAAAATATTAAATCCATGGACATATTTCTGTCAAATTTCCAGATATGAACATGACTTTAGAAATATTTCTATGAGGCTCTAGCTGGTTCGGCTCGATGGATAAAGTATTGGCCTGCTGACTGAAGGGTCCTGGGTTAAATTCCAATCAAGAGCACATGCCTGGGTTGCAGGCTCTATTCCCAGTAGGGGCCGTGCAGGAGGCAGCCAATCAATGATTCTCATTGTTGTTTTATTTCTCTCCCTTCCTCTCTGAAATCAATAAAAGAAATAAATAAATATTTCTATCAGGTTGTTTTGAGAAAAGTTGGAGACTAATTGCTGACATGTGGTTCATATCCAATAATTAAAGAGGGGATTTTCAGGCTAACTTCCATCTGTCCTAAAATGTAACATTTAGAAAATTATTGCCATGCTAGTGCTCAGTAATTAGCTGAATATGACAAGAAATAAGTATTATTTATCTCTTGCTACATATCAATATCCTTGTCCTATATAATCCTTGGCTTGATCACTTGTCCTGTTCAACATTATCTTGGAGATCCTAGCAAGTGCAGTAAGGAATGAAAAAATAAATAAATAAAAGACTAGAAAGAAACAAAGGAAATTCTTACCATTTGCAGATGTGTTTTACATGTAAAAAATTAGACAAATGTATAGAAAAATGATCAGAATACTAAGAAAATATAGCAATGTCATTGTATAAATGGTTAATAAAGCCTCTAAAAGAAAAATCTATGTCCCAATCTTTTTCTTATCTGCATACATATTTTAGAAGGAGGTTTCTCCTGATTTCCGGTAAGATTTTATCTTGTCTAGTCATTTCTCCAAGCAAAACCTAGTGAACTCGGTTTGAATAATGAACCCTTCATCTTAGAATGTTCCTCTTACTTTTTTCCTATTGGGGAGAAACTGAGAAAATTTAAATATGAGTGTTGTTGGCAAGGGTTAACATTGATTAAAAGAAAGTCAAGTCTGTTGACGAAATCAGTTGCTCCTGTGGATTCTTCTAATTTATAATTTTGTTTCACTCTTTCATCTATCTTTTCTTAAGAAAAAGGAAGAATAATTTTATTCATTATAAAATTTTTATTATTTGTATTATTAGTCAAAATCATTAGTTTAAAATTTATTATTGCTGTGGTATATGGTGTGCCAAGGTTATTTTTATTCTTTAAGGTCTTTGTCTTAATCATCCCAACACTGGTTGTAAGAATTTTTGAATAAATAATTCAAAAGAATAATTTTTAAATATGGAAAATAACTATGGTAATGCCAAATATTAATTTTATAAATATTTTTTAACCTTGACTTTAAGAGTTTAGGGGATTTCTCAATGTATTTCTATGAAAATAAACTTAAAATGAATACACTTGACCTTTCAAATATATTTTTGTTCTTTAGTCTTGATTGTTAAGTTTATATCCTTTAGGCTAATAACATGGGCAGCCAGCCACTTCGACAATGTCTCACATTAGGAAGATTAGGAAGAGCACATGCCATCATCTCCTAAACAGTGTGCTAGTTAAGATAATACATAATATTTATATAGCAATTTAGTTGTCATTCTGCTGACATTCAGCTTTCTTTCCTTTAAAACTGAGATTAAGCTATAAAAACCATCCTCCCTTTAAACTTTTAAATTGCTGTGATTGGTAATATGATTTGCAGTAATTTTCTTTTGAGTTTAAAATAGGCCTAACGATATATCACTGACTTTGATAGTTTGATTCATAATTACAATACTAAGAAACTGCTAAGGTAAACATAGTTATTCTAGATTTTTTTGTAAGAAAAGCCTAGGTTTAATACTATTAAATGGGTATTTCAACTTCAGTAACTGACAATCCATACTTATTTGATTATTTAACAAATATTTATTTAACTTCTACATATATTAATTGCATTTTAGAAGACCTGAGAACTTTCAAATATGGTTGTTTTGTACAACGTAATAAAGTGTTTTTCTGCCCTAGCCAGTTTTGTTCAGTGGAAAGAGCATCGTACTGTGAACAAAGGGTCCTGGTTCAATTCTAGTCAAGGGCATGCATCTAGGATGCAGGCTTCTCCCCACCAGGCCCTGGTTGGGGGACATAAAGTAGGAAACAAATCAATGTGTTTCTCTCACATTGATATTTCTCTCTGTCTCTCCTTCTCTCATCCACTCTCTCTAAAAATCAAAAGACAAATATGAATTAAAGTGAGGATTAAGGTGAGGATTAAAAAAATAAAAAAGTAAAGTGTTTTTCTAGATCTCGTTAGACTTGGAAGTTCCAGTGGGCATTTGGCAAATAATTGATAAATGAATGATTATTTGTGAATCTCAAGATCAGATTTCTTTTCTGTGCTAAAGGACTGAATTTCTCATTAGTTAAAAACCTCCTTCACGTGAATGGAACCTAGCATCTGAAAGTAATTGATCTAAATCCAAAATAACAGCTGTCTCCTTTCTTTCCCCATTGACCCCTTTCCAGCCCACTCCTTCCTCACCCCAGGCCTTCACCACATTATTGTCTGTGACAATGGGATGTGCACATAAATCCTTTGGTATGAGCTAGTGTTAATATTTATGAATGGTTTTCTTGTTTCAAAACATTTTGGTTCCCATTTTATTTTACCCACCAGACTGGATGGAAATGCTTTTAAAGTAGTGTCCACATGCTTAAGAGCATGGACTTTAAAGTAAAATTCCCTGCATTCAAATCCCAGCTCTAATTTTTGGGAAGTCACTTATTTCTTTTTCACAATAATAATAATAACAACAATAATATGTAATCCACCAGTATACATTAAATAAGTAAATACATGTAAACAAAGAGAATATTGGTCTACAGTATGTATTGTGTAATTATTGATTGCTTATTATTATTAAATGTTGTTATTTTATATCCCACAACAATTGTCATAGTACCTTGTATATAGTAGTAGGTAAATGTTTTTTTAATTAATGAATTCAATTCTACCTCTTTCACATTTTAAAATTGTTTTTCAATAAATTAGTGTCATAGCAAATGAGGCTTAGTGATGTCATATTTCTGACCAGGCCTTTCTTCCAGACTCTTGCATTTGAGTGAGAGAGAAAGTAAAGGCTCATAAACCACTTCCAATAATAGCACATCTATTGAAGATTTCAGCAAAAGATTTTATGGGTGATCAGTAAGAACTTTGTACGGGTTGAGTGATTTATATTTTGCCTTGGCATGATGTGTTAAATGTGGAGTAAGCACACAAATGACCCACTCATTTTCCTTGCAGTATTTGATTTAAGAAGATTGTAGGTCAAGAGCCTCAATCAACTCCTCTTAATGTTGCCATGGATCTGTTTGTAGTTGTGGTGATCTATAGCCTGCTTGTTCCAGAATTTGCTCCTGTGAATGATCTAAAGTTAGCAATACATTTTGGCACTTAAATTTAATGCTAACTCTAAGGGGCCTCATGATTCCAGAGTCAATTTGGGGTCCTCTGTATTGGAACACCATGACTTAGATCTTCTCTGGTCCAAACGACCAGGCTGATGATTTAGATGTTCCAGTGTTATCCTGGAGAAGACATTCTTAATCAGTGTGAGGCCATGGAGCACTTTGAGAATCTGATGGAATTATGAACTTGGCCCTCAGTTAAACTTGTGTAATCAAACTCACAGTAAATTTGTCTTGGAAAGTCAAGGTTTTAAAGGTCCCTGAGACATATCCACAGACTCTTCTCAAGTTAGATACAGTTGCATTCAATTGGCTTTATTGTACAAGAACAGATATTTAAATGTCACATGAAAGTAGAATGTAAGGAGGGAGAAGGAGCCAAATCTGTGAAAATCTCATTCTCTCTTGACTGAAGGTAGACAGTGGCCAAAGGAGAGTTTGAATTGGTTTCAACAAGGCCTATAAAAAAATGATGACAGTTTAGTTCTTAACCTTTTAATAGTTATCATGATATGTAGATTTCATTAAGCTTTCATAAAAAGTTTATCAAATTAAATATTTAAGCTTGACATACAGTGAACTGAAAATAATTTTTACCTAATATTTATAGATGGACACTGTCCTTTACATGCATATTTATAAGTGGTTTTGTACAATGGTTTTAACTTAAAATCTGTATTTGTGGGTTTTGAACAAATATCACTATAGAAATAATGATTATTCTATTAAAACCATAATCATGTAATAATATATTTTAAATCAATAAAATATATAACAGCATACTAAATTACTTGCTTTCCTGTTATCTCCATTATTTTGTTTTCTAAATTTTAACACATCAAAAATGTATCCAGCTTATCTTCTTTTTGTTTGGTACTAGATATATTATTAAATATCAATGAAGTAATACATTATACATATATGCTGATCTAAGTAAACAATGTGTTTTTTTTCTTCAAATTAGACAGCCCATATGGAAATAGATGGCATAATAAATTAAGCCCCTATCTGAAACCAATAAGGAACAATATATTGGCTATAAGTGAATCTTAATATTTATTAATTTTACTTAATTTTTTTAAAGCATTATTTTACAGATAGATAAATTTTTACAATTCTGCAATATGCAGTCTCACTTACATCTCGTAGTAACCAAATTCTTAGAAAAGGAAAGTTTGGAGAGACTAATGACTTGCCTAATCAAACAGATGGAAGAAACAGCCTTCTCTGATCTAATGCTATTATATTTTAGATCATAAAACATGGAGACAATATGATGCACTGAAAATATTTGTTACAGAGACTCAAGCATTTTTAACTTTCTCCCCAAATTATCTTACATTCTGGTCCTTTCCTATTTTATTAATCTTTCTCTTTATTTTATTTTCTTCCCACAAATTTTAAATTATTTTAGACTCTGCCATTATCATTGATTTAAGTAATAAATAGAAACATTTTACATTATATTTAAGGTTCTGAAAGTATCCTTTTAATATGAATATGCTTTTCAAGTTAAGAATTAGATTCTCCCATGAATTTATCTTAAAATAAGATAAATTTGAGGTGTTTAACACCATGGATTTTTTCACATATTATATCTGAAATAAAAGAAAGCATGGGGGAAATTTTTCTTTCACTGCATTCATACAAAGATTAGAGTGCAAGAATACTGTTCAACAATTAAAATATATCTAAACTCACATCTTATATACATTTTCTAAGAAAACATTTTTGAGCCGAGACCGGTTTGGCTCAATGGATAGAGCGTCGGCTTGGGGACTGAAGGGTCCCGGGTTCGATTCCGGTCAAGGGCATGTATTGTACCTTGGTTGCGGGCATATCCCCAGTAGGGGGTGTGCAAGAGGCAGCTGATCGATGACTCTCTCTCATTGATATTTCTAACTATCTCTCTCCCTTCCTCTCTGTACAAAATCAATAAAATATATTAAAAAAAAGAAAACATTTTTGAAATAAGAAAAATCATAATTTTAACATAGAATTTTACTCTAGTATGAAAATAGGAATGGAATAAAACTAATAAATTCTAAGAGTGTTGCAACTGTCCAAAAATTGTTGATAATAAAGTACCCAAGTTTTCTTCATTTTGTAAAATAAGGTTATTTTTTACTTCCTGTTGGAACAAAATCTAGTGTACCAATGCTATGGCACCACCAAATTAAAATTATAAGTAGCCTATTTTGCCTGTCCTTATAACAGATTTAATTTATCTGTTTTTACTATTTTGATTTTATGATTATATTGATAAATCCATAAATCTTGTCTTTATTTTTTCTTTTGCTCATTTACCTGTGCTGTCTTCTTTGATGCTTCCATGGAGTTTTTAGACCATGGGTGAAGTAATTCTGACTGCGGTGGTCTCAGGTATGTTTGTGATGATTTGTGAGGAAGCTTCTTGAGTAACCACAGTGTTCACTGTTGGGTCACTGGGCGGAATAGGTATTGGCTCATCATCAGCAATGTTATTGTTGGTAGGGATGACTGCCTTATCCTGGTTTTTATTTGGGGGAATGGAAGTAAGTGGTGGAGTTGGTTTAATGGGCAAAATTAGTGTTGGTTCATCAGCAGCAATGGTATTGTCGCTAGGGATGACTGCCTTATCCTGATTTTTCTTTGGGGGAATGGGAATAAGTGATGGAATTGGTTCACTGGGCAGAATATGTGTTGGCTCATTCACAGCAATGGTATTGTCGCTAGGGATGACTGCCTTATCCTGATTTTTCTTTGGGGGAATGGGAATAGGTGATGGAATTGGTTCACTGGGCAGAATATGTGTTGGCTCATCCACAGCAATGGTATTGTCGGTAGGGATGACTTCCTTATCCTGATTTTTCTTCAGAGGAATGGAAATAAGTGATGGATGTAGGTATGGGTGATGTACCAGAGTGGGTGGGTAGATATTTGGCAGGGCTTGCCATTGAGGAATTTGGGCATGTGGCCTAATTAAAACTGGTTTTGTATAATATGGGTGAGGCATGTATTGGCTGTTAATTGGTACAGCTGGTCTATGTTGGTAGTAATTGGGTGCAATGCGAGGATAACTCTTCCACACATAATGAATTGGAATATATTTGACTGTGCTTTGATCAGACAAGCTTTTATCAGTCTCACGGCACTGCAAAGAATAAATTATACAGAATGGTATTATTATAGGATAGAATGTAGAGATATTTTAAATCAGATTTTTTTTGAAATAATGTTATGGTATTTAACAATGAATAAGTATAATATTAAAAGTAGTAAACCCCACAACCATATTCATTATTTTACAAGATATGATTTATACATTTCTCTTCCACTTCTTAATTTTCAACAAATATTAAAAATAGTATTAGTTTCAAAGAAATTAGATGAGGTAACCCATATTGTAAACCACATTGCTAAGAGCTTGGCATAAATGAAGAGTGCTCAGTGAATGCTGAGCATTATGTTAAGTACAACAGGTAGAAAAATCTCTTAGAGACCTTTGACATACTAAACACAAACATACCACAAATACAGAAATAGATACATATTTTTCACATATGTTTGTATTTATTAGTATATACCCAGTCTCAGCACATAGTCATAATTGTTTAAAATTTTATTTATCTAGAGATTAGGCTGAGGGCACATTTGTTTTTCCCCTAAATTAATTATAGTAGAGTAACAAAATAATACGATATGGGAGATTCTGGATTTATACTTTAATTTTTTTCCAGCTTAATTTTATTCATTAAATATAATTTAGGCAATTTTCCATTTTTATTTGCTTCTGTTCTACTGATGATGTGTATTTATTAAAATATATCTAGGTTTTGTCATATAAATAGAAAAAATCAACAAAATTACAATACAAGCAAGCATTTCTCATAAAGGAGGAAATTTAAATATACTAATTTAAACATAGTTGGGAAACAAAAGGAGGAAGTAAATATAAGTGCATGAAAAATACTCTAACCTGCTCTTTCCCAAAGTCTTAAAAAGCGGGCAGGAGAGATATCATTGAATTTTGCTTTTGTTTTCATATTTTCTCATTGTTAAATTAATGAGTTTTCTCATGTTTTTAAATATATATGCAGTCCAAAAACACATGATTTAGGTTATAAGACAAAACCAAGATTTACAGAACATTGAGGTTGATTCATGTTTGCTTAAGGTTTTTTTTTTTTTTTTTTAAACAATAATTATTAGATTTTTTTAAATGAAGTTTAAATATTTTTTTAATTTTTAGACAGAGGCATTTTACTATCATTGAACTTTGCAGAATATTATACTTGGAAGTTCATGTCTCTACCAGAAGTAATTAAAGTAAACTTACTGTTGGTTGTTTCTGGTTTTGCACCTTTGCACCCTGGTGAAGTTCAAAGATATAGTAAGAAATACATTTTTTAATAAAAGTCAGAGTCTAAATTTTTGTGGCTTAGTAAAAGCTTTTATATTACATATAAAACACTAAAGACCCAGTGCACGGATTAGTGTACCAGTGGGGTCCCTTAGCCTGGCCTGCAGGGATGGGGCCAAAACTGGCTCTCTGACATTCCCCAAGGGGTCCTGCATTGCAAGAGGGTGAAGGCCAGGCTGAGGGGCCCCACTGTTGCACTATCAGGGCCAAGAAGGGGCCGCAGGAGGGCTCCAGGGCATGTCTGACCCAGTCCTGATCGGCCTGACCCCAGCAGCAAGCTAACCTACTGGTTGAAGCATCTGCCTTCTGGTAGTCAGTGTGCATCATAACAACTGGTCAAACAGTTATATTAGACTGATAACACTTAGCATATTAGATTTTTATTATATAGGATAGTTTCTTTTTTTTTACTGTAGTATTGTAAAATATTGTAAAGCATTTTCCATGGTTATTTCTTCTACAAGGTCTGTGAACCACTCAAAAAATGACAGCAATTTACCTATTACAATAATAATAATGAACCTCATGGTTAAATGGTCTTTAAAAATCATTGCCTTGGGGAAAATATTCAAGGTTGAAAATAATATGGTCATCTAACTCTTGTCAACAAATGCATTTAATGTTTATTTAAATAAAAAATATGAATAACATTGTTTGTATTAAATCTACATTGTTAAGGGAAGCAATGAGAATATCTTCTTTTTCTATTCTCCTAACAAGAATTATGAGTTTTATGTACATTTAAAATAATTGCCTCTAGCATAACATCAATATATAAATGTTATATACATACTAATGTTTTGTTTTATTTTATATTTTTATTAAATTTTATTGAGGTGACATTGTATTAATGTTTTGTTTTTTTAAAATCATGAAGTTTCATTTGTTTTTATAGTACTTTTCTTAATCTAGTTTGCAATGTTATAGGAAATCAGAAGTGAGAAAATTTCCATAGATGTATATGTATATAGCTTTAAATAATCAGGAAGGTTTTATAAACTTTGGAGATGAGGTCATAATATAAAATATATTTTAAATGACTGTTCTCATTTAAGTCTTGTCACATATACCCCTTGGATTAAAAAATGTCTCTAGAAACCTTTTGAAAGTTGTAGAATAAGAAAATAAAAAACTTGATAAAAAAAAACAAAATTCAGGTTGTGTTCAGACAGACTTGCTTTCTTTTAAATTACTAATTTAATGTTTAAACAGCAATATAAATATTATAGAAACTTTTCCTACACTTAGAAATTTTGATCACTTAAACATCTTAATATCATATCAATCTATATTTTGTATTTCTGGGGTATATGTTTTAGTATTTTTTGAAGAGGGGTAATTTCTCATAATATTTTTCCAAATTTATCATAGTTTTCATGATTAAGTCATGAAATGTTTATATTTTACTCTTTTGTTAATCATTAGGCTTCTATCAAAAAAATTTTATTAGAGAGAGATAAATAACATTTGTATACCAGTAACCTTTTAAATATTTTCTATTAATTTCTTAATATAGTTTCTCAAAAATGTGACTTTTGGGTTGGGGAGGGTGGGAACAAAAAATCTTTGATAGGAACTATCATACTGTTGTAGAGAAAAGTTGTACTAATTTATAATGCCAATCAATGGGATATAAAATTGTGCAACTCATATCATAATTGCTAATGTAAATATGATTTGAAATATTTTATTTTAGAGAGTAAGAATAAATGAACACATAAAAGATGCTATCACATTATTCTTTTAATTTGTGTAATCTTAACTATTCATAAGACCAAATAATAAAATCTATAAAATTTTCATTCTCATTTTGAATTATTTGTTCAAGTCCATTGAAACTTTTGTGAAGATGGAAGGCCTGTTTGGGGGCTATAGCAGGCTCTAGTAGCTCAAGAAGAAGTGTTATAGAGCAGGCAGTTGAGGATCATATCCCGACTTAAACTTCAATGCCTATCTCTTAAAGAGAAAATCAAAGTTCTAAATGTACAGGTGGCTACAATAAAATAGAATTTCAAAGAATAAGAAAAGAAAATAATGTGAAATTCATAATAATTGAAATTTTTAAAATGTTTTGCACCAATCCTATATAATAAAGAGGTAATATGCAAATTGATGATTATACCCTCACAAGATGGGTGCCTATGACCAGGCCGGCAGGGGAGTTAGTGAGGGATGACCAAATGACCTAACAAGCGGGCTGCATGAGGGGTGACCAGTCCGGCATAGAGGGGCCGTTGGGGGCGACCTAGCTGGCAGTGGGGGGCAGTTAGGGTTAACCAGGCTGACAGGGAGAGGCAGTGAGGGGCAATCAGGCCAGCGGGGGGCGGGGGGGTGCAGTTAAGGGCAACCAGGCAGGCAGACCGGTGAGCAATTAGGAGATATTTACCTAAAAGCAAGTCTAAATTTAACAATAAATGAATTATGAAACAAGGACTATTGCCCTTCCAAATCAAGAGTTGGCCAAATTACATCATTTCATTTTATGTTTGATACAACAATATCACATCATTTTATATTTGCTTTTCTAATCTTACTGTTGGCAAAATAAGTGCCTGGACTCACCTAAGGAATATGAAAATAAAATAGTGCCATAGTCAAAACAACAATGAAAACAAGTACAAAAAATTAAAAGGAAAAACTCCAAAACCTTTTTCTTGGACCAATATATGTAATTTAAGAAAATACCTAAAAACCATAATGTTGTTAATGCATATAATCCCTGGAAAGGAATCAGTCAGTTGACATAATGGGAAGAGTATAACAAAAGGTCCCATAATGTTTGAATATTTAAGGGTAGATGTGTCAAATCTTTGAAATTGCTGCAAAAGCTTGAATAATGAGGAATTACTATTTCATTACTCAAGCTAACAGTCTGAGCACTTTTCCTTTCTCCTCCAAGCCAAGTTTTTGAGACTTTGACATGGATGAGGTTGTTTCTTCTTCTATTATTGATATGTTTAAAAATTAAAATCAAGCACACAAACAGGATTCTGACCCTTTTCAATATAGAATCATCCTTGATTTTGTTTTTTTCCATGTCCTTTCCACTCTTCCACTTGTCAAAGATGAACAATGAACACTGATGATTTGTCATTTTAAAAATTGCTTTCCTGTATATTTTTTCAAAGTCAGCACACCAAAGTTTCAAATGGCAGAGTAGAAAGTGAATAATTAAAGAACATATTCATGATGCTAATTCAGAGAGGTTGGATAGTTTCCCACAGAATCAATCTCTTGTGACTATATATTTATAATCACATAGATATATGTGGAAGGAGAAATGCTAAAGCTTTATTTTGGTGTTATACAATCTATAAGAATAAAAGTGTAATATGCTAATTAGATCTGATGTCCTCTAGACAGAGGCAGCTGCCAGGCCACAGGGGCCAAGGCAACTACTGTGGCAGTGAGGGCTGAGCCCCTTGCATGAACTTTGTGCATCGGGGCCTCTAGTAATGTATACAACAACATTATAATCATTATGAATCATTAAAACATTAGAAGACTAGGAAGCTGCTATTGTGAATATTTTGATCATTATACTGTCCCATGCCATTATAACCTTACGGGCAAGGCTTCTTAGTAAAAATTATTTGGAACTTTCACCAAATGGTTTTGAAAGGGGGAAAAAAAGGAAAGCTTGAATAAACTTCTAATCTCCTAAGAATTTAGTTCCTGAAGAGATTGGAGTTGTTATAAGATTAGAGTCTGGTCCTCGACTGTAATTCTGTATTCTTCTTTATAAATTATTTTTTAGAGCATTTTATAATTTAAAAATATTTTTAGTCCCCCCTTGTAATATATTTTACCTATAGTGTTAGAATTTTAGAGGTTTTCTATACATGAAAAAGTAGAATTTCTTAATTCCTAGAACTAAAAGGATATTCAGAAGAAAGGAACTTTAATTTTATAATACAAGTAAATATAATATAATATAATATAAGTAAATATAATATAAGTAACTTACTTTTAAGAAAATATATCTAATATGCAATTATTTTGTTTTATAGTGTATAAATGTATTTACAAATTTATATAATTAAATCTCTAAAATAAAATTTCTCAAAGTATCAATATAAATTGATTAGATGAAATTAACTTACCAAGAAAGGCAAGGTGAATGCCAGAATATTAAAAACTAGGAAAAAACTCTTCATAATTGCACCTAAAAATTAAAAGTATTAAATTAGAAAGGTCTGTTACTAATTATTTAGGAGTGATTTAAAACAGTGTTTTTTTTTAAGGAAATAAAAGCAGATTGATGGGTAGATTTAGACAATGTGGAAAACCTATTTTATCAAAAGCTTTAGAACACCAAAACTTGGAGTATATAATTTTAATTTTTGGCTATATTACTGAAAGTATCATTACAAGGTTAATAATCTGTTTAATACATACAAGGAATACACTAGGAAAAAGGCAGTGTGTTGAGTGTTGAGTTTATAATGGTGATTTGCTCTTGCCAACAGGTAGCATCAATTTTAGGAAGAGAGTTGGACCATACACAAATTACTGTAAGAGGAAAGAAAGTGAAAAAGCCGCAAAAGTAGTTTTCTACAGATAAGTTTTCCATTAAGAAATAATGTAAGCGATAGCATATAGGTGGGATTTGCCTATGCAGAGATGAATATTAGCGGGAGAGAAAATGTTCAAGTAGAGGAGAAAGCTTGGGAAGACCCATGGGCATTTTGAATAAAGTGTTTTATAAGAAGAGAATGAAATCTGGGCAGAAAATTTAGGACAGAAATGGGACAGGCCTTATATGCCATGCTAAAGATTTAGGAATGGGCTTTGTAAAAAACAAAACCAATTGAGTGGCTTTGAATGAGAGACTGATGTGAATACTTTTCTCTTCTCTTCTCTTCTCTTCTCTTCTCTTCTCTTCTTTTTTATATATTTTATTGAGTTTTTACAGAGAGGAAGAGAGAGGGATAGAGAGATAGAAGCATCGATGAGAGAGAATCACCGATCAGCTGCCTTTTGCACCCCCCCCCACTGGGGATGTGCCCGCAACCAAGGTACATGCCCTTGAACGGAATCAAACCTAGGACCTTTCAGTCCGCAGGCTGACACTCTATCCATTGAGCCAAACCGATTTCAGCAAGATGTGAATACTTTCTTTTAGACAACTGAGTCCTGTCTCAGGCTCTATCTGTACTTGCGTAACTTTGGCCAAGTGATTTTCTTTGCCTGGTCCTTACTTTTTTAATCTGTAAAATGAAGTGATTTCTAAAATACTATAATTTCATGATCGATCTAACAGGAATTTATAAGAATTTGAACTCTTTAGTTCACACAACATTATATAACACACACACACACACATACACACACACACACTCTCTCTCTCTCTGAAAAATGACAGTAATTTCTCCCTTTTTAGCATACAGAAATCAGAGAGATAAGATGATACTTAAGTTCACCTACTTAAACCTATGAGTACTTAAATTTGCCTTATTATGAAATAGAATTATTCACCTTTTATGAGGATATGAAAGGCATATTTTAAAACAAGTTATATTATAACAAATAAAATTTTGACACTTGGATAAAAATAAAATTATAAATTAATTTAAGGGACCCATGTGAATTATTATAACACATTCATCTTCCTGAGAAGTTAATCCTCTGTATTTGTCTGTAGGGACAAGTTCATTGTCTTGAATACCTTCTTATTTTAGAATTTATATCACATTCAGTAGCTTAGCTAATATCAAACCTTGACTTTAACCGAAGTAAAATTAAAAATAAATTTGGTCATAGCACCATACAAAATCAAAATTAGATTAGACACTAATTTCAAAATGATGTCAATTTGTATTCAAGCTTAACAATTTAAAGCTCAAAGGAAGAAAATGTAGTTCTAGAATCACTTTGGTAGCGTTATTAATAGCCAGTGTGGAAAGGAATCATTCTCTCTTGATGTTTCAGTATAATTACCTTTCCTTGTGCTTGTTGGGTCTTGCTTGGCAGTAGGTTGAATTAGATTCCCAACTCCAGAGAAGTCTCCAGGTAAATAACTGAAGACTAATTAAAGGGTGTTAGTGCCTTACATCATGCGATTTATTTTCCTCCTATGTTTTACCCAATAGGAAAATGGCAAAAAGGAAAGATTTGATGTCAGCCGGGTTATCTTTGGGGCAATCTTAGTTAATGAAATGTAGAGGGGGAAGTAGAGTTACAATTTATAAAGCTTGAAAAGAGACTATTCACACCTTTTAAAAATTCATTTTTATGTTTTATAAAGAAGTATAGAGGCATTTTTAAAATATGAATTGTGTTCATAATGAATCAATCCCACCTATTTGAATTTAAAGCTATTGTTAGAATTAAAAATAGCCACAATTTCATATTTTAAATGTTCCTTTTTAGTTTAAGAACCTGGATATCAGGCAACACTACACTTATTATGAGCTGCAGTTAGACTTTGTCTTCCTAGAATTACAACTATTGATTTTTAAAAATTAGAAAAGTTACCACCTCTTACACATCCAAGTATAATTTCTTACAAGTTAAATCCAAATATAAAAATTTTAATCAATATAAAGTAGGAAGTCACTTGCATTTGAGCTGCAACATGTATTTTTAAATAAGTTCATGGCATATGCATTTAATATATAAGCTATCAACTGCAGATTTTTATTTTTTATAAATCAAAACTATATTCAGATTTTTAAATTTTATATTCAGATTTTTAAATAATATAGGTGAACCATTAAAGATGTACAAAATTAAAAGATTGAATTGGGGATAATTTTTCTGTGTCAATGATAGCTATTTCTGAAATACCGCCAATATGAGGGAAGGATATTTTGGTAAAATACAGTTAAGCAAACAATTTGCCTAGGTAACTCAGGAAATAATATTTCCTTTTGCTTGCATTTCTCTGGGAAATATGTTAACTGTAACTTCACTTTAGCTAGAAGGCTTGGCCTGATTGAGGTATTTACAGGAATCCATGTAGGCCTGCCAGAGTACAAACAAGAAATAATATCAGCATTGTGGGATTTTTTTTTTTTTTTACATTCCTGCCTTTTTCTTAGAAGTATTTCATGTCTTAGAGAGTTAGGACAATTTTCATAACCCTAGAATGTTTATCTAGTTTGTACAGAGTATAATACGATTGATTTTCTATTTCTCAGAATAGTTGGATTCTGCTGTTCAGGGAAAGGTGCCTATTTGAACTTGTTTCATCACACTGTTCCCTTGGTTTTGATGAGCAAGTGATAATTGGAAGATTATGGTCTGCTCAATTTCTTAATTATGAAGGTATTTTATTTCACATGGAAATTTCTCAGTCATTAATATAAAGCTACAAAATGATATTGATTCTCACTTGAGTTGTTATTTAATTTACAAGCACTAGAGACTCAGAACTTTAAAATATTGTTTTACCAGAAAAATGTATTTTACCTGAGAATGCTAGAAATCTTCCCCCTTATTGAAAACCCTTCCACACATTTCTATAGTGATGTCACCCATCCACTTCGAATAGGAACCTGGCTCTCTTGAGAGATTTGTAAGACTGAATATTATTTTTTGAGCACTAAAATTACTTCAGGTACTGTTCCAGGCAGTAGGGATAAATTAATGAACAAAGCAGGCATAGATACTTGCTCTGTGGAGCTCACAGTCCAATTACTTGAATACTAGTGACACCGAATATTCCCTGTGTGTTCCCTAAGGCAATCTAAGAGATCTACGAAGTTCTGAGTAACTGTTGTAGATGAACTAGGTGAATTCTATATTGGAGCTATTCGGATACCCTGCTGCTTTCCAAGGAAGAGCAACAGGAATATCACACGTCCTATGATAAATCTCAGGATGATGGGTTGGTGCTGAACGAAGGCTCAAAACGGTGTTTGTATTTGGAACTGACCAGCATTGGTCACATACTCATCTTAAGTACTGCTGCCTACTCCTGAAACATTTTTGGAGTCTGGGAAAAAGACCAGCAGCCCTAAACTACAGCTTCTTCTTCTTTTAAGCCCTGATAATCAGTGTCTATTTATAGCACTGCTCACCCAGCAAAGCTGGGTAAGAGGCTACTGTGGGTTCATAAGTTCACATTTCAAGCCCTTTGAAGTAAACATATTGTAATAAGTGAAATAATGATTATTAACTCATATACATTCTTTCACCTTTAACAACTTCTTATTGTTCTGTGAGCATTTCTTACATCTGATATGTACTTTATCTCTATTTTCTCTTATTTTGGTGGTATTCACATGCATTTTTTCTTCTGTCTTTTATTTCTCAACTACTTCATCTTTGTCCCCCACCCCACCACCACAATCCATTAGAAAAATTATATCCCTATCTTAATAACATATCATAATCTGTCATCATTTTCTAGTCTTGCTAGTATCTTTATTGCCTTCGTCAGTTCCATTTAATGCTATCTCACATCTGGCCATCTGAATCATTCCCTTTCTGATATCACTAATTTTATTCTTTTCACCTTATAATTATCCTTCACACAGTTATAAAAATGTTATTTTTTGAATATATTACTGATATGATTATTCTCCTGCTTAAAGTCTTTTAAAAGCCACTGATAATAAATTCCAAATACTTCATCAGGGCCTATTTGTTTCTATACAATTTAGTTTCTTCCTATCCTTCTTACCTTGTCATTGACTGCATTTTTTTCTCACTATGTGTAAGATTCGGTGGCCTTTCTATTCCTTCCCCAATTAAAAACTCTCACTTTTGTTCATAGTCTCTGAAATGTTTTTACTCCAATTATTTCATTAGTGTCTCATTTATATTATTCAGGTTTTAGCTTGAATGTTTTTTTCTTAGAAGCACTTTCTCTGGGATCTTTTCTAATTGGTCATTTCCTTTCCTCCATCTCTTTTTATTTTTCATAACATATCACAATATAAAATGATTTTTAGAATTTATACATGTTCACTTATTATTCTTTATCTTCTTCCATTGGAAGATAAGTTTCTCAGTGCATAGGCCTAAGTCTGACACATAGCAGAAATAATTTTTTTTTTCACAAATGGTTAATTATATAAACTATTTGTTTAAGTTGCAAATTCTTGTCTCACTCCACACTATTAAATCTGAATTTTGGGGGAAAGTGTTTTCCCAGAAATATGCATAGTTAATAAGCACCTACATTTTTTTTTACATGGAAGAGTCTGGAAATCTTTCTTCTGCATAAAGTCAGAAATTGGTCATGAAGAACTAAGAGTATTACTAAGATATTTATTATTTTTCTTTTGTTTCCAAAGACATAGTTTATTCCCAAGACTAAAAATCTTCATATATTAATTAGAAATAGGTTTTTAATTATTTTATTCCCATATTTTGCTCTCTTTTATTTTGCTCAATGAAGCAAAATTCCATTAAAAATACCAATTTTATAGTTACCCATTTAGTAAACAATAGTTGAACATTTAGTTTGTGCTTATCTAATTGTCAATAACTTTCTTATCCATTAAGATTCAGCTCAAAGTCACCTGTGGTACCTTTTCTAATTTATGTAGGCAGAACCAGTTTCTCTTCTGTTTTAAAAACAAACAACTCCTTAAATGCTTTATGTGTGTTTATTTATTAAAATTGCATACATGTTTATTTCCCTTCACTAGATTGTAAAATTTTTAAAGGTGAAAAAATCCTTTGCCCAAATCCCTGTGTTTTAGCACAATGAATGGTACAAAATAAGTATTTTTTTGAGAATTAATACAATCTGAAAGATTATATGGAAGACATGTGAGTCCTCTTCTTAAGGAACTAACAGAGTAGTTGAGATGAATTTAGCTTTCTGTTTACTTTTCCATAAAAACTTATTAAATAATTAGTGGTGCCTTCTGTCTCTATCACTGATTACATTTTAAAATAGAACAGTGTGTTCAAGGACACACTGACCTTAACTATTTTATATGGAGGTCACTCTATTGCCAACTTAGTTTGGGAAATATAATTAAGCAAAATAATTTATTAAACTGGCATTCTCAAGGATTTTGACATATGTGTGTATATTATAAATTTTGAATTGCTGCTTGAGGATGAATATTTATTTTGGGGAGTTACTTGGTGAAAATACTGCTTCAAGAAACAGACATTGGTAAATAGTGCTTTTGTGGATTTTACTTCCAAAAACCACTAGGTAACAAAACAAAACAAAACAAAACAAAACAAAAAAAATGGAGCTCTGGTTGACTGATTTGTTGAGAAACTGTCCCACCAATCACAATAACCAAAGATAACAGGACTAGGAATGATGTTGCCCAAAATCCAATGGGGGAAATAACTTTAATTTTAATAGAATATATTTATTTCACAAATCTAGTAGTTAAAAGTTAATGAGAGTACCTTCTATCTCTCCCTCCCCCCAAAAGTGAAAATGTATCATTTGAGGCGAATAAAACTTCTAACTTGAAAGTTAAAGACATATATCAAAAACTTCACACACACACACACACACACACACACACACACACACACACACACAGTAAATTACAGAGCTGGCCTTTTCAAACTGCAGAGCTGCCAAGGTTTGCCTTTGGTCCCTCCTCAAGCTCTGATTTCCTACCTTCTTTGTGCCCCTCATTTTGGTTTCCCATTAATATGCCCTGCTTCAGGCATGCAATAGCCTCTAAATCTGTCACCTGTAAGGTTAGGAAACACTCCCTATAAAATCAATTTACCAAATTATATTGAGAACAGTCCCTCCCATAGTTTTACTGTCCCTTTACTGTCCCTCCCATAGTTTTAACTGGGGTCACTGACTTTCATAGAAAACAATGAATTATCTACTGTTTGAGGAACATATAATCCCTGAAAATGGCTAAGGGAGGTTGAAGTTTCCCTGTTCAAATCATGCCAAAAGGTTCATTATGCTGGCCTTTGTTCACAGCCAGTTTATGGGTCATGGCAGAATTCCTTCATGACGCTAAGAGTCTCAACTATGAACAATTTAAACTTGGGCAGAGAAATTTAATCTTTGTTGGAAGAGAATTTTTATAATTTTCTGATAATTTACCAGCAGGGACAAAGGCTGTCATTGTGACATAATGGAAGGCTCATTGTGCAATCTTGTTGGATGACTCCTGATGTGTACCTCAAGAAAA